>NC_061120.1:199535648-199615013 GCF_002878395.1 Capsicum annuum
AAGCACTGTATAGCATTCTGGTTTAAAAAATTGGGGCATTACAAACTTGGTATCAATAAGGTTCAATAGATTCCTAGGAAGTCTGAAAGCCGCATCTAGTAAAGTCTAGTACATGGGTGTGTTGCGCGCCACATTTATGTTCAGGAGGCTATAAGATGTTTTAGGAACAGTTTCCCTTCTTTCAGTATTTATGTCGTGCTAGTGAGCATAATCTCAAGTTAAACTCTCAGTCTAATCCATTCTTCTCTCTATCTCAAATTATGCCTCCAAAGAGAAGGAATCAACCAACTCCTCAGCCTAAAGATCCTTTGGGCAATCATGTTTCTCATACGGAGTTCAGAGCCGCATTCACTGCTTTTGCCCAGTCCGTTACTACCCAAAATGAATGGCCAGCAGCCGTCCCGACCAACCTAGTGGCCACTTCAGTAGCAGCTAGGATTTGGGACTTCACTCGAATGAACCCTCCTTCTTTCACAGGGTCTAAGTCTGACGAGAAGCCGCAGAAATTCATTGACCAAGTCCAGAAGGTCATAGATATCATAGGAGTTACTTCTGTTCAGAGCGCGGAGTTAGCCATATACTAATTACAAGATGTTGCTCATACTTGGTGTAAGCAGTGGAAGTCCAAGAGGATAGCAGATGTAGGTCCTATATAGTGGGAGGAATTTGTCATGGCTTTCTTAGATAGATTCATTCTCCAAGAGCTGATGGAAGCCAAAGTTCTTGAATTCATCAACGTCGGGCAGGGAAACATGATGGATAGGGAGTATTCTCTCAAATTTACTCAGCTAGCTAGATATGCCCCTCATGTGGTTGCAGACAATAGGCCTAAGATGTGTAAGTTCGTGTCAGGGGTGAACGACAGTGTGGTAAATGAGTGTATGTCTATGATGCTGAATAGTGATATGAATTTAGATAGACTCATGACCCATCCATAGCAAATACAGGAGCAGAAGGTTAAGACTAGGGAGAGGTAGAATAAGAGAGCAAGATCAAGCAGTTTCAGTTTTGCTCCACCCAAATCTGAGAGAGAAAACTGTTCACAGTTTCATTCCAAGTCATCATCTCCAGCTCATTCTTCATCCAGTTCTTTAGTTCCTAAATTCAGAGAGGGTAACCAAGATAAAGCCCCAGGCTCTAATTCTCAGGGCAGTTTTAGTAATGCCCGAACTAATCCCCTATGCCAGACTTGTGGTAAGAACCACAAGGGTATTTGCAGATTCAGTAGTGATGTTTGTTTTCGATGTGGAAAGCCAGGCCACAGGATCAAGGATTATCCTCAGTCAAGCCAACAGAAACATCTCCGTTCCCCAGCTCAGTCCAATCGCCCGAATTAGTAGGGTGCCACTTCCAGTGCTAATAGTGGGCAACGCCCAAATAGACTATATGCTCTTCAGAACCGACAAGATCAAGAAAATTCTCCTGATGTCGTTACCGGTATGATACAGATTTTCCATGTTCATGTTTATGTTTTTCTAGATCCAGGTTCATCCTTGTCTTTTGTTACTCCCTTTATAGCAGGAGATTTCAGAATTAGTCCCGAAATTCTAGCAAAGCCTTTTTCAGTCTCTACCCCAGTGGGTAAAACCATCATAGCCTGGCAGGTATACAGGAACTGCCCGATTATGATATTTTAGAAAGTCACCTCAGCAGACTTAGTTGAATTAGAGATGACTAATTTCGATGTCATTCTCAGCATGGATTGGCTTCATTCCTGCTATGCCATAGTCGATTGCAGAAACAAAATAGTTTAGTTATAGTTTCTGAATAAACCTATCTTAGAGTGGCAGGTTAGTACTTTATCTTTCAGGGGTTAGCTTATTTCCTACCTTCGGGCAAGGAAAATGATATCTAAGGGATATGTTTATCATCTCATGCACATTAACGACTTAAGTTCTGAATCTCCTAGTTGTGAATCAGTCCTAGTCATTAATGAATATTCAGATATTTTTCCTGAAGATCTTCCATGCATTTCTCCCAAAAGGGAAATTGATTTCGGTATTGTCCTTATTCCAGACACTCAGCCTATCTCTATTCCATCATACAAAATGGCACCAGCAGAGCTCAGAGAGCTAAAAGAACAGTTGAAAGATCTCTTAGATAAGGGATTCATTAGACCCAGCATTTCCCCATGGGGCACATTAGTCTTATTCGTGCGCAAGAAAGACGATTCTCTCAGGATGTGCATTGATTACCATCAACTCAACAAAGTTACGATCAAGAACAGGTATCTACTTTCTAGAATTTATGACCTTTTTGACCAACTTCAGGGTGCTAGTTATTTCTGTAAGATAGACCTCAGATCAGGCTATCATCAGCTCAGAGTCCGAGAAAGTGACATCCCGAAGAAAGATTTTCGTACTTGGTATGGTCACTTTGAATTCTTAGTTATGTCCTTTGTGCTCACCAATGCACCAGCAGCCTTCATGGACTTGATGAACTGTGTGTTCAAGCAGTACTGGACATGTTCGTCATATCTTTATAGATGATATTCTGATCTATTCCCGCACGGAGTGTGATCATTCAGACCATCTAAGAATTGTTCTTCAGACTCTCAGAGATCATTAGTTATTTTCCAAATTTAGTAAGTGTAAATTTTAGCTAAGATCAGTAGCATTTCTCGGCCATATCATCTCAGGTGATGGCATTAGAATAGATCCTCAAAATACCGAAGCGGTAAGAAACTAGCCTCTCCCTTTTTCTCCATCAGATATCAGGAGTTTCTTAGGTTTGGATGGCTATTACAGACGATTTATTGAAGGATTTTATTCTATTACATCTCCTATGTCTAGGTTGACTCAGAAAAAGGTCAAGTTTTAGTGGTCAGACTCATGCGAGAAGAGTTTTCAGGAGTTGAAGACTCGACTCACTGCAACTCTAGTTCTAGCATTACCAAACGGTTCAAATGGGTTCATAGTATATTGTGATGCATCCAGAGCAGGCTTGGGTTATGTCCTCATGTAGCATGGTAAGGTCATACCCTACGCCTCCAGTCAGTTAAAGCCTCATGAAAAGACTTATCCTACTCATGATCTTGAGTTAGCAGTCGTATTATTTGCCTTGAGGATTTGGAGGCATTATTTTTATGGAGTTCATGTAGATTTCTTCACAAACCATAAGAGACTTCAGTATGTCTTTTCCCAAAAATATCTCAATCTTCTTCAGAGAAGGTGGTTAGAGCTCTTGAAGGATTATGACATAAGTGTCCTTTACCATCTGGGCAAGGCCAATGTAGTGGCCGACGCTCTTAGTAGACTATCCATGGGTAGTGTTTCTCATGTTGAGGATAGTAAGAAGATATTAGATCAGTAAGTCCATCAGTTTTCCAGACTAGGTGTTCTCTTAGTCGACTCCTCATAGGGTGGTGTACGCGTTCAGCATAGTTTAGAATCATCTCTAGTTTCTGAGGTGAAAGAAAAGTAACATAGAGATCCCAGCCTAGTCAAGTTGAAAGAGTCAGTCAGAGATCAGAAAGTAGAGGTTTTCTCCCAAAGGGGAGATAGTGTTCTTCGTTGTCAGGGTCGTCTGTGTGTTCCAAGTGTAGATTACTTAAGGCAGCAAATTCTTGCAGAGGCGCATGGTGTGTGCTACTCTATTTATCCAGGGGCCACTAAGATGTACCCGACTTGTAGGAGATCTATTGGTGTAGTGGGATGAAAAGAGATGTTGCGGAGTTTGTGGCTAAGTGCTCTACATGTCAGCAGATTAAGATAGAGCATCAAAACCCTAGTGGCCCCATGTAGGAGTTCACCATTCATCCTTGGAAGTGCGAAGAAGTGAACATGGACTGCGTGATGGGTTTGCCTCATACTCGTAGTCAGCATGATTCAGTTTGGGTCATCATAGACAGAATGACCAAATCAGCTTATTTCCTCCCAGCTTGTACTTCTTACTCTGAGGATTACGCTAAGATCTACATCAGAGAGTTGGTCAGATTACATGGTATTTCTTTATCAATTATCTCAGATAGAGGTACCCAGTTCACCACTTATTTCTAGAAATCATTCCAAAAGGGTCTTGGTACCCAAGTCCATCTCAGTACAGCCTTTCATCCTCAGACAGATGGTCAAGTAGAAAGGACCATTCAGACTCTCGAAGATATGCTAAGGGCATGTGCAATGGATTTCAAGGGAAGTTGGGATGATCACTTGCCTTTGATTGAGTTTGCATACAACAATATCTATCATTCTAGTATTCATATAGCTCCTTTCAAAGCTCTCTATGGTTGGAGGTGCAGATCTCCAGTCGGTTGGTTCGAAGTCAGTGAAGCCTCAGTCATAGGTCCTGACTTAGAATTCGATGCCTTAGAGAAAGTTCAGTTGATTAGAGAAAGACTCTGGGTTGCTCAGAGCCGGTAGAAGTCTTATGCAGACATTCGTAGAAAGGATCTCTAGTTCGAGATTTGTGACCATGTATATGTCAAGATATCTCCCACGAAGGGGGTGAAGCAATTCGGTAAGAAGGGAAATCTCAGTCCCTGATATGTCGGTCCCTTCAAGGTTCTCAGTCATTTTGGCAAGGTAGCTTATGAGCTCGAGTTGCCTTCAGATCTAGCTTCAGTTCATCCAGTTCCATGTCTCTTATCTCAAGAAGTGTATAGGTGACCCATCAGTAGTAGTCCCTATTCAGAGCATTGATGTTCAGAACAGTCTCTCCTATGAGAAAATTCCAGTCGAGATTCTTAACTATCAGACACGTAGATTGAGGAACAAAGAAGTACCTCTAGTTCAAGTTCTATGGAAAAATCAGTCTCAAGAGGGAGCAACTTGAGAAACAGAAGCAGATATGCATACCAAGTACCCTCACCTTTTCTCCGCCAATTCAGATCAATCTCAAGGTAACAGTCCTTCTTAAGATTATTCAGTTTCACGTTCAGCATTCAGTATAAACTTGGTATCTATTTCCATTGCATACTCAGACATGCGTTCATGTGTCGGTATAGTATTTAATTATGCAGCAGCTATGCATTCTCACCTTGAGAAACTCAGTTTATCAGATGGCTCAGTTGCTCATTCATGTATCAGTTATCCATGCATCACATATACATGATCAGTATGTTATGTCCAGTTTGTCAGTCATGAGATTATGTTCCATCTATTCATGTTTAGATCATTATTTCCCCTCCCATTAAGTTCCATTTTTGGATGAATGTTCTCAAGGGGGAGATATTGTAATACTCGTGTCTTTGTTCCTAGCTAGAAATCATCTCAAGAATGCTAGGAGTTCCTTTGGAATGCAAATCTGTTTTTTTACATGTAGTATTTTTTAGATTTTCACTTTCTATCATGTGGGAAATTGAGTTTGCTTTCCAACGATACCAATTTCGTCCAAATCCAACATCAAACGAAGGAGTTATGGATGTTTTACTCAAAACTGTCAGAATTGCCTAGGTGCGATGGCCCAGTTAGCGGACCATCAAATTAGTGACGGACCACCACTTGGACCATCACTTCCAAGGCAGAAGGGCCCCATTATGGTTAAGGCCTGAAGGCCAAGTTGACGGACCATCAACTTAGTGAAGGACCACCATTTGGACCGTCAAAGCTATGCCAGTTGAGCCATATTCTGGATAAGGTGTGACGGACAGTTGATGGACCAGCAGATATTTGATGGACCGTTAATCTGACCGTCAACCCTTATCCAGTGAAGCCCATTTCTGGTTTGTGTCTGACGAGCTAACAGACAGACCATCAAGCAGACCGACGGACCGTCAGTCCGACCGTCGTATGTCACGTTCAGCTTATTTCCAGGTCTTTTAATAGGGGTATTTTGGTAACTTATCACCCATCTATATAAACCCAATTACACCCGATTTCAGCCACTTTTTATCATTATTTCACTACAAACAAATTAGGGTTTCCTCTCTAAGATTAATCCCCAAGAACAAAAAACCCTAGGTACTTGTTACCAAGCCAAGTATTCAAGCTCATCACCATAGATCTTCAAAAACCTCATTACCGGGTATGCGTAGTGTTCATCTATGGACCCCTTTCGTTCATAGAGTTCAAGAACCATGCTTTTAAATGAGAAACTTTTCTTTCCTTATTGCTATGTGATGTTGCTCATGTCAATGACCATTGTTTAAACTTCAAAATATTATTTTAAGATGATTTCCATGAAGCATGCATGTTTTTGGTTAAAACCCATGAAATTGAGTGGTTCAAAATGATTAACATTTGCTGAGAAAACCTATGCCCAAGGTGTGCATGCAAGGTGTTTGTTAAAATGCCTAGGATGCTAGAAGTTCATATTTACATGATTCTATGATATCTAAATGACAAGTCCATAGTAGCTATACACTCAATATGAATTTCATGCTATTTATGTGTTGCTATTGTTGTGGTGTGAAGCATGTGTGATAATGGAATTATAGAAAATGTACACAAAATGTATCCATGCTTTCCCTACCATGTTTGAGATGTTGAATAGACTCAGGAAGTACACTATCCCTTACTTATGATATTGTGAATTGTGGACTCCAATCTTATGATCAAGTCATGTCATGTGTGTCAGTTTCTTTCTATCGAGTCCTGGGGGTATTCGTACCCGAAAACTATAGTTGTGTTCCTAGAGCCATGTCATGTTGTCACGATATCTTCGGTCAAGCCATGTTGCATAGAATTCAGTCAGTCATGTGACTCAGGAAACCTCAGAAATCTCATGATCTCAGTCAGTTATCAGTAGTATTCCGTCAGTCAACAAAAATTTAGTAAACCTAGTTCATGTGTAGTCAGTTAAATCATGTTTAGTCTCTTCAGATGGGAGTAGGAGTTAGCACCAAGCGAACCCAAGGATGGGAGCTCACTTGCTTCAGATGAAGGTGTGATTCCTAGAAGCAATCCTTGCATTCCAAAACTATGTAGCCAGCATAGGTTCAGATATCAACACTGCCAGCTTGAGGGTTGATGGGTCAGACATCCGTTGTTCTCTTTTTGGGACACGTCACTCACAGTATGTTTTTACCTATGGTACGATATTGACACCCTTCCAATCAGGGCAACGATTCGACCCCAGTTTAGCTACTTTAGCATACATAGGGCATGTCGGTTAAACAACTACCTCCCACAATTTCAGTCACAGTCTCAGTAAAAGAACTCAGCTAGTTCTTCAAATTTCAAATTATTAGAACTGTTAGACACAGTTAATCACGGTTATCAGTTATCAGCCAAATCAGGTATCAAAGATCCATGCTATCAGAATATAGATATTAGCCATGGGTTAGCTTGTGGTTCTTTGGGGTCATAAGCACCGTGTAGCATTTTGATTCAGAAAATTGGGGCGTTACATAAACATATACATAAGTGTTAAGCAATTGCCAAGAGAAAAAGAAATCAATTTTTGTAAGCTTAAAAGAATGATAGAAAACAACAATAACAGTCTTAAGATTAATGTATAAATCACCTGCAATTAATTGTATGAAAGAACATAGTATATCAAGGTTGCTCGGCAAACCAAAAACTTGAACCTTATCACAAAGAATACTGATGGTGTTCTTGCTTTTATGGATACATCTGTCAATATTTTGCACAATAAATGAGGTTCTGAACTCCTTATATATATTCTCACCTTGAAGAGTTTTCACTGTAAACATACGAGCTCCTATCATTTTTCCACAAAACAAATTGTCATAATTTTAATGCCTTATACTATCCGAATTTCAAAATGCAGTTGCAAGTTCTATGTGTCTCTTTAGATACTCTCTAAATGCAATCCATAAATTTTTCCCTTGACTATACCAAAATTTTCAAAAGGGATAGTTTGATCCATTAATGACCTAAATTCAGTATCAACAAAATATCTAAGGAATAATATTTCACTAAAATCCCCGCCATTAAAAAGGCGTCGCTATTTCAAAAATAAAAAGAAGAGAAATATCATCTATACAAATTCCTGTGTATACAAGTAAATTACCAAAATTCAGTATCTAAAACATGCCAAAGGAAAAAATTATCAAGTGGTTATCCCTTTAAACTTGCATGAAAAAAGAACAAACCCGATAAATGGCCATCTTTCAGATTTCTCCTTATAAATCTATATAATCTAAATTGAGATTCTATAACACGTCAGAGGAAAAATAATACTCATCATAAACCCAAAAGGTCTTCTATTCAACTTGGATATATGATAAAATTCCTCAGTTCGCTAAACTGAAGAGATCCTAGTAATTTGTCACTGAGCAAATTAAAGCACATAAGTGGTCGAAAAGGTGCAAGCAACATACACTAGTGTCGGATGTTTTTTTGGGTACAAAAATCTGTATGTTTCAAACCAAACTTCAATACTAAGTTCAAGAACTACAATGAAGTTACAACAACTTCAAACATAATTCCAAATGAATAATCAAATGAACTATCAAAATGAATTATTTATCAAGTTTAAGAAAGAAGATGAAGTAGAAAATTGTAGAATCAAGTCCACCAAATGCACGGTGTGTCCTTAAGAAATTTATTACCCTCAAGTACCAAAGCTTATGGAATCTTTCCTCCCAGGATAAAAATGATTCTCTTTTTGAAAATAGCAGAACCTCAAATTTTCAAAAATTTCAAACACACTCAACAGTTTGATGATCACATGAGAGTTTTTAGAAGATGAAGATAGTTTTTCTACTCAAAAAATTGTCTTTACCTGAGAAAAAATTTAGGTATTTATAGCCATCAAGGTGTTGCTTTATGAAGAGAAGCAATGGTTTAGAAAGGTGTAGCCCTTCATAAAGGTGAAACTCTTTGGATAGTCACAACCCATTGGAAAGGTCATAACTATTCAATCCAAAATGGTACATATTCAAATTGCATCCTTTCTCTTAGTGCCTTTTCAAAAAACAAAAGAAACACTACCTTTTAATTTTCCATTCACACCTCTTAATAACCCACCAATTCCACACATGAATGGCAATGACTATCTTATTAAAAATTTATGTACAAGTATGTGATCAACAAGCAAAGAATGATTTCATCTGGATAAGTGGATTTTCCTTTGAACTTTCTGTAGTGAACATGCATCGAATGCACTCGATCAATTGATAGATTTGATATATTTGAACAATCAAACTTTAATGTAAACCTAGACAACACATGTCACACAACCAGCCTTTTACGATTTATGATTCTCACGGTTTTATTCGTTTCAGCCATGAGCACGTCTTGGTTTTATGAGAGCATAGAGAATAAACCTTTACTAACATTCTCTTTGAAGCGGCTTCTACATCACCCTCACATAGGTGATTTCTAAATGTTCAATCCTATAGATTAAACTATTTGGTCAAATCTACCAAATTTAGATAACCATTAAAAACCTTCACACCATAAGTCTTACCCTTGTTTCCTAAATATTATCTACATCATGAGAATGAGTTAAGTATATTGACAATGTTGAATATTAGTCAAAACTTTTTTTGATCTTCTTGAACCTAGCTCTTGGGATCTCTAGTCTTCTAGGTAGAGTTATCGCCATGCTGACTTGTCCTTGGCCATAAACTCATTCTCTTCGATGTTCTCTCAACTCCCTCTCTATATAGGATTTTTGTAAGTGGATCCGACACATTATCCTTTGACTTCACATAGTCAACAATGATAATTCCACTAGAAAATAGTTCTCTTACGGTATTATGTCTCCATCTTATATGGCGAGATTTATCGCTATACATTATGCTCCCTGTTGTACCTATCACTGCTTGGCTTTCATAGTGTATACATACTGGTGCCAATGGTTTGGGAAAATAAATAATATCTTCCAAAAAATTTCGAAGTCATTCAGCTTCTTCATCGACTTTATCTAAAGTAATAAATTCAAATTTCATTATAGAGCAGACAATATATGTCTGTATGGATTATTTTCAAGAGACTTATCCACTCGTGTATTTTACTTCATTCGATAGGTGATCTAATTTGCATCACTATATCCTTCAAATACTGTTGGACATTTATTATAATGCAAAGTATAGTGTTGAGTGTATGCAAGATACCTCAAAATTCTTTTCATTGTCATACAATGAGTTTTATTAGGATTACTCATGTACCAACTAAATTTACTAATAACACACGTTATGTCTGGCCATGTACAGTTTATGATATGCATTAAACATCCTAACACTCTTGCGTAGTCCAACTGTGAGTCCCTTTTACCTTTATTCTTTTAATATAAAAAACTCACGTCTAATGGAGTCTTGGAAATACCGAAGTCCAAATATTTGAACTTGTCAAGTACCTTTTCAATGTAATGAAACTGTGGAAATGCCAATCTTTGTTGAGTTTTATGAATTCTTATCCCTAAGATCACATTCGCAACTCCAAGATCCTTCATATCAAACTTTCTCTTAAGCATTGATTTCATAGAATTTATGTTAGAAATGTCTCTACTGATGATCAACATGTCATCCATATATAAATAAACAATGACCTTGTGATTTGAGTGTCTTTAATGTACACAAATTTATCATATTCATTTATCTTAAAACCATTTACCAGCATGGTTTGGTCAAACTTTGCATGAAACACCCTGGGTTTCGGCCCTTAGAAAATTTCCTAAAATTCTGGTCTCTGAACCTAATACAACTCATGGCTACAAGTTGTATGCTGGGTACGAGTGGTATGGACTTGTCGTATACTAAACAGTGTTGGTTGGTGGGTGTGGATTAGTTTTTGGAATGGGTACGACTTGGTTGTATGAGTCGTATGGTTGGATATAGATCATTTGGTTTGGGTTTTTCCTACACTTAATCTGAGACTTGGTTGGATCCAAGTATGAGTGGCTTACCGTGAGTCATAATCTAGGGCACAAGTGATACCTAGAACTCGTATGGTGGACAAAATTTAAATCTTTCTTTGAGTCTATTCTGCCAGGGATATGAGTCAGGGGTGCGGATCATATACTATGGATATGACTTAGTTTGGGTGAGTTGTACACTGGAGAATATTGGGTCCAAGGGTTGAGTCATAGGATAGGAAGGGTGGGTACCACTCGTATTGGAGGGTACGATTGGTAAGGTGGAGTCGTATACCTGTGATGGGATTTTGCACAACTTAAGCGGGGGTACTATGGACATTTCCCCAGTTAAACTAATAAGACTTCACGACTTCTAACTTACTTGGTAGGTTATTTACCCAATTATTCTATTCATTAATACTTAGAAACTCTTCTAAAACACTCCATAATTCTCTGAAGATCTTTAAAGCAAGGAAACTAGGGTTTCAACAAGAGGATTAATTTGGGGCTTTTTTGGTGATTTCTCTCCATCTACTTTGTCAATTAAGGCATTTTCTCTTCCCACATTATTAGTTCAAACTAAAGGCATGGTTTTTATGAATGGTTTCATGTTTTTATTGTTGTATGATTTTGGTTTTCAAATATGATTTGGGGATTTGATTATAAATGATTGTTTATGGTTTTCTATGGTTTTAATTATCCTTTTATATGCTTTAATGGTGGTTTTGGATATATGGTTGCATAAGAATGGTCAAATGGTAATTGGAATTGGTTTTGGTTATATTATGCCCCCAATGTGTTTGACAAAATGCCAATAAGGATGTTTTTAGTATATTACCAGATTTCTATGAAACTCTTACATGTTTTTGTAATACCCTGTATATTTCTATGCTAGGAGAGGAACCATGTTTCCTACGTATGAAACCTCCTATCCTATGAGTAGCATTTTAGTGCACGACTTACAATAAGTTCCTAGTGATAAGATAGCTTATGATACATTAAGCATGTTCATATGAATCACTTAAGGTAATACAAGCTAAGAGTTTTTGAATCCATCAAGTTTTAGTGTTTAATTTTGCAAGGGTCATCTTTGAATGAGTATAACTCGATGTTAATGTGGTATTTCTGCATATTTCTACCCACCAAATTTTAGATAATTGAATTATCTTTCCAACGATACCAATTTTGCCTTAATCCAATACCCGAGCGAAAAGTTATGCCCATTTTCATGAGAGGCAGTAAGCATAGGCGATTGGTTAGGCGCCGCCTAACCCAAGCATAGGCGATTGGTTAGGCACCGCCCAACCCAAGAATAGGCGATCACTTGGAGCCGCCTAAGCCAATTTCAGGTGTCAAAAACACTTCGTCTTGAGTTATTTTAAAGGGAATTAAGTCTTTCAATACTCCTTACACGTCCCTAAACTTAACCCTACGAAACTTATATCTTCTAAACATACTGCAACCCTATTTTCATCTCAAAGATCATCATCCAAGAGCACTAAAGGAGAAAAACAACTAGGGTTTCATAAGTAAGCTTGAAGATCCAATTTCAAGGAAATTCCTCCGTCAATCATCAAGAATCTTCCTTCTAAGGTATGCGTAGTGTTCATCTATGGATTCAATTCGTTCATAGAGTTCAAGAATCAATCTTTAAAATACAAAAGCTTGGTTGATTGTGGTGATATGATCATACCCATGTTGATGCTTGTTTTTTTTTCCTTTTTTCATTATAAAGTATGATTTCTATATTGTTGGGTGTTGATTTTGGGTGATTCCCAAGATGGAATCTTTATATGTTTTTATGAATTCATGATATCCTGAGTTGGAAATATGTAAATTTGGTTGTTCATGATGTATAATTTGATGATTTCACCTATGATTAAGATGTGCATGTAAGGTGTTTGATAAAATGCCTAAGAAACTAGAAATCATGCAATATAGCTAAATTGTGACTAAGTGAAGGATTCATGATATGCCCTTACGTTCCAATGACTTCTATGTTTATAATGTGCCTTGTACATGTGGTTGGAATACTCATGAACTATTCTTATGAGATTATGCTATGTTTACTTGCAAATCCTACTTATGAACAAGATGTATGATAACCATGCACTCCACATGAACTTCCATGCTATTGGTATGTGTTGCCAATATGATTATGCAATGAACATGATATTAAGATTGTCCAAGCACTTCCATGTGATATGAAATCCTTTCCATACAATGCATTGTTGATAACCATGCTTAGTATGAGATCCCTACTTATGATATTATAAATTATGGACTCTACTCTTATGATCAAGTCAGTCATGTGTGTCAGTTTTCTTTCATCAAGTCCTGGGGGTACTTGTACCCAAAAAATATAGTTGTGTGCCTAGAGCCATGTCATGTTTTCATGATACTCTCAGTCAAGCCATGATCTATAGAATTCGGTCAGTCATTTAACTCAGGAAAACTCAGATATCTCAGTAATCTTAGTAGTCTAGTAATCTCAGTAATCTCAGTGCTCAGTAACTTCAGCAACCTCAGTATTCACAGTCAATCTCAGTAATCTCAGTAATATCAATGCTCAGTAACTTCAGCAACCTCAGTATTCACATTCAATCTCAGTAATCTCAGTAGTCCAGTATTCTCAGTAATCTCAGTGCTCAGTAACTTTAGCAACCTCAGTATTTATAGTCAATCTCAGTAACTTCAGTACTCTCAACCAGTCCTCTTGGAATCCAGTTAACTTAGTTTAGCTCTGCCAAACAATACCACTAGTATCAGTCTAGTTAATCAGTATCAGTTCAGCTAATCAGTTCAGTTCAGTTATTCAGTTCAGCTTAGTTATTCTGTTCAGTGTCCTTCAGATGGGAGTAGAAGTTAGCACCGAGTGAACCCAAGGATGGGAACTCACCCGCCAGTTCATTGAGTGATTCTTATTAGCAATCCTTGTGTTCCAGAACTACGTAGCCAGCATAGGTTGAGATATCTTAATCCATTAGATTAGGGTTGATGAGGTGGCTAAACTCATCAGTTTAGGGTTCCCACTGTTCTCATTGAGTACCCGCCAGATAAGGGTCACTCACAGTTGTCCTTACTAGTGGCACGATATTGACACCCCTCCAGTTGAGGTAGAGATTGGACCCCAGCTTATCATAATGGCATACACAAGGCATGTCGGTTAAACACAATTTCCCACAGTTTCAGTTACAGATTTCAGGACTGTCAGCTATAGCTACCCAGTCTCAGTAAAGAACTCAGATAGTTCTTCAGATTTCAATATATCAGGACTGTCAGATACAGTCAAATTAGAAATAAAATTAAACTTAGATAGTTTCCTTCATATTTATGGACTGTCAGATACAGTCACTTATGCTATCAATCACAAAAGTTATCAGAACACATGCTATTAGTACTCAGCTTCAAGACTGTCAGATACAGTCAATCAGATTAGTTCTTCATAATTTGAACTGTCAGAAACAATTATTCCTTTATCAGTAATATAGTATCAGTCTCCTAGTATTTAGTAATACAGTATCAGATCCATCACTTATTAGTGATTTATATATCAATATCAGTAAACTCAGTCTTTCAAAATCTTATTATCAGTACACTCATGTTGTCAGTATTCAGACTCAGTAGTCAGTATCTCCACGAGTTCAGCTACAGTTATGTATGCATGTATGTACTCTCACGTTCATATCAGTCGATATTTTTTATGCGTATAACCCTTTGCATTTAGCCTACCTCACTCGTATACTCAGTACATTCAGACGTACTGATGCATTTGCATTATGGTGCTTTCTCTTATATTACACCATAGGTTCAGAGGCATGATCTCCAAATCAACAGTAGATTCCAGGATCAGCAGTCATAGTTAGACGTGAGTCCTCATCCTTCGAGGACATGATGATTTTATTTCTATTTCAGTTTTTAGTTTATTTCAGTAGTTGAAGTTAGTTGGGGATATGTCCCATCAACTCCTTATTCAGTTCAGTTAGAGTCTTTCAGACTAGATGTTAGATTAGATGTTCAGACTTCAGTATTTATGTTTATTTTTGGTATAGTCATACCATATTTTTCAGATATGTATCAGTATTGAACCTTATGGCCTTATAGTTTATGTTTTTGCATATTTTATGACATATTATGCAGTTTACAGGTACAAATATCAGTCATGGGTTAGCTTGTGGTCCCTCTGGGTCATGAGCACCGTGTAGCATTCCGGTTCAGCAAATTGGGGCGTTACAGTTTTAACTTGGTAAAGGGACCTTAAATGGTTTTATGGCTTTGAAAAGTTGATAATTAAATAATAATGCTTGCGGGGTATATAAGAATCCCCCAATTGGTTTAATATGGTAAATTGAAGGGTACATGAGAATCCCTTAATCTATAAATGGATAGCTATGGACATTACTTATAATTTATAGTTGGTATGAAGATACCACTACTAATTGTCTTGGTTAATAAATGGATAATGGTTTGATTTTTTGGTAATGGTTTTAATTGGGTGATAGTGGCGAGGGTGTGATAGCTAACTGTCAAGGTGTGAGTCCAATGGACGAACACTGGAAACTTGTGTTTGCCGACATGAGGATGGACTTGGTGTCTATATATTTGAGGGGTACATAGGAATCCCCTATTATATGTATATATGTATCATATACAGCGATGGGTACATGGGAATCCCCTAATCTTATGGTATCTGTGGTTCGTGTGGCTACATGCATTACGGCTCATTCAAGGGGTTACACTGGACCCATATAGCCCGTGAGTGGTTTTATGATGATTAAGCTATATATACCTAGGTTAATATTCTTAAATACATGCTAAGCCAGGTTCCATCTTCCAGTATAGTTTTATATATATATATATATATATATATATGTATGTATGTATGGCTTATGTGCATTGGATATTTACTTGGTTTTACTAAATGATATTATTTTATCCTTATCCTAGGTTTATGCTAGCGTTCACCCGCTAACTTATCTTTGGGCGACTATATACCCATGCTATGTTGGAACCAATCATTCTATTCCTTCTATATAGCGATTGACTTCGGAATTAGTATTTGGACTGAAGTGGTGAGCTTTCATATTTTCAAAAGGATTCATTTCTTATTTTGGATATTTTTAGATATTTTAGTTTATTCATGGATATTGGTTTTGGCTATGGTTGGGGGTATGTTCCAACTGGATATTTTTACTCTTTTGGTCAGAGGCTTTGTGGTACTACTGTGGGTTAGTATGGGCAAGATCGGTATTGATGTCAGCCTTAGTATTGGCATTGGTATTGGGGCTGACATCATTGGATAAAATTTCTTATTGTTCCATCCTACTTTATTTTAGAATTATTTATCAATATATGTTTTGGAACTCATTTGGTTATGGCCTGGTGTATAGCCCTTGGTTTGGTGTTGGTTTGGTTGGTATAGTTTAGGGTTTGATGGATGGAATAACTTAGTTGGGTTAGTCTAGGGATAAACTTATCCCAAAGTCATGACCTGTCCTTGTGAGCTATCTTGTTATATGCTCTAAATTCAGCTCAATAAGGTAGGTGTATGGTGATTGGGTTGGGGAAATGGGGGCGATCTTCGATCCTAGTTGGACTTGAGATGCCCATTACGACAAGTCCCTAGTTTGGTTAATCTGGATGCACTAATTTCAAATCTGCAAGCAACTCTAGCTCATAAGCTACCTTCCCAAAATAGTTCAAGATTCTATAAGGGTCAACATATCGAGGACTGAGCTTCCCCTTCTTGGCAAATCTCTTCACTACCTTTATGAGCGATATTTTCAGATAGACTAAATCACCAACATCAAACATAAGATATCTTCTTCGCATATCTGCATAAGATTTCTAACGACTTTAGGTTGTCGTAAGCCTCTTCCTGATTAATTGAACTTTCTCTATCACATCAAATACAGAATCAATCCCTATCAATGTAATCTAACCTATCTCAAACTAACTAATAGGAGATCTACATCTCCTCCCATAGAGTGCCTCAAATGGAGCCATCTAAATGCTGGAGTGATAAATGTTATTGTAAGTCCTCGTAAAATCCTAAGTCTAAAGTTCAGCTCATTTGGCTTTACAAGCTTCAAGACTTAGAAAATCTTTATAAGTGTTCAACACTTAGTCTCATTTTAGACCTCTAAACTTTGGGGATTTATTTGATGACCTTCCCGACCTTCATTTTTGGATTTTCAAGTTGCGCTGCGATGGGGCAAAGTCGTAGTACATCCCGGGTAAGTTTCAGAATTTTTCAAATAGCGTAAGGGCATGTTTGGATTTCCAAAACAGTAGCTCGAGGTGATAAGCCCGCACCGCCCAGGCTAGAGAGCTTCTCTAAGCATAGAGATGCCCTGGCTAGTCCGGCAGACTTGACAGGCGACGCCTGCTAACTCCGATGCTGCCCAGGTTTTTTAGCACTCCACCTCCGTGTTTTTAAGGGTTTTTTAGTCATTCTCCGCCAATATATAAGCTTGTTAACATGGGATTTGAGCTCCAAAACACCAAAATATAGTTCTTTTGTTGATTTTCTCTTAAGAAAAATCAAGAGCAAGTCTAGGATTCAATTGGGGGTTTCAAATTCCAAGCAAATTCAACCGTAAATTTCATGGATTCTTAATCTAAGGTATGCGTAGTGTTCATTCACGAATCCTTTTTGTTTGTGGAGTTCAAAAATCAATCTTTAAATACTAAATCTTAAATGTTTTGTGGTGATATGATTGTATTCATGTTGGTGGTTGTTTTTCGTGCTATATAGAAGTAAATTAATGAATTTTCATGAATGTTATGATTGTGTAGTTGGAACCCATGAATTTGGGTGGTTTAATATGGTGTAAATTTGTGAATACACCTATGCCTTAAAGAGTGCATGCAAGATGTTTGACAAAATGCTTAGAATGCTATAAATCAAGTTCCCATGACTCAATAGTATCTAAATGGCAAGCCAATGTTAACCATGATAGTTTGATATGAATTCCATGCTCTATGCTTTATGATTTTGCATGATTTCCACATTATTATTATGTGTTATGGTTGTGGTATGGAATGAGCATGATATCAAAACTATACAAGTATATACATGTCGCATGAAATCCCCCTTTTATGTATAAGATGTTGAGAACCATAATTAGTATGAAATCCCTTACTTATGATATTGTAAATTTTGGACTCCACTCTTATGATTAAATCTGTCATGTGTGCCAGTTTCCTTCTGTCGAGTCCTGGGGGTATTCGTACCCAAAAAATATAGTTGTATTCCTAAAGCCAAGTCATGTTTCACAATATCCCAAAATCAAGCCATGATTCAATTAAAATCAGTCAGTCATGTGACTCAGGAAAACTTCTTGATCTCAGTCAGTAATTAGATATCAGTAGTATTCATCAGTTAATAAAAGTCAGTAAGTTCAGTCCACGTACAGCTAGTTACTCATGTTCAGTCTCTTCATATGGGAGTAGGAGTTAGCACCGAGTGAACCCAAGGATGGGAACTCACCTGTTATATGAGGGTGTGATTCTTAGTAGTCATCCTTGTGTTCCAGATCCATGTAGCCAGCATAGGTTGAGACATCGCAGCCTATTATATAATGGTAGATATGGTGGATTAACCTATTATATGAGGTTTCCCACCGTTCTCACTAAAGTTACCTATTATATGAGGGCTGCTTACACGTTGTCCTAACCGGTGGTACGGTATTGACACCCTTCTAGTCAGGGTAGAGATTGGACCCTAGCTTAGCCATAATGGCACATATGGGGCATTTCAGTTAAACAACTAACTTCCATAGTTTTAGTATCAGCCTCAGTAAAAGAACTCAGATAGTTCTTCAGATTTTAGCATATTAGGACTCCTCGATACAGTTAAATTCAGTTATAGTATGGAACTTAGATAGTTCCATCAGATTCAAGACTGTCAAACACAATCACCCATGTTATCAGAACTATAGTTTTAGTCATGTCAGTTATCAGTAAACCATGCATTAGCGTACAGATCTAGATATCACGTAATCACAATCTCAGTTACTATATATGTATGTTTGTACTCTTACGTTCATATCAGTCAGTCATTTTGCATTGTTCATGTATGTAAACCCTTTGCATTTAGCCTACCTCACTCGTATACTCAGTACTCCAGTTGTACTGATGCATTTACGCTATGGTGCTTTCTTTTCATGTTACACCACAGGTTCAGCAACACGAGCCCCAGATCAGCAGTAGCATTCCAGTTGCAGTGAGTCCTCATCCATTCGAGGATGATATTATTTTATTTTATTTATTATTTCAATTCAGTTTTGCTAGATGGAGTTAGTTTGAGACGTATTCCTTCAATTCCTTATTCAGACAGTACTTAGAGGCTTTCAGATTTAGTCAGATTTAGTATAGATTTGATTCAGTTTTCAGTTGTTTTGGGTATATTTCACCCATATGGATATTATGCTTTTGATAGATTCTTTATTCAGTTGAACCTTATGGCCTACATGTTCATGTTTTCCACATTATTACATTATATATTGCAGTGTACAGGTACAGATATCAGTCATGGGTTAGCTTGTGGTCCTTCGGGGTCATAAGCACCATGTAGCATTTCGGTTCAGAAAATCAGGGTGTTATAAACTTGGTATTAGAGCCTAAGGTTCAATTGAGTCCTAGGAAGTCTAAAAACCGCATCTCGTAAAGTCTTGTACATGGGTGTGTTACGCTCCATATTTATGTGCAGGAGGTTATAAGATGTTTTAGGACTAGTTTCCCTTCTTTTAGTATTTATGTCGTGCTAGTGAGCATAATCTTAAGTTAAACTCTCAGTCTAATCCATTCTTATCTTATTTCAGAAGATGCCTCCAAAGAGAAGAAACCATCCAGCTTCTCAGCCCAAAGATCCTTTGGGCGAACATGTTTCTCATGCGGAGTTTAGGGCTGTATTCACAACACTTGCTCTTTCTGTGGCTGCCCAGAATAAACAGCTACCAATTATTTCGGCCAATCCAGTGGCCAATTCTCTATTAACTAGGATTCGGGACTTCACCCAAATGAACCCTCCATCTTTCTTCGGGTCTAAGTCTGATGAAGACCCTCAGGAGTTCATTGACCAAGTCCAGAAGGTCGTAGATATCATGGAAGTTACTTTTGTTTAGAGTGCCAAGTTAGCCATATACCAGTTATAGTATTTTGCTCACACTTGGTACAAACAGTGGAAGTCCGAGAGGTTAGAGAATGTAGGTCCTTTAGAATAGGATGAATTTATCACAGCTTTCTTAGACAGATTCTTTCCCCAAGAGCTGAGGGAGGCCAAAGTTCTTGATTTCATCAACCTTAGGCAGGTAAATATGAGGGTTAAGGAGTATTCTCTCAGATTTACTCAGTTAGCCAGATCTGCCCCTCATGTGGTTGCAGATAACAAGGCTAAGATAAGCAAGTTCATATCGGAGGTGAATGATAACGTGGTAAATGAGTGTAGATCTGCGATGCTGAACAATGATATGACTTTAGCTATGCTCATGACCCATGCTAAGCAGATAGAGGAGCAAAAGGTTAGGACTAGGGAAAGGCATAACAAGAGAGAAAGATCAGGCAATTTTAGTTTTGCTCAGCCCAAATTAGAGAGAGGAAATCATTCGCAGTTTTATCCTAAGTCAGCAGTTCCAGCCTCTTCCTCCGCCACTGCTCCAGTGCTGAAATTTAGAGACGGCAACAGAGATAGAGTACCAGGCTCTAAATCTCAGGGCAGTGTTAGTAGTTCTCGAACTTATCCTCAGTGTCAGACATGTGGTAAGCACCATCAGGGTATGTGTAGAGTGAATAGTGGTATTTATTTTGGTTCTAGCAAGCCATGCCACAGAGTTAAAGACTGTCCTCAGCCAGGTCCTCAGGGTCAGTAGAATTGTTCCACAGCTCAGTCCAGTCGCCCGAGCCAGCAAGGTGCCACTTCTAGCGCTACTAGTGGGCAACACCCAAATAGACTCTATGCTCTTCAAACTCAACCGGATTAGGAATATTCTCCTGGTGTTGTTACTAGTATGTTACAAATTTTCAATATTCATGTTTATGCTTTGCTGGATCCAGGTGCATCCTTGTCTTTTGTAACTCCATACATAGCAGCCGATTTCGAAATCAGTCCTGAAATTTTAGTAGAGCATTTTTTAGTCTCTACCCCAGTGAGTAAAACCATCATAGCTCGGTGGGTATACAAGAACTGCCTGTTTATGATATTTCAGAAATCTATGTCAGCAGATTTAGTCGAGTTAGAGATGACTAATTCTGATGTGATTCTTGGCATGGATTGGCTTTATTCCTGCTATGCCATAGTCGACTGTAGAAATAGGATAGTTCAGTTTTAGTTCTCAAATGAACCCATCCTAGAGTGGAAGGGTAGTACATCATATTTCAGGGGTCAGCTTATTTCCTACCTTTGGGAAAGAAAAATGATTTCTAAGGGGTGTGTGTATCATCTCGTGCATGTTAAGAATTCTAGATCCGAATCTCCCAATCGTGAATCAGCCCCAGTGGTTAATGAATATTTAGATGTATTTTCCAAATATCTTCCATGCATTCCTCCCGAAAGAGAAATAGACTTTGGCATAGACCTTCTCCCAAATACTCAGCCTATTTTTATTCCACCATACAGAATGGCACCAGCAGAACTTAAGGAACTAAAAGATCAGTTGAAAGATCTCTTAGATAAAGGATTCATCAAGCCCAGTGTAACCCCATGGGGTGCACCAGTCTTATTCGTGTGTAAGAAAGACGATTCTCTCAGGATGTGTATCGATTACCGTTACCTCAACAAAGTTACGGTCAAGAACAAGTATCCTCTTTCCAGAATAGATGACCTATTTGACAAACTTTAGGGTGCCAATTATTTCTCCAAGATAGACCTTAGATCAGGCTACCATCAGCTCAGAGTTAGAGAGTGTGACATCCCGAAGACAACTTTCCGTACTCAGTATGGTCACTTTGAATTTTTAGTCATGTCCTTCGGTCTTACCAATGCCCTGCCACTTTCATAGACTTGATGAACTGGGTGTTCAAGTAGTACTTGGACATGTTTGTCAAAGTCTTCATAGATGACATTCTGGTTTATTCTTACACAGAGCGTGATTATTCAAACCATCTCAGAATTGTTCTTTAGACTCTCAGAGATCATCAGTTGTTTGCCAAGTTTAGTAAGTGTGAATTTTGGCTAACATAAGTAGAATTCCTTGGCCACATTATTTTTGGTGATGGCATTAGAGTTGATTCTTAGAAAACTGAAATGGTAAGAAACTGGACTTGCCCCGTATCTCCATCAAATATCAGGAGTTTCTTAGGTTTCACTGGCTATTACAGACAGTTTGTCAAGGGATTTTCTTCTATTACATCCCCTATGTCTAGATTGACTCAGAAGAAGGTCAAGTTTCAATGGTCAGATTTATACGAGAAGAGTTTTCAAGAGTTGAAGACTCGACTCACCTCAGCTCCAGTTCTAGCTCTTTTAGATGGTTCAGACAGTTGTAGCTTATTGTGATGCATCCAGAGTGGGTTTACGTTGTGTCCTGATGTAGCATGGTAAGGTCATAGCCTAAGCCTCTAGGCAGTTAAAGCCCCATAAGAAGAATTATCCTACTAATGATCTTGAGTTAGCAACTGTGGTATTTACCTTAAAGATTTGGAGGCATTATGTATATGGAGTTCATGTAGACGTCTTCACAGATCATAAGAGTCCCTAGTATGTCTTTTCTCAAAAATATCTCAATCTTCATCAAAGAAGGTGGTTAGAGCTTTTGAAGGATTATAACATGAGTGTCCTTTATCATCTAGGCAAGGCCAACATTGTGGTCGACGCTCTCAGTAGACCATCCATGGGTAGTGTTTCTCACATTGAGGATAGCAAGAAGAAGATAGCCCAAGAAATCCATCATCTTACCAGACTAGGCGTTCACTTAGTCGACTATTCAGAGGGTGGTGTCTATGTTAAGAGTAGTTCAGAGTCATCTCTAGTCTCTGAGGTAAAAGAAAAGCAAGATAGGAATCCTATCCTTGTCAAGCTAAGGGAGTCAGTTCATAATCAGAAAGTTGAGGTTTTCTCCCAAGGGGTAGATGGTGTTCTTCATTGTTAGGGTCGTCTTTATGTTCCAGGTGTAGATGGCTTAAGGCAGTGAATTCTTGCAGAAGTTCATGGTGCACGATACTCTATTCATCTAGGGGCCACTATGATGTACCGCGACTTGCGGGAGATCTATTGGTGGAGTGGGATGAAAAAAGATGTTACAGAGTTTGTGGCTAAGTGCTCTATATGTCAGGAGGTTAAGATAGAGCATCAAAAACCTAGTGGTCCTATGTAGGAGTTCACAATTCCTACTTGGAAGTGGGAAGAAGTGAACATGGACTTTGTGATGGGTTTACCTCGCACTCGTCATCAGCATGATTCAGTTTGGTTCATTATAGGTAGAATGACCAAGTCAGCTCATTTCCTTCCGGTTCGTACTTCTTATTCAGCTGAGGATTATGCTAAACTCTATATCAGGGAGTTGGTTAGATTACATGGTGTCCTATTATCTATCATCTCAGACAGAGGTACCCAGTTCACCTCTCACTTTTGGAAAGTGCTCCTAAAGGGTCTTGGTACCCAAGTCCATCTCAGTATAACATTTTATCCTCAGACAGATGGTCAAGCAAAAAGGACCATTTAGACCCTTGAAGATATGGTAAGGGCGCGTGCAGTTGATTTCAAGGGCATTTGGGATGACCACTTGACTTTCATTGAGTTTACACACAATAATAGCTATCATTCCAGTATTCATATGGCCTAATTCGAAGCTGTCTAAGGTAGGAGATGTAGATATCCAATCAATTGGTTCAAAGTTAGTGAGGCCTCAGTCATAGGTCCTAACTTTGTATTTGACTCCTTAGAGAAAGTTTAGTTGATCAGAGAGATACTTCGGGATACTCAGAGCCAACAGAAGCCTTATGCAGGTGTTCGTAGAAAGGATCTCGAGTTCGAGGTCAATGACTGTCTATCTTCAGATCTCTCCCATGAATGGAGTGAATAGGTTCGGTAAGAAAGGGAAACTTTGTCCTCGATATGTTGATCCCTTCAGGATTCTCAGTCACTTCAGCAAGGTAGCTTATGATCTTGAATTGCCTTCAAATCTAGCCTCAGTTCATCCAGTCTTTCTTGTCTCTTTGCTCAAGAAGTACATAGGTGACCTAGCAGTTGTAGTCCAGATTCAGAGTATAGACATTCAGAACAGCCTCTCTTATGAAGAGATCCCAGTTAAAATCTTATCAGACTCATCGGTTAAGGAACAAAGAAGTCCCTCTAGTCAAAGTTCTTTGGAGAAATCAGTCTGTTAAGGGAGCTACTTGGGAACCAGAAGCAGATATGCGTACCAAGCATCCTCACCTGTTCTCTACCAATTCAGATCAAGCCCAAGGTAAAAGTTCTCCTTAAGCTCATTCAGTTTCATGTTCATGTTCCCAGTGTAAACTTGGTATCCATTGCCACTGCATACTCAGTCATGCATTCATGTATCATTACAGATATAAGATCATGCATTAGCTATGCAATCTCATCTTGAGAAAACTCATTTTATCAGAACACACAGTCACACATTCATGTAGCAGTTATCCATGCATCAGATATGCATGAGTTCAGTATATTTAGCATGTCAATCAAGAATTCATGTCTTAGTCATTCATGTTCAGTTCATGTTCAGCTTGTCTTTGATCCCCACTCAGTTGATTCCCATTCGAGGATGAATGTTTCCAAGGGGGAGATATTGTAAGACCCCGTAGAATCCTAAGTCTGAAGTTCAGCTCATTTGGCTTTACAAGCCTCAAGACTTAGAAAATTTTTACAAGTGCTCAACACTTAGTCTCATTTTAGACCTCCAAACTTTGGAGATTTATTTGACGACCTTCCCAACCTTCATTTTTGGATTTTCACATTGTATTACGATGGGGCAAGGTCGTAGTACGTTTTGAGTAAGTTTTAGAATTTTTCGGATAGCGTAAGGGCATGTTTGGGTTTCAAAAATAGTAGCTCAGGGTGATAAGCCCGCGCCGCCCAAGCTAAAGCACTACTCTAATCCAGGCGATGCCCTGGCTAGTCCGACAGACTTGCCAGGTGACGCCTGCTAACTCCGATGCTGCCCAGGTTTTTCAGCACTCCACCTCCATGTTTTTAAGGGCTTTTTAGTAATTCTCCGCCAATATGTAAGCTTGTTAACAAGGGATTTGAGCTCCAAAACACCAAAATATAGAGCTTTTGTTGATTTTCTCTCAAGAACAACCAAGAATAAGTCTATGGTTCAATTGAGGTTTTCAAACTCCAAGCAAATTCAACCGTAAATTTCACGGATTCTTAATCTAAGGTATGCGTAATATTCATCCACGGATCCTTTTCATCCGTGGAGTTCAAGAATCAATCTTTAACTACTAAATCTTAAATGTTTTGTGGTGATATGATTGTATTCATGTTGGTGGTTGTTGTTCGTGCTATATAGTGGTAAATTGATGAATTTTCATGAAGGTTATGATTGTGTAGTTGGAACCCATGAATTTGGGTGGTTTAATGTGGTGTAAATTTGTGAATACACCTATGCCTTAAAGAGTGCATGCAAGGTGTTTGAAAAAATTCTTAGAATTCAATAAATCAAGTTCCCATGACTCAATAGTATCTAAATGGCAAGCCAATGCTAACCATGATAGTTTGATATGAATTCCATGCTCTATGCTTTATGATTTCGCATGATTTCCACATTATTATTATATGTTAAGGTTGTGGTATGGATTGAGAATGATATCAAAACTTTGCAAGTATATACATGTCGCATGAAATCCCCCTTTTATGTATAAAATTTTGAGAACCATAATTAGTATGAAATCCCTTACTTATGATATTGTAAATTTCGGACTCCACTCTTATGATCAAGTCAGTCATGTGTGTCATTTTCCATCTATCGAGTCCTGGGGATATTCGTACCCAAAAAATATAGCTATTTGCCTAGAGCCAAGTCATGTTTCACGATATCCCAAAATCAAGCCATGATTCAATAGAAATCAGTCAGTTATCAGATATCAGTAGTATTCTATTAGTTAACGGAAGTTAGTAAGTTCAGTCCACGTACATCCAGTTACTCATGTTCATCCTCTTTAGATGGGAATAGGAGTTAGCACCTTGTGAATCCAAGGATGGGAACTCACCTGTTATATAAGGGTGTGATTCTTAGTAGTCATCGGTGCATTCCAGAACTATGTAGCCAGCACAGATTGAGACATTGCAACCTGTTATATGAGGGTAGATTAGGTGGCTTAACCTGTTATATGAGGGTTCCCACCATTCTCACTAGAGTTACATATTATATAAGGGTTGCTCACACGTTGTCCTTGCCAGTGGTGCGGTATAGACACCCTTCTAATTAGGGAAGAGATTGGACCCTAGCTTAGCCATAATGGCATATATAGGGCATGTCGGTTAAAAAACTACCTCCCATAGTTTTAGTATTAGTCTCAGTAAAAGAACTTAGATAGTTCTTCAGATTTCAGTATATCAGGACTGTTTGATACAGTTAAATTCAGTTATAGTACAGAACTCAAATAGTTCTATCAGATTCAAGACTGTCAGACACAGTCACCTATGTTATCAGAACTATAGTTTCTGTTATGTCAATTATTAGTAAACCATGCATTAGCGTACAGATCTAGATATCACATAATCACGATCTCAGTTACTATATATGTATATTTGTACTCTTACGTTCATATCAGTCAGTCAGTTTGCATTGTTCATGCATGTAAACCCTTTGCATTTAGCCTACCTCACTCGTATACTCAGTACTCCAGTTGTACTGATGCATTTGCGCTATGGTGCTTTCTTTTCATGATACACCATAAGTTCAACAACACGAGCCCCAGATCAGCAGTAGCATTCCAGTTCCAGAGTTGCAGTAGGTCCTCATCCATTTGAGGACGATATTATTTTATTTCCTTTATTGTTTCAGTTCAGTTTTCCTAGACGGATTTAGTTGGAGACATATTCCTTTAATTTCTTATTCAGACAGTACTTAGAGGCTTTCAGATTTAGTCAGATTTAGTTCAGATTTGATTCAGTTTTTATCTTATTTGGGTATCTTTCACCCATATGGATATTATGTTTTTGACAGATTCTTTATTCAGTTGAACCTTATGGCCTACATGTTTATGTTTTTGGCATTATTACATTTTATACTGCTGTGTACAGGTACAGATATCAATCATGGGTTACCTTATGGTCCTTCAGAGTCATAAGCACCGTGTAGCATTCTGTTTTTGAAAATTAGGGTGTTACAGTTATTGGAGGTAAATTCAATCAATGGTAAGTGATTATCCTAACTATGTTTAAAGTTAATGACACAAGCGCTCAATATATCCTCCAAGGTCTGAATGGTCCTTTTTCCTGACCATCTGTCTAAGTATGAAAAGCTTTACTGAGATGAACTTGGGTGCCAAGACCCTTCTGAAAGGTTTTCCAAAAATGAGAGGTAAACTGAGTACCTCCATTTTAAATGATAGACAACGGGACTCCATGAAACATATCCTACTCCCTGAGATAGATCTTGGCATAATCCTTGACTCAATATGAAGTATGAACTGGCAAAATTGGGCCGACTTGGTCATTCTGTTGACAATAACCTAAATCGGATCATGCTGATGATGTGAACAAGGCAACCCTATCATAAAATCCATGTTCACCACTTCCCTCTTCCAAGTAAGGATGTTGAAATCCTACAAAGTATCACTAGGCCTCTGGTGCTAAACCTTAACCTGCTGATAATTAGCATACTTAACTATTAAATCTGCTATATCTATCTTCATACCACTCCACCAATAGATTTCTCACAAATAATAGTATATCTTGGTGGCTCCTGGGTGTAAATAGCAATGCGTGCCATATGCTTCTACTAAAATTTACTTCCTCAAACCATCAACACACGAAACACATAACCTATCCCGATAACGCAACACACCATCTCCTCTTTGGGAGAAAACCTCTATCTTATAATCTCTAATTGAATCCTTCAACTTAAGCAAACTGGGATCCCTATCTTGCTTTTCTTTCACTTTGGCAACCAAAGAGGATTCCAATCTATTTTGAACTCATATGCTACCCTCAGCTGAATCAACCAACTAGACCCCTAATCTAGAAAGTAGTTGATGAACCTATCTAACTAACTTCTTCTTACCATTCTCAATATGAGCAACACTACCATTACATAATCTACTAAGGGCATCTTCCTCTACAATGGCCTTATTCGAATGATGCAACACACTCATCTCATAATCTTTTAACAACTGCAACCACCTTCTCTGTCAAAAATTTAAATATTTCTATGAAAATGCATACTACAAACTTCATGATCCATGAACACATTGACATGAACCCTATAAATATAATGCCTCCAAATTTTTAAGGCAAAAACAACAGCTGTCAACTTGAGATCATGGGTAGGATAATTCTTTTCATGGGGTTTAAGGTTTCTAGAGTCATAGGCTATGACCTTACCTCTCTGTCTCAATATACAACAAATACTAACTCTGGAAGCATCACAGTAAATAACAAACCCATCTAAACCATCTGACAAAGTCAAGACTAGGGTTGAAGTAAGTCGAGTCTTCAACTCCTGAAAACTCTTCTCATAAGAATCTGACCACTGAAAGTTGACTTTTTTCTGAGTATATTAAGACATGGTGGATGCAATAGTAGAGAAACCTTCAACAAACCATTTGTAATAGCCATCTAAACCCAAGAAACTCCTAATGTATGATGGAAAGATAAGTCAGGGCTAGTTTCTCACTTCTTTGGTCTTTTAAGGGTCAACTCACATGCCATCACCGGAAAAAATATGGCCAGGGAAAGCTACTGATCTTAGGAAAAACTCACACTTCCTGAATTTGGTGAACAATTAGTAGGCTCTAAGAGTCTGCAATACAATTCTGAGATAGTCTGAATGATCACTCTCATTACGGGAATATATAAGAATATCATCAATGAAGACTATGATGAACATGTCCAAGTACTTCTTGAATACTCTATTCATCAAGTCTATGGTTTGTTAGTCCAAAAGACATAACTAGGAATTTGAAGTAACTATATCGAGTTTTGAAGGCTGTCTTTAGAATGTGACATTATCGGACTCAAACGTAATGATAGCTAGATCTGAGGTCTATATTAGTGAAATAACTGGCACCCTGAAGTTGGTCGAACAAGTCATTAATCCTAGGGAGTAGGTACTTATTCTTTATTGTGACTTTGTTCAACTAATGGTAATCGATGAACATTCTGAGAGAACCACCTTTCTTACGCACGAAAAGGACTGGAGCACCCCATTGGGAAACACTAGGCCTAATAAATCCCTTATCTAGGAGATCTTTTAACTATTCTTTCAACTCCCTAAACTCAACTAGAGCCATTCCGTAGGGCAGAATAGAGATAGGCTAGGTATCTGAAAGGAGAGATATTCCAAAGTCAATTTTCCTTTCCAAAAAAACTCTAAGAAAATATTCAGAGAACATATCTAGAAATTCCCTCACTACTGAAACTGACTTAAGGATTAGACTATCAGAACTGGAGTCTTTGACTTGAACAAGATGGTAAACACACACCTTTAATATCATTTTTATTGCCCTAAGATATGAAATAATTTTACCCCTAAGCACTGAAGTATCACCCCTCCATTCAATAACTGGTTCATTAGGAGACTAAATATGAAAGACTCTATTTCTACATTCAACTGAGCGTAGCATGAGTGGAGCCAATCTATGCCGAGAATGATATTAAAATTAGTCATCTCTAACTCCATAAGATCTACTGAAGTGAATTTCTGGGATACTTTAACCGGGTAATTTCTTTATACTCATTTGGCTATGATAGATTTACCCACTGGGGTAGACACAGAGAAGGGCTCTGCTAAAGTTTTAAGACTGACACCAAAATTGGCAGCTATAAACGGGGTTACAAAATAAAGTGAAGCTTTGGGGTCTAATAAAACATACACATAAAGATGAAATACATGTAATGTACCCATAACTACATCAAGAGAACTTTCCTGATCGTGTCAGGACTACAGTTCATATAGCTTATTCTGACGCAGCCCACTAGTTGCATTAGACGCGGCACCCTGCCGAGTCCCGTGAATAGCTAATATTGCAGGATTACTAAGATGACTTTGCTGACCAAACTTTAGACATTATTTGACTCTATGGACTGGCTTGCCACATCCAAAACACACATAACTATTAGCCCTACACATACCTTGATGATTCCTACTATATTTCTAGCAAAGTGGATTAGTATGACCATTGTTCACAATGCCCTAGGTTTTGGAGCCTGGTGCCCTATCTCGTTTGTCATTCCTGAACTTTTGCACTGTTGCACTAATTAAAGATAGAGCTGGGGATGAAAACTTTTGACAAAATTATGAATGATTACCACCCTCTGACCATGGATAAGAAAAATTAAAATTACCTATTCTGGCTCTCTTATTCTCTCTCTTTTTCTCCTTAAGCTTCTCTTTCTCAATCATTAGAGAACGAACCATAAGTCTAGATAGGTACATCTTTTTAATCAACATGGTAGTCCTACACTTCTTGACCATACTATCAACTACACCAGAAACAAACTTACTTATTCTAGACTTGTTATCAGCTACTATTGAAGGAGCATACCTCCCCAACTAAGTGAAAGTAAGTGAGTATTCCTTCATGCTTATATTACCTTGCTTTAAATTGATGAACTCCTAGGCCTTAACTTACCTTATCTCTAATGGGAAAAACCTATCTATGAAAGCCATGACAAACTCTTCCCACTCGATAGGCCCTACCTCAATACCCTTATCCTCCTTTCATTGCTTATACCAGGTGTGAGCTACATCCTGTAACTGGTAAGCAGCCAAATATGCACTCTCACTTGATGTGACACCCGTAATATCAATCACTTTATGAACTATATCAAGAAACTCCTTCAGATCCTTCTCAAACTTTGATCCCAAAAATAAAGGGGGATTCATCCAAGTGAAATCTCAAACCCCTAGATGCAGTTGTATTTGCCATTGGATTAGCTAGGGGAATAGCCTTCTGATTATTCTGAGCATCTACTAAGTGAGCTAAGGTAGTAAAGGCAGATTTGAATTCAACATAAGAGACATGCTCATTCAGGGGATCTACCTGAACGGGATGAGATGCTGACTAATTTTCATTTCTTTTTTCTTTAGCTTTTTTGGGAGGCATGTTCTGTAAATGGAATAAAGCGATGAATTAAATTGAGAGTTTAACTTGAGCTCATGATCACTTGCATGACATTATTACTAAAAGAAGGAAAATGTTTCCTAAGAATGTCTTGTCGCCTCTCATCCATAAATGTGACATGCTACACACCCATGCACAAGACTCTACTTGATGAGGTATTTAGACTCCCTAGAAATCTGTTGAAACCTGGCTCTGATACCAAGTTTGTAATTCCTTGAGTCTACACTCAGGATGCTGCACGATGCTTATGACTCTAAAAGACTACAAGCTAACCCATGACTGGTACCTGCTGTGAGCACTGAGTAATAACACTAAATATAAATGCAGAAGTTGGTTGAAATGCCACAAGGTTCATAACTGAAATCAAAACTAATAATAGTACTGAAAATGAAACTGAACATAATATCTAAAAAACTAAATACTGTCTGAGTTGGTCTAGTCCAAAAGCCTCTACTGAAATGTCTAGATATGGAGTTGATGGGACAAGTCCCCAACTAACTTCGACTACTAAAAATGGAATCTACTGTAATACTAAAATAAGATAACATCCTCAAAGTATGAGGACTCACTACTAAATCTAGCTATGCGTGGTTAGGAACCTAAGCATCCAAACCTATGGTATAGACATAATAGCACAAGAAATGAGTATGTGATCAATACATGGGAATCTACTGGTATGCTAGATGGGTAAGGCTGAATGCATGGGTTCACATGAATGAACAGTAACTAACTGAGTAATGTGTAAGAACTGAATGAGAGTACATGAAAAATCTATAACTACTGAACATGTAATACTATGCATACATACATATATTGTGTGTCTGAGATCATACTGAAATAGGATACTGAGTTTTGATAATTGAATAATTGATATCTGAGTTACCGATAACTGAATTACTAAGAACGGTATTACCCTCAACTAATAGGTAAATACCTTATCAACCCTCAACTGGTAGGTTGATAGCTCAACTTATACTATCTACGTAGTTATAGAACGCAAGGACTGCTACTAAGGATCACACCCTCAATTGGAAGGTGAGCCTCTATCCTTGGGTTCGCTCGGTCCTAAATCCTACTTCTAACTGAATAACAGTGATTATTAGACTGAACTGAATTGGACTAAGTTTCATTGAATGTTGTAACCGACTGGCTACTACTGTTCGTGATATTTTTAAGACTATTCTGTAGCTACTATAATTCTAGGTAAACAACTAGATTTCTAGTATTGAATACCCATAGGACTCGATAGCATCAATAGTAAAACATGGCGCAATATTGAAAGGCACAATGGCTAATCACTTAGTGATATTTATTCATTGAGACATTTTGTCAAACACTTGTAAGGCATGAACTTGTGCATGAATGGGAACACATGCTAACCTGTCATAATTTCACTATTTTATTGACATGGACATTCTATCAAACACTTGGGGAGCATAGTTAATGCACATGTTAATAAGCACATACAAAAATCATGGCTAAAATATTCAACTTGCAAATTTAAGGGTTTAACATGAGAATCACATAATTCAACATGCATACTATCTTAATTTTATGAAACCTATAATTAGTCATGGATTGAAACCAAAACAACATCGTGAACATGAATACAATCTAATTTAAGCATGGAAATCATAAATCTGAAAACTTGTATTTTTGAAAAGGGTTATTGGACTCCATGGGTAGTAAGGGCCCATGGATGAACGCCTAACATACCTGACAAGTTTAAGTCTTGAAGATTTTTGTTAGTGTTATTCAGAACTGACCTTGATTCTTGAAGGTTAGGGTTTTCTATTTGAAAGAGAGGGCTTTTAATTTGGGGAGGATTGAGTGAAATTAATAAACTAATCAACTTTTGGGGCTTAATTAATGTGTTTAAACTAATTAGGATCATGGGAAAAGACCAATTTTTCCCATAAATAAAATAAGATTTTCGTCATGAAATTATTCATCTTGGCCCTTGGCGCGACGTGGTGTAATCACGTTGGGCCACTAGAAAGTGACAATCTAGAACTGGAACATTGGCTTGATGTGGCGCCATTGTGGTATCTCACTGTAAAATGACCAACGTAAACATATCCATTGGATCGACGCGATGGAATCACGTTACGTCACTGGAAAAAGGACGAGCGTCATTTTGGCCTTAGGCGCGATGTGGTGGTATCGCGAAGCCTAACTGCTGAAACATAAAATTGTCATAACTTATTACTCGATTATTGGATTAAGGCAAACTTTATATTATTGGAAATTTGACTAAATATCCTACGATATCATGGGTATTAAACTAGGAATTTTACCTAGAAAAAAAGTTATACATTAGAATTTTTATGTACTGACATTTAAATTGATCTAGGAAAATATGAGGTACTACAATATCTCTCCCTTGGAAGCATTCATCCTTGAATGAGATCGATTAAGCTGAGAACACTGATAGACTGAATTTATATATATAGTAGACTTGAAAACTAAAGCATGATTACATGACTGAACTGATTCACGAATGCATGACTATCATAAAAATGATATGCAATGGTAACTGATGCCAAATTTTGTAACTGTAATTGAACATGGAACTGAGTAAGTCGAAGGAAGACTATTACTTGAAGCAAAGTCTAAGTTTATGGAGAAAAGGTGAGGGTACTTGGTCTGCGTCTCTGCTTCTTCTTCCTAAGTAGCACCCTCAACGGACTGATTATGCCAAAAATCATTGACCAAAGGAACTTCTTTGTTCCTTAATCAGTGAATCTGATGATCGAGGATTTAGATTGGGAACTCTTCAAAAGAGTGATTATTCTGGATATCTATGCCCTCTAAGGGGGCTGCAACTTTTGGGTTACAAATGCACTTCTTTAGCAAGTAGACGTAGAACATTGGGTGCACAGAGGCTAAGTCTGAAGGTAACTCAAGTTCATAAGCTATCTTTCTAAAATGGCTGTGAATTCTGTAAAGATTGATATATCGAGGACTGAGCTTCCCCTTCCTTGCAAACCTCTTTATTCCTTTCATGGAGAGATTTTCAAATACACAAAATCGCCAATCCCAAACTCGATATCCTTTCTTCTCATATTTGCGTACAATTTCTGTTGACTCTGGGCAGCCCTAAGCCTTTATCTGATTAACTGAACCTTCTCTAAGGCATTAAATACTAAATTAGGCCCTGCTACTGTGACCTCACCTACCTCAAACAAACAAATTAGAGACCTACATCTCCTACCATATAGAGCCTCAAATGAACCCTTCTAAATAATGGAGTGATAATTGTTATTATATGTGAATTTGATCAAAGGTAAGTGGTCATCCCAACTACCTTTGAAGTCAACAATGCATGCTCTTAACATATCTTCCAGAGTCTGAGTACTCCTTTCTGCTTGGCCATTTGTCTGAGAGTGAAAGGTTGTACTGAGTTGGACTTGGGTACCAAGACCCTTTTAGAATGCTTTCCAAAAGTGAGAGGTAAAATGGGTAACTCTATCTGAGATGATGTATACTATGACTCCATGTAACCTGACCAACTCTCTGATATAGAGTTTGGCATAGTCCTCACCTAAATAGGAGGTATGAACTGGCAAGAAATGAGCAGATTTGGTCATCCTATCTATGATAACCCAAATTGAATCATGTTGATGATGAGTATGTGGTAAACCCATCACAAAGTCCATGTTCACTTCTTCCCATTTCCATATGGGAATAATAAACTCTTGCATAGACCCGCTAGGCTTTTCAATCTTAACTTGCTCATACATAGAGAACTTAGCTAAAAACTCTGCAATGTTTTTCTTCATCCTACTCCACCAATAGATCTCCCACAAATTACGCTACATCTTAGTGGCCCCTAGATGAATCAAGTAGCATGCACTATGTGCTTCTGCAAGGATTAGTTACCTCAAGCCATCTATAACTGGCACACATAGTTGACCCTAGCAACGCAATACACCATCTCCCCCTTGCTAGAAAACCTCTACTTTTTTATGTCTTACTAATTATTTCAACTTAACTAGACTGGGATCTCTATCCAGTTTTTCCTTCACCTCAAAAACTAAAGCTAATTCTAAACTATTCTATACCCACACACTACCCTCTGCTGAGTTAACCAAATGGACAACTAGTCTGGCAAGCTGATGAACTTCTTGAGCTAACTTCTTTTTACCATCCTCAACGTGAGCAAAACTACCAATGGATAATCTACAGAGAGCAGTTTCCACTATATTGGCTTTGCCTAGGTGATACAGAACACTTATATCATAATCTTTCAACAACTATAACCACCTTCTCTGATGCAAGTTCAAGTCTTTTTATGAAAATACATACTGCAAGCTTTTGTGATCTATGAACACATCAACACGCACCCCATGCAAATAATGCCTCTAAATCTTTAAGGCAAATAATACAATTTCTAGCTCAAAATTGTGGGTAGGATTATTTTTTCATAGGGCTTAAGATGTCTAGAGGCATAGGCTATAACCTTACCCTTACGCATTATAACATAACCCAAACCAACTCTAAAAGAATCACAGTATACAACAAACCCTTCTAAACCATCTGGTAATGTCAAAACTGGGGCTATAATGAGTCAAGCCTTCAACTCCTAAAAACTTTTCTCACAAGAATCTGATCACTAAAACTTGACATTCTTCTGAGTCAATCTGCACATGGGGGATGCAATAAAAGAGAATCATTCAACAAACCACCTGTAATAGCCAACTAAACCCAAGAAACTCCTGATGTCTGTCATAGAAATGGGTCTAGGCCAGTTCCTTAAGGCTTCAGTCTTTTGAGGATTAACTCTAATGCCATCACCAAAAATAATATGACCAAGTAATGAAACTGAACTTAGAAAAAATTCGCACTTACTGAATTTGGTGAACAACTAATGGGCTCTGAGAGTTTGAAGTACAATTCTGAGGTGATCTGCGTGATCATTCTCATTATGAGAGTAAACAAGAATGTCATTGATAAAGATTATAGCGAACATGTCCAAGTACTACTTTAACATGTGATTCATTAAGTCCATGAAGGTTGCTGGGGCATTTATGAGACCAAAAGATATGACTAGAAACTCGAAGTGACCATACCGAGTTTGGAAAACTATTTTCAGAATGTCATATTCTTTGAATCTGAGCTGATGATAGCCTAATCTGAGGTCTATCTTAGAAAAGTAACTGGCACCTGAAGTTGGTCAAATAAGTCATCACTTCTGGGATGTGGATATTTATTCTTGATCGTGACTTTGTTCAACTGACGGTAGTCTATACACATTCTAAGTGAACCATATTTCTTACCCACGAATAAGACTAATATGCGCCATGGGGATATACTGGGTTTGATAAACCCTTTGTCTAAAAGGTCCCTCAACTATTCTTTTAACTCTTTGAGTTTAGCTGGAGTCATTCTGTAAGGTGGAATAGAGATGGGATGAGTATTTGAAAGAAGGTCTCTTTCGAAGTTGATTTCCCTTTCGGGAGGAACTCCGAGAAGATCTTCGGGTAACATGTCTAGGAATTCATGTACTACTGGGAACTGACTCAAGACTGGGAGTCTCTGAACTAGAGTCTTTGAGTTGCATAAGATAATAGACACATACCTTGGATATCATTTTTCTCACTCTAAGGTATGAAATAACCTGACCCTTAAGTGTTGTGGTACCACCCCTCCATTCAAAGATAGGTTCATTTGGAAACTGAAAATAGACAACCCTGCTCCTACAGTAAACTAAAACAGAGCATGAATGGAGCCAATACATGCTGATAATGACGTCAAAATTCATCATATCTAACTCTACTAAGTCCGCTGAAGTGACTTTCTAAGATACCATAATCTGGTAGTTCTTGTATACCCATCGAGCTATGATAGACTGACCCACTAGGGTAGAGACTGAGAAGAGTTCTATTAGGATTTTTGGTCTGACTTTGAAGTTGACTACTATGTAAGGAGTTACAAAAGACAGAGAAGCTCTTGGATCTAGTAAAGTATAAGAATATAAATGGAAGATTTTTAACGTACTAGTGACCATATCAGAACTTTCCTGATCTTGTCAGGACTGAAGTGCATATAGGCTATTTGGGCGTTGCCCACTGGTGGCACTAGAGATGGCACCTTGCTGATTTGGGCGGCCGAACTGAGTTGGGGGACGATTATGCTGACCCTGATAACCCAACTGAGGATAATCTATGCTTTTATGGTCTGGCTTGCCATATCCGAAACACATCACTGCTAACTCTGTAGACACCCTGATGGTTTTTGCCACATTTCTGACAAAGAGAATATGTTCAAGTACTATTCACACTACCATGAGATTTAAAGCCTGGCGCCCTATCTTTTTCACTATTTTTGAATTTAGGTACTGGAGCACTAGCCGAGGACAGAGCTAGATCTGAAGATTTTAGGCAAAAATGGTAACGGTTACCACCCTTTAACTTAGGCTGAGTGAAATTAAAGCTACCTGTTCTAACTCTCTTGTTCTCCCTCTCTTCTTATTCATAGCCTTTTCTATTTGTTGAGCACGGACCATTAGCCTAGCCAAGTCCATCTCTTTGATCAATATTGCAGTTCTGCACTCTTTAACCACACTCTCTGACACCCCAGACATGAACTTACTTATTTTAGATCTATTATCTGCTACTACATGGGGAGCATACCTAAATAATTGAGTAAACTTGAGAGAATAATTTTTCACGCTCATGTTTCCCTGCCTCATATTAATGAATTCTAACACATTGGTCTCCCTCAAATCTAAGGGAAAGAACTTATTTAAAAAATTAATAGAATACCCTCCCCACTCTATGGGCCCTGCATCTATACCCCTATTTACCTTCCACTCTTGAACCACGTATGAACTACATCTTGTAGCTGATAGGAAGCTAACTCAAGTCTCTCACTAGAGGTCACCCCCATAATATCTGTGACTTTGTACACCTGATCAAGGAAATCTTGGGGATCCTCTTCTAGCTTAGATCCTGAGAATAAGAGAGGATTCATTCGGGTGAAGTCCCGAATCTTCACTGCAGATGAATTAGCCATTGGTTTGACCTGAACAACAGTTGTCCATACATTCTAAGCTGCTACATAATAGGCTAGAGTGGTGAATATAGCTCTGAATTCTGCATGGGAGACATGCTCATTTAGGGGATCTGCCTGAACGGGCTGAGGTACTGACTGATTTTCATTCCTTCTTCCTGTAGCTTTTCTAGGAGGTATGTTCTATAAATGAAAAAAATAAATGAATTAGACTGATATTTTAACTTGAGATCATGCTCACTCGCATGACAAGAATACTGAAAGAAGGGAAATTTTTCCTAAGAATGTCTTATAGCCTCTCATCCCTAAGTTTGGCATGCTACACACCCATGCACAAGACTCTACTTGACACGACTTTTAGACTCCCTAGGAATCTATTGAAACCTGGCTCTGATACCAAGTTTGTAACACCTCTAGTCTGTACCTTGGATGCTACACAGTGCTTACGACCCTGAAGGACCACAAGCTAACCCATAACTGGCATCTGCTATGAGCACTGAGTAATAACACTGAATATAAAAGTGAAAATTGGCTGAAAATGCCATAAGGTTCATAACTAAAATCTAAACTGATAATAGTACTAAAAATAGAACTGAACATAATATCTGAAAAAATGAATACTATCTGAGCTAGTCTAGTCCGAAAGCCTCTACTGAACTATCTAGATATGGAGTTAATGGAACAAGACCCCAACTAACTCTGACTACTTAAATACTGAATCTACTGTAATACTAAAATAAGATAACATCCTCAAAGTATGAGGACTCACAATGAATCTGTTGCTACTAACTGAATCTGGCTATGTGCGGTCAGGAACCTAAATGTCCGAACCTATGATATGATACATCATATCACAAGAAATTAGTATGCGATCAGTACGTAGAAATGTATTGGTATGCTATATGAGGTAAGGCTAAATGCAAGGGTTTACATGCATGAATAGTAACTGATTGAGTAATATATAAGAACTGAATAAGAGCACACGAAAAATTTGTAACTACTAAACACGTAATATTACATACATACATATATTACGTGTCTGAGATTATACTAAAACTGGATACTGAGTTCTAATAATTGAATAACTGATAGTTGAGTTACTGATAACTGAATTACTGATAACTGAGTGACTGTGACTGACAGTCATAATTCTATAGAACTAAATTAAGATCTATACTAAAGATTGAAACTAAAATTATAGGAGGTAATCATTTAACCGACATGCCCCAAATAAGGTAACTAGGGTCCAACCTGTAACCCCAATTGGAAAGGTGTCAGTACCGTGCCACGGGTACAGACATGTAATACCCCAAGAATTCCAACCGATAGTAGAACCATGCTTCAAACTCTTAAGAAATAAATTTTAGTGATTTGGTAGTTTTATGATCATGTTTGATGTGTATTAAGGCCTCAAATATGTCCTATCTATTAGGTGAATCAAAACATCCCTTATCGATTGAATTCTTGAGAAGGATATTGGTACAGTCAACTTAAAATGAGAATACCTTTTTTTATACTATGAATTTTTGAGATCATGACACACCAAATGATAGATAATTGAATTATCTTTCCAACTATACTAATTTTTCCAAAATTTGATATCAGGGTAAAAATTTATGGCCATTTTATAGTGAGCTATCCGGACTGCCAAATGTGATGGGAAGGCCGACGGACCATCGCGCCTGCGATGGACCATCACCCAAACCGTTGTAACTGAGGCAGTAATCCTATTTTGTGGCCAAAAAGCGATGGTTTTAAGGGACGGTCCATCCCCAGGGCGATGATTCATCGCCCAAACCGTCGAGGACCTCCGTTTAGTAATTAAAAACCATTTTTAAAGAGATTTTTGGGTCTTTTCCACACTTTTTAACACCTAATTACATTAAATCAAAGAACATAACTTCATATTCATTCATATCATCAAAATTAGGATCCTTTTAAGATCAACCCATAAGAACAAGGTTCAAACCCTTCTTCAAGAAATCTCAAGAATCAAAACATCACTATTCAAGAACCTTCAAGAAAAGCCTCCAAGAATATTCTCAAGGCTTGAAAAGTCTACTTGTTCCATTGAATCAAGCCAAATAAAGTATGTGGGGTTTGAACAAGAATAAATCTTTCATCCTTGTGCCCAAAACTTGTTTTAAGTTACGAATTACTGAATTTTATGTGATTTCTCATGAAATTGAAGTTAGGGTTTATACCCAATTTTTATTGTTTGAATATTATGAGAATTCAAGTGATTGAATGTTGAATTACATGACTCTTTTCTTATATTTATGCATGTAATGTGAATTTCTAGATTTTTTCTAATCGAGTTTAAGCATGATATTGAGATTCTTGATTTTATTATTTGGATATTGTTGAAGTATTTTCAATAAGCCTATGGAGTATGATGTTTTGCTATGATATTACATGAGTATGTTTGTATTTTCATGATTATTGCTGAAATTTCTAGATTTTGGGTTTATTTATCAATAATTACATTATCAAGTATGAAACTTTTGGTGTTCTAACATAAGTTTGAAGCATAGGCTTTAAGACCTAAGATTCAGTCTTGATATTTCAAGAAGATTATGATTTTAAGCCTCTTTGATGATTTTTTACCAAGTTTCAAGAAAGAAATTGATCTTTTGACCCTAAGCTAAGATAAGAAATTCACATTGTTCATAAAGTTTGAGATTTAAAGAAGAGAAGCATAATTTGTGTTGATTATAAACCCTTATGTTATTTTAAGATGGATTTCCTAAAGTTCTGAGCAATAAGTATGGGACTAGTATTTAGCACCGAGTTGAGTATGATTCCAAGGTCTCATGCCCCAGAACTACATGCCACCGTAGGTTTCTAATTTTTCCATAGTGGGCTAAGATAGTATCACTAAAGTTAAGGTTCTATTCTGATAGAAAGGGTATAACAGCTCTCCCCAACATGGGCAAGACGTTGGACTCCATGTCATCTCACATGGTTTATGTCGGTTAGAAGAAACTCTCAAAGTTCTACAATCCCTAAGTTTCAAAAAAAGTCCCCTATTCTCCTTAAGATGAATATATAAGTTTTAAAAGTTATTATTTTAAGATTCCTTTTGCTTACAAGCTTTGAGAATAAGAGGAGAATATAGATTTTAGAACTAAGTGTAATGACTCACGAGATTTGTGCTACATGTTTCATTATTCATGATTTATGAGATTTAGATTTCAGATTTATTCAAGCTATGTGAGTTATTTATATCAGCATTCATGGTTTTATAAAGAGTAATGATATTGTTGACTTAATTCATACACCCTTATATACTCAATAAATCCTCAAAGTACTGATCCACATATGTGTCTATGTGCTACACTATCTTATAATGTAAGTACAAGATCTAGTAGACATATTCAAACTCAGACAGTTGCAGATTCCAGCCAGCAAGGTGATGGGTCCTTCTACTTCGGGGAATTCAGTTGGATTTATTTATGTTGTGTATTTTCTTATTCATATGTATTGATTAGCGATAGTACGAGTAGCTTCCCAACTATTGATAGTCAATATAGTTGAGGCTTCATAGATGTCAGTTATAGTCAGTATTGTAATTTTAGTCCCTCTCTTCAGACTTAATTAGAATGTAAAACTGGTATCATTATTATGTTTTACATATTTCAGTATTTATCTATGTTTCCGCATATTAAAATCCTTCATTCATTCATTCTTAATCAGTTGCTCAGTAGTATGCCATTAGAAGGGTTATCTTGGGATCACTTATGGTCCTAAGCACCGTGAGATGTTTCAGGATAGATTTTAGGGGCGTTACAAGACACTAGCTATGTAGATCAATTGAAGTATTGTCCTAAATGACTAAGGGTTACCCTCTACTGGCAGGTTTCTAAATAATAATGGTATTACCCTCAAATGGCAGGTAAACACCTTATCAACCCTCAATTGGTAGGTTGATATCTCAACCTATATTGGCTACATAGTTATGGAATACAAGAACTGCTACTAAGGATCACACCCTCAACTGGAAGGTGAGCCCCCATCCTTGGGTTCGCTCGGTGTTGAATCCTACTCTCAATTGAATGACCCTGGTTATTAACCTGAACTAAACTGGACTGAGTTTCACTAAGTTCTGTAACTGACTGGGTACTACTGTTCGTGATGTTTCTAAGACTATTTTGTAGCTACTTAATTCTAGGTAAACAGCTAGATTTTGGGTATTAAATACCCCCAAGACTCAATAGCATCAATAATAAACATGACACAATCTTGAAAGGAATAATAGCTAATCACTTAGTCCGGATTCATTCATTGAGACATTTTGTCAAACACTTGCAAGGCATGAACTTGTACATGAATGGGAACACATGCTAATATGTCATAATTGCACTATTTCATTCACATGGAATTCTATCAAACACTTGGGGAGCATAATTAATACACATGTTAATAAGCACATATAAACATCATGGCAACAATCAACTTGCAAATTAAAGGTTTTAACATGAGAATCACATAATTCAACACACATACTATCTTAATTTCATGAAAATTGTAATTAATCATAGATTGAAACCCAAACAACATCATGAACATAAATATAATTCAATTTAAGCATGGAAATCATAAATCTGAAAACTTATACTTTTGGAAAGGGTTCTTGGACTCCATGGGTGGTAAGAGCCCATGGATGAATACTTAACATACCTGAGAAGTTTAATTCTTAAAGATTCTTGGTAGTGTTCATGAGAATTGATCTTGATTCTTAGAGGCTAGGGTTTCGTATTTGAAAGAGAGAGCTTTTAATTTGGGGAGGATTGAGTGAAATTAATAAACTAATCAGCTTTTGGGGCTTAATTAACGTGTTTAGACTAATTAGGATCGTGGGAAAAGACCAATTTATCCCTGAAATAAAATAAGATTTTCATCACAAAATTCCCGATCTTGGCCCTTGGCGCGACGCGGTGTAATGACGTCGAATCACTGAAAGTGACAATCAAAAACTGGAACATTGGTGCGACGCGGTGCCATCATGATATCTCATTGGAAAATGACCAACATAAAAGTGTCCCTTTTCGCAACGAGGTGGAATCATGTTGCGTCACTAGAAAAAGGACGAGTGCTATTTTGGCCTCTGGCACGACGCGGTGGTATCGTGAATCTTGACTGTTGAAATACAAAATCTCCATAACTTCTTACCAGTTATCAAATTAAGACAAATTTTATATCATTGGAAAGATGACTGAATTTCCAACGAGATAGTGGGTCTTAAATTGGGAAATTTCACCAAGAAAGAAAGTTATACATAGGAATTTTTATGTATTAAGAGCTAAATTGAGCTAGAAAAATATGGGTTATTACACTACTCAACGCTGATTTCATACTCCTAAGGACACTATAAAACCTTAGGCTCTGATACCAAGTTTTGTCACAACCTAAGGCTACCTACTAGTCCCAATAACAGTGCTTACAGTCATAAGTGACCACAAGCTAACCCATGAGCCGGTACCTGTTATGAGCACTAAATGAAAAAAATAATAATAATGGACATATATGAAAATCAAATGATAAAGCCATAAGGTCTGAAAACTTAAAATACGGTTAAAGTCACTAGTCTGAAATATCTGCTGAGACTAATAAAACTGACTAACTATCTAATCGATAGTCTAAATGTCTGAAAGCCTCTAAACTGATTGGGAAATTAATGGGATAGACCCCAACTAACCCCAACTGACAAACTGAAAATAAATGTGAAAATAACTAATAAACATATCAGGTCCTTGATATATAAGGACTTACCACTACTACTGCTGCTGAAGCACTGGACTATCTAAGTATGATCAGGAAACTAAGCATCTGAACCTATGATATAAGACATTATTTTGCAAAGATGAGTATACGATCAGTACTTTGAATGTACTGGTATATGAGATAATGTTAGGCTGATATACATGGGTTACTGTGCATATAAAATATGGATTAACTGAATAGCATGAGATCATGAAACATGAATGCACGAGAAACTAAAACATCTAAGAATGCAAGACCAAGCATATAATATTTCTGAAATAATTTTTAAAATGAAATACTAAAATTTGATAACTGAATAACTAGTTATATGCTTTGTCAAGCAAACCTGAACTAATTTCTATTCTGAATACTGCACTGAGACTATAGGAGCTAGATATAACTGGCATGCTGTAATTTGCTATTAGGGTCTAACCTGTAATCCTAGTTGGAAGGGTGTTGGTACCTTGTCAGGGGTACAAGCACTAGATGACGATGTGGATTCATAAAGTTGTTATGTCGAAGGACAAGAGTGTCATGCCTAACTGATGGGGGATCCGTCAAAGTATATGGTGGCACCATAGGTCTGGAACCTAGGGACTGCTACTAATGCCCCATGCCTAACTGACGAGCGAGACTCCATCCCTAAGTTCACTCGATGTTAAGTGTTAGTCCTAATTAAACAAAACTGATACTGGACTAAACTAAGTTTAAACTGAGAAAAAAATTGATCATAATAACTGACTAAATGATAATGCTCATAGTTTATCTAAAATCATTCTGAAGAAACTAAAATTATGTAAACAACTAGGTATCGGGTGTTCATACCACCAACACTAAATAAAAATAACAATAAGGACATATAAAAGCTTTGAAACTATAGTAGGGGATCATTGTTCACAACCCATCACTTAGGCATTTCATCAAACATATGAGAGTTATGAAAAGCAAGAAAATGGGTAAAGCATGCAATAATAACATAGTTACAATACTAAAACCATGAATTAAGGAGTTAAATATGAAAGGTTCAACATTAAAAATATGTAATGGCTCATTCCACTTGAACACAGGCATTATCGTAATTTGAGATAAAATTATCAAGATGTTCATGGACATAATTCAACTTAAACGTGTAAAATTTAGAATTTAAAAACAAAAAGGGGTTCTTAGACTCCATGGGTGAAAAGGGCCCATGGATGAACATTACAAATACCTTAAACCCTTAATCTTGAGACAGAGAGATCAATCATGATGCCTTCTCAAAAGTTTTTGGATTTGGGAACTTGAATTCTTGGTTTCCTTAGGGAGAAAGGAATTAAATTAATTCTCTTGGGGGAAGAAGAGGGTTTTCTTAAGAAGGAAATTAGAGAAGAAGGGCAAATAATACCCTAACTGATGATACAAGTTGTGATCTGACGAATTGGGTTGAGGGAAACCACATAAATGCCCCTCAGGTAATTAAATCTATAAATGAACTACAATTTGCATGTCACCACGATGCAGTGTACATGCCAATGGGAATAGCACTGTAACGTAGTACTATCACGATGAGTTGTTGGATTCATGATCCAAACATGACCCAATCCTCATCCAAAAAATCTAAAACTTCTCCAAGACATGCTTCTTACACCCATGAACATAAATTAACTTAAAAATTAATACCTCAGGGTTGAGAAGACCAATTTAAAAATCATTGAAGTTAAGAGGCCTTAAAAATAACTAAGTCCCCAATACTTAGTGAGATTTTTAGGATTTAACCCCCTTGTGTATGCAACTAAAAGCTAAATTAAGCTAGGAATAGTATGGGGTATTACAGTACGGTAAGAGATGTTGATCTCCTATTGATTGGTTTGAGCTTGGTAAGGCAGATAATTTGGTCCGAATTTGGTTTACCAGACTATGGAAAAGGTAAAGGTGATTTGGGATAGGCTTAAGGCTGCCTAAAGTCATCAAAAGTCCTATACAAAAGTTTAGCATAGAGACTTAGAGTTTGAGGTTGAGGATAAGGTATCTCCAATGAAGGGAGTAGTGCAGTTCGGCAAAAAGGAAAATCTTAGTCCCTAATTTATTAGTCCTTATTTGGTTTTGTAGAAAGTTGGGAATATTGCTTATGAATTGGAGTTTCCTTCTATCTTGAGCTTGGTTCATCCGGTCTTTCATATTTCTATGTTGAGAAAGTACATTAGTCATCCTTCTTTGATTGTTCCTTTTGAAGTATTGGGTATCTCAAATTATTTGTCTTTTAAGAAAATCAAGTTTGAGATCTTGAATAGGCAGGTTTGTTGGTTGTGGACCAAGGATGTGGCCTCGATTAATGTTCTATAGTGGAACCATAAGGTGGAAAAGGCTACGTGGGAAGCGGGGGAGGACATGAAGTCCAAATATCTACTCTTATTTTCTTCTCCTGGGATTCATGCTGAAGGTATGTGTTTTTTATCATACTCTTTGTTTTCTAACTTAGATACATTTCAAAATAAACCTTTGCATCTTTGTTTTCTAAATTAGTTTGAGGTTAAAAGATGTTTGATAATGCAATGACTCGTGCATGTGTTTACCCTACCATATTTATCATTCAGGTATGAATATTTCTAGTGGGATAGACTAAAATACCTTGGGTTTCGGACCTTAGAAAATTTCCCAGAATTTTGGTCACTGGACCCAATGCGACTCATGGTTATAAGTCGTATGCTAAGGTACAAGTGGTATGGACTTTTCATATGCTAACCAATGTTGTTTGGTAGGTATGGATTAAATTTTGGAATGGGTATGACTTAGTTGGTACGATTCATGTGGTTGGATACGAATCATTTGTTTTGTGTTTTTCCTTTACTTAATCTGAGACTTGTTTACTTAATTTTGATCTGAGTACAAGTGGCTCACCGTGATCCATAAGCCAGGGTATGAGTCATACCTAGGACTTATATAGTGGACAGTATCTAAATTTTTCATTGAGTCTATTATACCAGGGATACGGGTTAGGGGTACGAATCGTATATTATATATACCATTTAGTTTAGGTGAGTCATACACTAGACAGTGTTGGGACTAAAGGTTGCGGCTTAGGGTACGAATAGTGGGTACTACTTATATCGGAGGGTACGACTGCTGAGGTTGAGTTATATCCCTGTGAATAGATTTTGTGCAACTTAAGTGAGGGTATTCTGGATATTTCCCCAGTTAACCTAATAAGTCCCCATGACTTCTTACTTACTATAGCATTTATTTACCCCATTATTCTATTAATTAACACTTAGAAACTCTTCTAAAACACTCCATAATTCTCTCAAGAACTTTTAGGAAAGGAAGCTATGGTTTCAACTAGAGGATTAATTTGGGGCTTTTGTTGATGATTTCTCTCTATCTACTTTGTCAATTAAGGCATGTTCTCTTCCCTCATTGTTACTTCTAACTATAGGCATTGTTTTTATAAATGGTTTTATGGTTTCATTGTTGTATGATTTTGGTTTTCAAATATTATTTTGGGTTTTGATTATAAATGATTGGTTATGGTTCCCCATGGTTTTAATTATGTTTTTATATGCTGTAATGGTGGTTTTGGATGTATGGTTGCATGGGAATGGTAAAATGGTAATTGAAATTGGTTTTAGTTATATTATGTCCCTAATGTGTTGGACAAAATGCCTATAAGGATGTTTTCATTACATTATTGGATTTTTATGGAACTCTTGCATGTTTTAACTTGGTAAAGGAACCCTAAATAGTTTGATAGTTTTGAAAGGTTGATAGTTGAATAATAAAGCTTGTAGAGTACATGGGAATCCCACAAGTGGTTTAATATGGTAAATTGAAGAGTTCACAGGAATCCCTTAATCTATAAAAATAGATGGTTATAGACATTACTTGCAAGTTATATTTGGTATGACGATACCACTACTAATGGCCTTGGTTAATAAATGGATAATGGTTTGGTTGTTTGGTAATAGTTTTAATTGAGCGATAATGGCGGGGTGTGATAGCTAACCATGAAGGTATGAATCCGATGAACGAACATTAAAAACTTATGTTTGTCGACATAAGGATGGCCTTGGTGTCCATATATTTGAGGGGTACATAGGAATCCCCTATTACATATATATATGTATCATATAGAGGGATGGGTACACAGGAATCCCCTACTCTTATGGTATCTCTGGTTCATGTGTCTACACGCATTAGAGCCCATTCAGGGGGTTACAATTAGGCCCTTATAACCCATGGTTCGTTTATGATGATTAAGCTACACATACCCAGGTTAATATTTTAAAATATATGCTAATCCCGGTTCCCTTTCCGGTATGGTTATATATATATATGGTTTATGTGTATTTGATGGTTTACTTGGTTTTACTAAATGGCATTATTATATCCTTATCCTGAGTTCATGCTAGTGTTCATCCGCTAACCTATTTTTGGGCAGTTGTATACCTACACTAAGCAGGAATCATCCATTCTACTCCTCTTACATAGTGATTGACTCCAAAATCGGTACTGCAATAAAGTGGTAAGCTTTTATCTTTTCAGAAGGCTCCATTTCATGTTTTGGAAATTTTTAGATATTTTGGTCTATTCATGGATATTAGTTTTTGCTATGGTTGGGGGCATGTCCCAATCGGATATTTTTACTCTTTTGGTTAGAGGCTTTATGGTTTTGCTATAGGTTGGTATGGGCGGGATCGGTATTGGTGTCAGCCTTAGTATTGGCATTGGTATTGGGGATAGTATCATTAGACAAAATTTCTTATTGTTCCATCCTATTTTATTTTGGGATTTGTTATCAATAAATGTTTTGGAACTCATTTAGTTATGGTCTTGTTTATGACCCTTGGTTTGGTGTTGGTTTGGTTGGTACGGTTTTGGGTTTGATGGACGAAATGACTTGGTCGGGTTGGTCTAAAGATATACATATCCCAAATTCATGACCTATCCTTATACACTATCTTGTTATATGCTCAAAATTTAGCTCAACAAGGTAGGGATATAGTGGTTGGGTTGGGAAAATAGGGGCGGTCTCTGGTTTTGGTTGGATTTGAGATTCCATTACAATAAGGACTTAGTTCAGGTCGTGTTAAGTACTTAAGTTGGTATCAGATCTTTAGTTTCATGGTCAATTGGGATTCCACAAAGTTATATTGAGTAGAGTCTCTTTTAGGGGTGTATAGCGTGCCACACTCATAAGCGAGAGGCTACAAGGCATTTAGGGATGTTTCTCTTTCTTCGTATTCTATTTTCAAGCTTGGAATCAAGCCCTGGAATCTTCTCTAATCCTTTTTTGTTCACTTTTCAGACCATGCCTCGAAGATCTAGAACACAAGGAAATTTTTCTGTCCCATTTAGGGACGATGCTGAAGAGGTACATCCTACATCTGAGTTCATCTTCATTCAAGGGGTCCTATTCCTTATTGTGTTGGAGTTCCTCATATTCATACTAGTCCTTCGCAGGCCCCTCAAGGAAACATGACAAATGCAAAATTTCATCAATATATCTATATTATTTCCCAGATAGTTGCTGCTCAGGCAGAGTGGGGTGTATCTGGTGCTTTGTATACTGAGGCCATAAGGGTTGGCCAATTTATGAAGATGGGTCCTCCTACTTTTATAGGAGTGAAGGTGGAGAAGGATTTACAGGGCTTCTTGGACAAAATGGAAAAGATATTTTGGGTAATGCAGGCTACTAATGTGGAGGGGGTAAACTTTGTTGCTTATCAACTCAAAGATATTACATAATAGTGGTACAAGAAGTAGGACAGGGGTAGGGATGAGTTGGAAGAGTTAATTTATTGGGATACTTTTTATAAGGCCTTCTTAGATTGTTTCTTTCCTTAAGAGCTGAGGAAAGCAAAGATGGAGGAGTTTGTAAACCTAAAATAGGGGAGGATGTATGTAAAGGAGTATGCCTTGAAATTCCATCAGTTGTCAAGGTATGCTCCTTATTTAGTGTCAGATATGCGGGCAAGAATGAGGAAGTCTTCTTTTGTAATATCTTAAGATTTATTTTTGGAAAGAAAGACTAGCTTGTTGATTAAAGATATGTGGCAGGTTGAAGAAGAAAAGGGGAAACAGGCAGAGTTTGGAGATAGGCAGGGTAAGAGAAGTAGGTTTTCTAACCAAGGAGATGTGCAGTCCCTGGGTGGTAGAGATGGCAGAAAATAGCAGAAAATGAAGTGGGTGAGTTCTAGTTCCTTCTCTACTACTACTGCTCCTTACTCAAAGCAGTCGAGTGATAGGCGGGAATAAGGTGGTGATAATTTTCAAGTACAAAGTGCCTAATCTTAGGCAAGAAAGGGTTAGTTAGTTTCTTCAATCCCTCCTTATCAGTTCTATGGTCATCCTCATCGAGGATATTAGGATGAAGAAAGAGACAAATGCTTCAAGTATGGCAATCCAAGCCATCTGCTCAAGGATTTTCCAACTAATAAGGTTATTCCGAGAGCAAACAAGGCTCTATGGATTCATGTTCTTCTCTTGCACCTGGTGGTGCCGCATATGCTTCTATTACTGCTCCTTGTTCTAGTATTAACTAGAATAGGTTGTATGTTATGGAATTTCGACAGGAATTTGAGGCATCACTTGATGTCATTACTGGTACGTTATAACTCTTTTTTTGTGACGTATATTGTTTTCTTGATCCAGGGTCCACTCTCTCTTATATGACTCCTTATGTGGCTGTATCTTTTGGTTTTCATCCCGAAGTAATTTTGGATGTTTTTTCTATTTTTACCCTGGTAGGAAACTTAGGTATTACTACAATATTCTATGGGGGGTGTGGTATCTATTGGTGACAAGCAGACTTTGGTGGATATATTTGAATTGGTCATGGTGGATTTTGATGTAAATTTGGGTATGGATTGGTTACACTCCTATTACGCGTCCTTAGACTGTCGGACGCGTAAGGTTATCTTTAGGTTCCCTGGTGAGCCGGTTATAGAATGGGAGAGTAGTTCGCTAGCTCCTAAGGAGAGATTTATTTCTTATCTTAGAGCTCAGATATTAATCTCCAAGTGGTGTTTTTATCACTTGGTCTGGGTTAAAGATTCTAACTCGGAAGGTCCATCCTTACAATTAGTTTTGGTGGTTAGTGAGTTTCTGAAGGTCTTTCCAGATGATCTTCTCGGTGTTCCTCCATATAGGGAAATAAAGTTTGGAATTGATTTGGTTCCAAACACTCGTCTAATTTCTATTTCTCTATATATAATGGCTTTGGATAAGTTGAGGGAACTCAAGGAGCAACTTAAGGATCTAATAGTTAAGGGGATTATTCATTCTAGTGTATCTCCATGGGTTGCATCGGTGTTGTTCATGCATAAGAAGAATGGTATCCTTCGAATGTGCATTGACTAGAGGCAGTTGAATAAGGTTACGGTCAAGAACAAGTATCCTCTTCTCCGGATAGATGACTTGTTTGATCAGATGCAAGGTGCAAAGTTCTTTTCCAAGATAGGTCTTCGGTCCGGGTATCATCAAGTTAAGATTAGGGAGGTGGATATCCCTAATATGTTTTTTCATACTTAGTATGGGAACTTTGAGTTTTTGGCGATGTTAGTTGGGTTGACTAATGCCCAGCGACATTTATGGATTTGATGAACAGGATTTTTCAAAAGTATTTGGATCTCTTTGTCATTGTGTTTATCAATGACATTTTGGTTTATTTGAAGAGTGGTGGAGCATGCTAATCACCTCTGTGTGGTGTTGCAGACCATAAAGGAACAATAGTTGTATGCCAAGTTCTCTAAATATGAGTTTTGGTTTAATGTTGTGACTTTCTTGGATCATATTATTTCTAGTAAGGGGATCATAGCAGATCCGCAAAAGGATGTTGTAGTTAAGAGGTGTCCTAGACCCATGACTCTAACCAACATTTGGAGCTTCTAGGGTTAGTTAGGTATTATAGGTGGCTTGTGGAAATATTTTCATCGATAGCTGCCCTTTTGACTAAGTTGACTCAGAAGAAGGTCAAGTTTTCTTGGTTGAATGCTTGTGAGGGGAGTTTCAAGAAGTTATAGGATAACTAACTTCGGCTCCAACTCCGAATTTGCCGGAGGCAATGATGGGTTTGTGGTTTATTGTGATGCATCTCAGGTAGGGCTTGGTTGTGTTTTGATGCAGCATAGGAAGGTGATTGCCTATGTTTTCAGGCAGTTGAATGTGCATGAGAAGAACTATTCTACACATGATTTAAAGTTGTTGGGGGTTGTGTTTGCTTTGAAAATTTGGTGACGTTATATGTATGATGTACAGGTGGACAACTTTTTTGATCATAAGAGTCTATAGTATGTATTCACTCAGAAAGAGTTAAATCTCAGGTACAGAAGATGGCTTGAGCTTCTTAAGGACTATGATATGAGTCTTCACTACTACCTAGGTAAATCTAATATGGTTGTTGATGTTCTTAGCATGTTGTCCATGGGGAGTTTGGATCATGTGGAGAAAGGAAAATGAGAATTGATGAATGATATTCACCACTTGGCTAATCTTAGAGTTTGCCTCTTAGACTCTGAGAATGGTGGCGTAATAGTGAAGGAAGTGGTGTGATCATCTCTAGGTGTAGAGATTAAGGAGAAACAACTGCTAAATCCTGTCTTGATGAAAATCAAGAGTGGTATTGGGGGGTAAAAGGTGATGGTGTTTGTGATTAATAGTGATGGTACTTTACGGTACCAAGGGAGGTTGTGTGTTCCTGATGTCGATGGTTTGCAACGAAAGATTTTGGATTAGGTGCATGAGTCACGCTATGTTGTTTATCCTGACTCGACAAAGATGTATCATGATCTCAAGGAGATATATTGGCAAAATGGCATGAAGAGGGATGTGGCTAATTTTTTTGCCAAGTTCATAGTGTGTCAACAAGTTAAGGTTGAGCACATGAGGACAGGAAGTTTGTATCAAGAAATGATTTTCCCAAATGGAATAGGAGGTGATCAATATGGATTTTGTTAATGGTTTTCCTCGGTCGTCTCAGAATTAGTTTGATTTGATATAGGTCATCGTGGATAGGATGATGAAGTCTGCTGCTTTTTGCCAGTGAGGACTACCTTTTCGGCTGAGGATTATGCAAAGTTGTATCTTCAGGAGATTGTAAAGCTGCATCAGGTACCTGTTTTGATTATTTCTGATTGTGGCATACAATTTTCATCTCACTTTAGGCGGTCTTTCTAGAAAGGGTTGGGTACTAAGTTTAATCTGAGTACTGCTTTCTACCCTCAGACGAATGGGAAAGCAGAGAGCACTATTCAAACATTGGAGGATATACTTCAGGCTTGTGTGATTGATTATGATGGCAATTGGGTTGAGCATCTACCTTTGGTAGAGTTTGCTTACAGCAATAACTATCATTCCAATATTGGTATGCCCCTTTTGAGGCATTGTACGTGCCATGACCTGAGCTACCCCCTAGTCGCGACAATAGTGCTTACGGTCATAAGTGACCACAAGTTAATCCATGAGCTGTTACCTGCTGCGAGCACTTAATGAAAAGAAATAATAAAAATGGCCATGTGCGGAAATCAACTAATAAAGCCATAAGGTATGAATATTGAAGTTACGGTTAACGTCACTAGTCTGAAACATCTGTTGAGACTAATAATATTGACTAACTGTCTTATCAACAGTCTAAATGTCGAAAGCCTCTAAACTGACTGAGGCATTGATGGGACAGGCCCCAACTGACTAACTGAAAAGAAATGTAAAAATAACTAAATAAACATATAAGGTCCTCGATATATGATGACTCACCACTACTGTTACTGATGAAGCGCTGGATTGTCTAAGTACAATCGGGAAACTGAGCATCCAAACTTATGATATAAGACATCATAGCGCAAAGAAGAGTATGCGGTCAGTACTTTAAATGCACTGGTATATGAGATAAGGTTAGGCAGATATATACGGTTTACTATGCATATGAAATATGGATAAACTGAATAGCATGAGATCACGGAACATGAATGCATGAGAAACAGAAATATCTAAGAATGTAAGACCAAGCGTATAATATTTCTGAAATAACCTGTAAAATGAAATACTAAAATCTAATAACCGAATAACTGGTAATATGTATACTTAGGTCAAGCAAATATGAACTGATTTCTGTTTTGAATATTGCACTAAGACTGTGGGAGCTATCAATAATCGACATACCCTAATTTTCTATCAAGGTCCAACCTGTAATCCCAGTTGAAAGGGTGCTAGTACCTTTCCAGGGGTAAAAGCACTAGCTGATGATGTGAATCCACAAGGCTAATGTCTCAAATAATGAGGGTGTCATGCCTAACTGATGAGGGACCCCTCAAAGTCTATGGTGGCATCGTAGCTCTGGAACCTAGGGACTGCTACTAACGCCTCATGCCTAACTGATGGGGGATATGTTATCCTTAAGTTCACTCAGTGCTAAGTTTTACTCCCAACTGAATGACATTGATCCTGGGCTGAACTAAGTTTAAACTGAGCAAACAACTGATCATAATAACTGAATTAATGATAATGCTCATGGTTTATCTGAAATCATTCTCAAGACACTGAAATTATGTAAACAACTAGGTATCAGTGTTCATACCACCAACACTGAATGGAAATAACAATAAGGACATATAACAGCTTTGAAACCATAGTAGGGGACCATTGTTCAAAACCCATCACTTAGGCATTTCATCAAACACATGAGAGTTATGAAAAACATAGGAATGGGTAAAGCATGTGATAATAACATAGCTACAATACTAAAGCCATGAATTAGGGATTTAAATGTTAAAGGTTCAATATTCAAAATATGTAATGGCTCATTCCACTTGAACACACTCATAATCATAATTTGAGATCAAATTATCAAGATAATCATAGACATAATTCAACTTAAACGTGTAAAATTCATAATCTAAAAACAAAAAGGGATTTTTAGACTCCATGGGTGAAAAGGTCCTAGGGATGAACATCATACATACCTTAAACCCTTAATCTTCAGAGAGAGACACCAATCTTGATGACTTCTTGAAAGTTCTTAGATTTGGGATCTTGAATTCTTGGTTTCCTTGGGGAGAAAAGAATTAAATTGATGCTCCTAGGGAAGGAGTGGGTTTTCTTGAGAGGGAAATTAGAGAAAAAGGGCAAATATGCCCTAACTGATGATATAAGTCATGATATAATGAATTAGGTTGAGGCGAAAAGACATAATTTTCCCTCGGGCAATTAAATCCATAAATAAACTATGATTTACATGATCACCACGATACGATGTACATAATAATGGGAAAAGCACAGCGATCTGGCACTATTACGGTGAGTTGCTAGATTCGTGATCTAAACATGACCCAATCCTCCTTCAAAAAATCTAAAACTTTTTTGAGACATGCTTCTTACACCCTTGAACATGAATTAACTCAAAAACTAATACGTCAAATTCGGTAATACCAATTTAAAAATCCTTAAAGTTAAGAGGCCTTAAAATGACTAAGTCCCCAACACTTAGTGAAATTTCTAGGCTTTAATCCCTTATGCATGCAACTAGAATCTGAACAGAGCTAGGAATAGTATGGGATATTATAATATCTTCCCCATAGGAACATTCATCCTTGAATGAGACTGACTAAGCTGAGAATTCAGGGAAAACTGAGATTATATACTGAACATGTATAACGGGAAACATGATTACATGAGTGAGTCTAAAACATGATACATGACTGAACTAATTTCGTGAAAGCATGCAATGAAATGAGAATGAATATATAGCTTGAACTAAGAATGAAAAAAAGACAATCTACGGAAAACTATAACCTTAAGCTGAGTCTGAGTTTGCGGAGAAAAGAGGAGGATACTTGGTATGCATATATGCTTCTGCTTTCCAAGTGGCTCCATCAAAGGACTAATTTTTCCTAAGAACTTTGACCAAAGAAACTTCTTTGTTCCTTAATCTATGAATCTGAAGATCTAGAATCTCAACTGGGATTTATTTGAAAGAAAGGCTATCTTGAACACTTGTTCTTTCTAAAGGAACTACAACAGTTGGATCACCAATACACTTCTTTAACAAGGAAACATGGAACATTTGATGCACTGATGCCAAATCTGCAGGCAACTCTAGCTCATAAGCTACCTTCCCAAAACAGTTCAAGATTCTATAAGGGCCAATATATCAGGGGCTGAGCTTCCCCTTCTTGCCAAATCTCTTCACTCCCTTCATGGGCGATATTTTAAAATAGACTAAACAACCAACATCAAACTCAAGATCTTTTCTTCGCACATCTACATAAGATTTCTGATGACTCTAGGTTGTCCTAAGCGTCTTCCTGATTAATTGAACTTTCTCTATCACATCAAACACTGAATCAAGCCCTATCAATTTAGTCTCACCTACCTCAAACCAACCAATATAAGATCTACATCTTCTCCCATAGAGAGCCTCAAATGGAGCTATCTGAATGCTGGAGTGATAGTTGTTATTGTAGGCAAACTCAATCAATGATAAGTGATCATCCCAACTACCTTTAAAGTCAATGATACAATCCCTCAACATGTCCTCCAAGGTCTGAATGGTCCTTTATTCCTGACCATCTATCTGAGTATAAAAGCTTTACTAAGATGAACTTGGGTGCCAAGACCCTTCTGAAAATCTTTCCAAAAGTGAGAGGTAAACTGAGTACCTCCATCTGAAATGATAGACAATAGGTCTTCATGAAACCTAAAAAACTCCATGAGATAGATATTGGCATAATCCTCGACTTAATATGAAGTATGAAATGGCAAAATATGGGCCGACTTGGTCATTCTATCAATAATAACCCAAATCAAATCATGCCGACGATGCGAACGAGGCAACCCTATTAAAAAATCCATGTTCACCACTTCCCATTCCAAATGGGGATGTTTAACTACTGCAAAGTTCCACTAGGCCTCTAGTTCTCAACTTTAACCTACTTATAATTAGCACACTTAACTACAAACTCTAGGATATCTATCTTCATTCCACTCCACTAATAGATTTCTCGCAAATCACGGTACATCTTGGCGGCTCCTGGGTGAAAAGAGCAATGTGCACCACGTGCTTCTGCTAAAATTTGCTGCCTTTAACCAACAGGACACGAAACATATAGCCTACCCAAACAACGCAACATACCATCTCCCCCTTAAAAGAAAACTTCTATCTTCTAATCTCTAGCTGAATCCTTTAACTTAACCAAACTGGGATTGCTATCTTGCTTTTCTTTCACTTTGTCAACCATAGAATATTCCAAACTATTCTGAACCCATATGCTACCCTCAGCTGAATCAACCAGCCGAACCCCTAATCTAGCAAGCTGATGAACCTCCCTGACTAACTTCTTCTTACCATTCTCAATATGAGCAACACTACCCTATACAATCTACTAAGGGTATCTACCACTATATTGGCCTTATCCAGATGATGCAACATACTCATATCATAATCTTTAACAACACCAACCACCTTCTCTATCAAAAATTTAAATATTTTTATGAAAACACATACTGTAAACTTTGTGATCCGTGAACACATCGACATGAACCCCATAAAGATAATGCCTCTAAATTTTTAAGGCAAAAAAAAAACTGCCAACTCGAGATCATGGTTAGGATATTTTTTTTCATAGGGTTTAAGCTATCTAGAGGCATAGGTTATGACCTTACCTCTATGTATCAATACACAACCAAGACCAACTCTGGAAGTATCACAGTAAACAACAAACCCATCTAAACCATCTGGCAAAGTCAAAACTGGGTTGAAGTAAGTCAAGACTTCAACTCCTGAAAACTCTTTTCACAAAAATCTGATCACTGAAATTGGACTTTTTTGAGTCGATTGAGACATGAGGGATGCAATAGAAGAGAACCCTTCAACAAATCACCTGTAATAGCCATCCAAACCCAAGAAACTCCTAATATCTGATGGGAAGATGGGTCTTGGATAATTTCTCACTACTTCAATCTTTTGAGGGTCAACTCATATGCCATCACCCAAAATAATGTCGCCAAGGAAATCTACTGATCTTATCCAAAACTCGCACTTAATGAATTTGCCAAACAACTAATGGGCTCTAAGAGTTTGTAATATAATTCTGAGATGGTCTGCATGATTACTCTCATTACGGGAATATATAAGAATATCAGCAACGAAGACTATAATGAACATGTCCAAGTACTACTTGAATACTCTGTTTATTAAGTCTATGAAAGATATTGGGGCATTCATTAGTACAAAAGACATAACTAGGTATTCAAAGTGACCATATCGAGTTTTGAAGGTTGTCTTTAGAATGTGACATTCTCTGACTCAAAGCTAATGATATCCAGATCTGAGGTCTATATTAGAGAAATAACTAGCACCCTAAAGTTGGTTGAACAAGTCATTAATCTTGGGGAGTAGGTACTTATTCTTGATTGTGACTTTGTTCAACTATGGTAATCGATGAACATTCTGAGAGAACCATCTTTATTATGCACGAAAAGGATTGGAGCACCCCATGGGGAAACACTAGGCCTGATGAATCCCTTATCTAGAAGATCTTTCAACTATTCTTTCAACTCCCTAAGCTCAACTAAAGCTATTTTATAGGGAAAAATAGAGATAGGTTAGGTATCTATTAGGAGGTATATTATGAAGTCAATTTCCCTTTTGGGAGGAACTCAGAGAAGATCTTCAGGGAACACATCTGGAAATTCCCTCACTACTAAAACTGACTTGAGGATTAGAGTTTCAGAACTAGTCTTTGACTCAAACAAAATGGTAAACACACCTCTTGGATATTATTTTTCTCACCCTAATAATGAAATAATTTGACCCCTAAGCACTGAAGTATCACCCCTGTATTCAATAACTGGTTCATTACGAAACTATAAATGAATGACTCTATTTCTACAGTCAACTAAAGAATAGCATGAGTGGAGCCAATCCATGATGAGAATGACAAAAAAATCAGTCATCTCTAACTCCACAAGATCTTTTGAAGTGATTTTCTAAGACACTATAGTCTGGTAATTTATGTATAGCCGTCTTGCTATTATAGCGTTACCCACTGGGGTAGACACTGAGAAAGGCTCTGCTAGAGTTTTGAGACAGGCACCAAAATTAACAGTTATATACGGGGTTACAAAAAAAAGTAAAGCTTTAGGGTCTAATAAAACATACACATGATGATGAAATACCTGTAACTACATCAAGAGAACATTTTGATCATGTCAGGACTGCAGTACATATTGCTTATTCTGATGCTACCCACTAGTTGCACTGGACGCAGCACCTGCTGAGTCAGGCGACTAGCTGGAACTGAAGGACGACTGTGTTGACTCTGATTACCAACATTTGGACATTCTTTAACTCTATGGCCTATCTTACCACATCCAAAACACACATCACTATCATCCCTACACACACCTTGATGATTCCTACCACATTCCTAGCTAAGTGGATTAGTACAACCACTGTTCACACTACCCTAGGTCTTGGCGCCTGGCGCCCTATCCCGACTGTCATTCCTGAACTTTAGCACTGGTGTACTAGTTAAAGATGGAGCTGGGGCTGAAAACTTTTAATGAAATTGCGAACGATTACCACCCTTTGACCTTGGTTGAGAAAAATTAAAACTACCTATCCTATCTTTCTTATTCTATCTCTCTTTCTCCTTGAGCTTCTCATCCTCAATCTACTGATCATGAATGATAAGTCTAGATAAGTCCATCTTCTTAATCAACATAGAAGTCCTACACTCTTTGACCACACTATCAACTACACCAGAAAAAAATTTACTTATTCTAGACTTGTTATCATCCTCTATCGAAGGAGCATAACTCCCCAACTGAGTGAAATAAGCAATTATTCCTTCACACTCATATTACCTTGCTTCAAATTGATAAAATCCTAGGCCTTAGCTTCCCTCAACCCTAATAGGAAGAACCTGTCTAAGAAAGCCATGGCAAACTCCTTCCACTCGATAGGCCCTACTTTAATACCCCTATCATCCTTCCACTGCTTATACCAGGCGAGAGCTATATCTTGTAACTAGTAAGAAACCAACTTTTCACTCTCACTCGACGTGACACCTATAATATCGGTCATTTTATTAACTATATCAAGAAAGTTTTGCGAATCCTTCTCAGACTTGAATCCCAAAAATAAAAGGGGATTTATTCGAGTGAAATCTCAAACCCTAGTTACTGATGTATTTTCCATTGGATTAGCTGGGGGAATAGCCTTTTGATTGTTCTGAGTAGCTACTTAGCGAGCTAAGGTATTGAAGACATCTCTGAACTTGGCAGGAGAGACATGCTCATTCAGGAGAACTTACTAAACAGGCAGACGTGCGGGATGATTCCCGTTTCTTCTTTTGTTATTCTTTTTGGGAGGAATTTTTTGTAAACAAAAAGAAGAATGAGTCAAAAAGAGAGTTAAAGTAAATATCATTCACATTCACATGACATGACTACTGAAAGAAGGGAAATTTTTCCTAAAACATCTCGTCATCTCTTATCCAAAAGTGTGGCGCACTTCACACCTACATATAAGACTCTACTCAATGCTGCTTTAAGACTCCTTAGGACACTGTAAAACCTTAATCTCTAATTCTAAGTTTTTGTATGACCCGAGGCTACCCTCTAGTTACAGCAACAGTGCTTACGATCAAAAGTGACCACAAGCTAACCCATGAGTCGGTACCTGCTGTGAGCACTAAATAAAAAGAAATTAAATTAATAAACATATGCAAAAATAAATTGATAAATCCATAAGGTCTGAATACTAAAAATACAATTAAATTCACTAGTATAAAACATCTGCTGAGACTAATAAAACTGACTAACTATCTAATCAACAGTCTAAATATCTGAAAGCCTATAACTGACTGAGGATTTGATGGGACATGAGTCAACTAACCCTAACTGAATAACTAAAAATAAATTTGAAAATAACTAAATAAATATATCAGGTCCTCGATATATGAGGACTCACCACTGCTACTGCTGAAGCACTGGATTGTCTAAGTATAATCGGGAAACTGAGTATCTGAACCTATGATATAAACATCATATTGCAAAAAAGATTATACAGTCAGTACTTTGAATGTACTAGTATATAAGATGAGTTTAGGCTGCTATACATGGGTTACTTGCATATAAAATATGGATTAACTAAATAGCATGAGATCACGGAACATGAATGCATGAGAAACTGAAATGTCTGAGAATGCAAGACCAAGCATATAATATTTCTAAAATAATCTATAAAATGAAATACTAGAATTTGATAACTGAATAACTAGTAATCTGTATGCTTTGTCAAGCAAACTAGAACTAATTTCTATTCTGAATACTACTCTGATACTATAGGAGCTAGATACAACTGGCATGCCCTAATTTGCTATCAGGGTCCAACCTGTAACCCCAGTTGGAAAGGTGTTGGTACCTTGCCAGGGGTACAAGCACTACCTGATGATGTGGATTCATAAAGTTGATGTGTCGAAGGACAAGAGTGTCATGCCTAACTGATGGGGGATCCGTCAAAGTATATGGTGGCACCATAGGTCTGGAACCTAGGGACTGCTACTAATGCCCCATGCCTAACTGACGAGCGAGACTCCATCCCTAAGTTCACTTGACGCTAAGTGTTAGTCCTAACTAAACAAAACTAATACTGGACTAAACTAAGTTTAAACTGAGAAAAAAACTGATCATAATAATTGACTAATTGATAATGCTCATGATTTATCTGAAATTATTCTAAAGATACTGAAATTATATAAATAATTAGGTATCGGGTGTTTATACCACCAACACTAAATAGAAATAACAATAAGGACATAAAAAAGCTTTAAAACTATAGTAGGTGATCATTGTTCACAACCCATCACTTAGGCATTTCATCAAACACATAAGAGTTATGAAAAACATAGAAATGGGTAAAGCATGCGATAATAACATAGTTATAATACTAAAACTATAAATTAGGGATTTAAATATGGAAGGTTCAATATTTAGAATATGTAATGGCTCATTCCACTTGAACACACTCATAATCATAATTTGAGAACAAATTATCAAGATATTCATGGATATAATTTAACATAAACATGTAAAATTTAGAATTTAAAACCAAAAAGGGATTCTTGGACTCCATGGGTGAAAAGGGCCTATGGATGAACATTACAAATACCTTAAACCCTTAATCTTGAGACAGAGACATCAATCTTGATTCCTTCTTGACAGTTGTTGGATTTGGGAACTTGAATTCTTAATTTCCTTGGGGAGAAAAGAATTGAATTGATGCTCTTGGGGGAAGAAGAGGGTTTCTTGAGAGGGAAATTAGATAAAAAGGGCAAATAATGCCTTAACTGATGATATAAGTCATGATATGACAAATTAGGTTAAGGAGAAAAGACACAATTTCCCCTTCGATAATTAAATCTATGACTGAACTACAATTTGCATGCTCACCATGATGCAGTGTACGTGCCAATGGGAATAGCACCGTGATGCAGCACTATCGTGGTAAGTTATTGGATTTATGATCCAAACATGACCCAATCCTCGTCCAAAAATTACAAAACTTCTTCGAGACATGCTTCTTACACCCCTAAACATAAATTAACTCAAAAACATTACTTTGGAGTTGAGAAGACCAATTTAGAAATCCTCAAAGTTAAGGGGCCTTAAAAATGACTAAGTCCCCAATACTTGGTGAAATATTTAGGCTTTAAGCCCCTTATGTATGCAACTAGAAGTTGAATTGAGCTAGGAATAGTATAGGGTATTACAGTATGGTAGGAGGTGTATATCTCCTATTGGTTGGTTTGAGCTTTGTGAGATATATAATTTGGTCCATATTTGGTTTACCGAACTATAAAAAAGGTGAAGGTGATTCAGGATAGGCTTAAGGCTACCCAAAGTCATCGAAAGTCTTATTTAGAAGTTAGGCATAGAAATGGAGTTTGAGGTTGGGGATAAGGTATTCCTAAAGGTATCTTCCTTGAAGAGAGTAGTGCAGTTTGGTAAGAAGGAAAAGCTCAATCCTTATTTTATTAGTCCTTATTTAGTTTTGTAGAGAGTTGGGAATATTGCTTATGAATTGGAGTTTCCTTCTATATTGAGCTTGATTCATCTGGTCCTTCATATTTCTATGTTGAGAAAGTACATTGGTGATCCTTCTTCAATTTTTCCTTTAGAAGTATTGGGTATCTCAGATTCTTTGTCTTATAAGAAAATCCCCAATTAAGATCTTGGATAGGCAGGTTCATTGGTTTTGGACCAATTATGTGTCCTTAGTTAAGGTTCTATGGTGGGACCACAAGGTGGAAGAGACTACTTGGGAAGCGAAGGAGGACATGAAGTCCAAATATCCACTTTTATTTTCTGCTCTTGGATTCGTGCTGAAGGTATGTGTTCTTTATTATACCCTTTGTTTTCTAACTTAGTTACATGTTAAAATAAACCTTTGCATCTTTGTTTTCTAACTTAGTTAGAGGTTAAAAGATGTTAGATAATGCAATGACTCATGTATGTGTTTACCCTACCATGTTCGCCATTCGGGTATAAATGTTCCTAGTGGGAGAAACTGAAATACCTTGGGTTTTGACCCTTTAAAAATTTCCTAGAATTCTGGTCTTTGGACCCAATACGACTTGTGGGTATGATTCGTATGCTAGGGTATGGGTGGTATGGACTTTTTGTATGCTGAACAGTATTAGTTGATGGGTGTAGATTAGTTTCTGGAATGGGTATGACTTGGTTGGTATGAGTCATATGGTTGGTCTGTGTTTTTCCTTCACTTAATTTGAGACTTGGTTATGTAAGTTGGATCTAAGTACGAGTGGATCATAGTGAGCCATATGCCAGGGAATGAGTCATACCCAGGACTCATATGGTGGATAGTATCTAAATCTTTCTTTGAGTCTATTCTTCTAGGGATACGGGTCAAGGGTACATATTGTAGACTATGGATACGACTTGGTTTGGGTGAGTCATATACTGGATAGGTGTGTGTCCAATGGACGAACACTAAAAACTTATGTTTACCGATATAAGGATGGCCTTGGTGTCCATATATTTGAGAGGTACATAGGAATCCCCTATTACATATATATATGTATCATATAGAAGAGCGATACACAGGAATCCCCTACTCTTATGGTATCTCTGGTTCGTACGTCTACATGCATTATGGCCCATTTAGGGGGTTACATTGGACCCATATAACCCGTGGGTGGTTTTCTGACAATTAAGATACACATGCCATAGTTAATGTTTTCAAATGTATGCTAAACCCAGTTTTCTTTCCCGGTATGGTTATATTATATATATAGATGTATATATATATATGGTTTATGTGCATTTGATGGTTTACTTAGTTTTACTAAATGACGTTATTATATCCTTATTCTAAGTTCATGCTATCATTCACCTGCTAACCTATTTTTGGGTGGCGTATACCCACACTAAGCAAGAACTGGTCGTTCTACTCCTCCTACATAGTGATTGACTCTGAAATTTGTATTTGGATTGAAGTGGTGAGCTTCCATCTTTTCGGAATGCTCCATTTCATGTTTTGGATATTTTTAGATATTTAGTTTTATTCATGGATATTAGTTTTGGCTATGGTTGGGGGAATGTCCCAATTTGATATTTTTATTCTTTTGGTTAGAGGCTTTGTGGTATTGCTATGGATTGGTATGGGCGGGATCGGTATTGGTGTCAGCGTTATAATTGGCATTGGTGTTGAGTCTGACAAAATTTCTCATTGTTCCATCCTATTTTATTTAGGGATTAGTTTTCAATATATGTTTTGGAACTCATTTGGTTATGGCCTGATTTATGACCCTTGGTTTGGTGTTGGTTTGGTTAGTATGATTTAGGGTTTGATGGACGGAATGACTTGGTCGGGTTGGTATAGAGATAGAATTATCCCAAAGTCATGACCTATCCTTATACTCTATCATGTTATATGCTCAAAATTCAGCTCACTAAGGTAGGAGTATAGTGGTTGGGTTGGGGAAATGGGGCGGCCTTCAGTCCTAGTTGGACTTGAGATGCCCATTATGACAAGGCCCTAGTTTGGGTCGTGTTATTGTATGTCACTATTTGGGTGCTTGTTTTAGTCCATAAAGTGACTCAACAAGTTTGCACATTTTCTTTTCTTTATTAGGAACCACAAAACCCTTAAGCTGTTCCACGTAAGTTTGTTCCTCCAATTCTCCATTTAGGAATGATGTTTTCATATTTATTTGATAGTCAAGACCATATACCGCTGCCAAGGCAACTAACATCCGAATTAACATTATCCTTGTTACAGGCGAGTATGTATCAAAATAGTAAATGCTTTTCTTTTATTTGAAGCCTTTTATTATATGTCTTTCCTTGTATTTGTCAATAGTGTCATACAATTTCATTTTCCTTTTGAAGATCCATTTAAAACTTTAAGGTTTATTTCTCAGAGGAAGATCAACCAACTCCCAAGTATGGTTTCTCAAGATTGAATCAATCTCACTATTGACTGCCTCTTTCCAAAAGGATAAGTCTGAAGATGGCATCGCTTCTTTAAATGTTTGAGGCTTATTTTCTAGGAGAAATATTACAAAATCCGATTCAAATAAAGTTGACATTCTTTGATGTGTACTACGTCTTGGATTTTCATCATTATGTGCATTCTCGTTTGGTTCATCTCGAGGGATTTTAGACCCTTCGCTAGACTATTCATGTCTAGTTTTTTATGGATAAATATGTTCAAAGAGCTCAATATTATTTCATTCAATTGTCGTATTTTCATTGATATCCGAATGTTTGGATATATGAACCAAAATTCGACATGCCTTACTACTTTTAGCATATCTTATTAACATGCAGTCCACAGTCGTAGGTCCTATCTTCACCCTTTTAGGCATAGGAACTTAGACTTTCGCTAGACACCCCCACACTTTGAAATATTTCAATTTGGGTTTCTTCCTTTTAATTTTCATATGGAACTGAAAGTATCTTACTATGGGGCACTCTATTAAGTATTCGGTTAGCTGTAAGGATATCTTTCTCTCACCGGTTTTGTGGTAAACCTGAACTTATAAGCAAGGCATTTATCATTTCCTTTAATGCTTGGTTTTTTCTTTTGCAATTCTATTCGATTAAGATGAATACGGGGCAGTAGTTTGATGGATAATTCCATTTTCTACACATATTTCTATAAAAGGAGATTCATATTCTCCACCCCTATCACTTCTTATTATTTTAACTCTTTTCTCTACCTGATTTGTAACTTCTATTTTGTATTGCCTAAATGTATTTATTGCATCATCCTTACAATTCAACAAATAGATATAACAGTACCTAGTGCAATCATTAATAAAAGTTATAAAATACTTTTTCCACCACGAAAAGATTTATTGACTTCGTATCATAAATGTTTATATGGATTAAGTGTAAGGGACTGGAATTCCTTTCAACAAACTTATATGAACATTTATCATACCTAGATTCCACACATATTTGACACTTTGATTTATTGCACTCAAAGTTAGGCAACACTTCCAAACTAGTCAGTGTTTGCAAGTTTTATACCATACATGTCCTAGACGACTATACCACAAATCGTTTGACTCTAGCAAGTAAGAGGAAGCGTTGGCTTTCTTCATTTCAACAACCATTACATAAAGTTTGAAAAGGGCCCTCATTGAGGTCCCCCTTTCCTACACATTTTTCATTCTTGCTTATTACAACTTTCTCCAAAACAAACACACACTTGAACCCATTTTTACTGAGAAGTGTTGTCGACACTCAGTTTTTACTAATAGTAGGAACATGGAGAACATTGTTGAGAATCAACACCTTATCGAAAGTCACTTTTGGAAATATCTTCCCACTTCCTTCAACCATAGTTGTGCATTCTTTCCCATGAAGATCACTTCTTCGGGACCAACAGGATCATAAGTAGCAAAATCTTTTTTGTACACTCAAACATGCCTAGTATCTCCTAAATTAAACCACCATTCATTTGAATATGCAACTAGATTGCTTTTAGTGATCATATCACATAGATTTTAAATCTTTCTAGTTGTTTTCAAGATGATTATCTAATTTCTTTTCTTGTTCTTATTTAGAACTTGACTATTTGGAACTTTGTGGCCAACATCATTATAAATGTAGCAATTGCCTTTAAACATTTTCTTATTTTACTCTTTCTCTTATCTGGAACACTTCTTTATCTTCTTATCATTTGGAGCATCATCCTTAACAGGATTTGCAACCATCATTGATGATTTCTTACTCAACTCATTATCCTCATCTATCTTGGAATGACTCACAAGATCTTTCAAATCAAACAATTAATTTTCAATCACTATTTATTTTCAAGAATATGAGGATCTATACTCGTGAACATTTGCATTTCAAGTTTGGTCATCCAAAATGACATCATTTGTTGTCATTCTTTGAAGTTCACACCAAAATATTTTTCTAATTTCTCAATTATTTTCATTGCTAGAGCAATACCTGAACGACTTAATGACGCAACATTGGTTGCCGTTGGGACAGTAAAATTCACAATCAAATCAATTTGTTGTTCAATTTCATTCGTTATTTTTTTATTAATCTTTGACATACTCTTTAGTATTTCAAAAATACTAACAATAAAGACTTTAATCTTTAGCCAACTTATTTCTAGTCAATGATGAAGTTTTTATATCTTCAAATCATCAATCGAATGAACTATGAAACATGATGAAGTTTTTATGACTTTAAATCAAAATCATTTCCAAATAGAGTGAAACCCCACAGATTTTAAACTCCAAAAACCAATACAGAGATTTTAATGAAACGGTGAAGTTTTTATATTCTTCAAACTGAATTTCCACACTGATTTCTCAATGAAGTTTTTATATTCTTATAACCAAAGGAGTAGAAATTAAAAGATTTTAGTTTCTACAAAATCAGACCCAATATAGATTAACCAACTACTTGATTTATAAGTGGCCATAAAAATAAATTCTTCACCAAACAAGCACAAAAATAAATATTTTATACTTTTCTGAATTTTTGTAAAATCTGTATTTTCCAACAATACCTTCAAACACATGTTCAAAGAACATATGAATAATCAAATGAAGTTTAAACTATGTATTTTTAACTTTGAACTTTTAACAATAAGTTCAACCTAACTTATGAACATCAACAAAATGAAGTTCAGACTATTTTCTGTAAAATAGCAAAACCAAATGTTAACAGCTTCAATATAAGTTCAGCCAACTTATGAACTATCAAAATGAAGTTTCAATTACTTCAAACACAAGTTCAAAAAGTTAAAGAACTATCAATATGAAGTTCAAACTATTTACTGAAAAATAGTAAACCAAACAATACAGAAAAGTATAAATTCCTTAAGATTGTTGTTTCGAGTACAAAAATTGGTATGTTTCAAACCAAATTCAATACTAAGTTCAATAACAACTTTCAAGAACTACAATAAAATTTAAAAAACTTCAAACACAAGTCCATATGAATAAACAAATGAACTATCAAAATGAAGTGTTTATCAACTTTAAGAAAGAAGATGAAGTAGAAAATTGTAGAACGAAGTCCACCAAATGCACGATGTGTCCTTAAGAAATTTATTCGCCCCAAGTACCCAAGGCTATGAAATATTTTCTCCCAGGATAAAATGATTCTCTTTCCGAAAATAGTGGTACCTTAAATTTTCAGAAACATCAAACACACTTAATAGCTTGATGATCACACGAGAGTCTTTAGAAGAAGAAGAAGAAGATTATTTTTCTACTCAAAAAATTATCTTTACCTGAGAAAATATTCAGGTATTTATTGCCATCAAGGTGTTGCTTCATGAAGAGAAGCAATGGTTCAGAAAGGTGTACCCCTTCATAAAGGTGCAACTCTTCGGAAAGGTGTAACTCTTCGAAAAGTCACAATCCATTGGAAAGGTCATAACCATTCAAGCCGAAAAGGTGCCTATTCAAATTGCATCCTTTCTCTTAGTGTCTTTCCAAAAAGAACACTACCTTTTCACTTTTCTTTCACACCTCTTAATAACCCAATATCAGATCCCTGCTACAGTTCTACATCAACACTTGTGAGATGGAAAAAACCTTCATATTGCTTAGAAAAATGTGGAGAGGTTACTTGCAACTCTATTTCTTTATGTTGGTCATCCATATAGAAAGAAAAAGAAAATTAAAATGAAATAAGTTAAAAAAATTCTAATCACCTAGAGATATTTTGTACATAAAGAAGATCATCAAAGCTTATCTCTACTATTAAGCTTCACATTCAAGAACCAAAAAGACATTTTTGCTCACTGACCTGAAGAGCTCCGAATAAACTTCATTGAACACATGAGCACCCAAGGCAGGCAAGATTCCTCGCACGCTTGTGCAGGCTTCCTGCTCTCCTCCTGCACTTAAAATAAGATTATCCAAATAGGTTCTTAATTGTTATTTAGGATCTTTGTAAATTTAACCATCATCATAATGCTTATCAAAAGCTCTAACACCAAGGTGGTGACATAGGAGTTTTGGCAAAATAGACAGTTTGAAAGACTCAATGTAACATTTAGTGTCAAGCATTAAAAAAATATAGTTAATAGACACATTTATGTTGTCATTCATTTTACTTTGAAAAAGCATCCAAATCTAGCACACAAGTTTTTAGCTTTACACTTTAGTCCCCCCATCTCATCCAAAATATATCGAATATTTTTCCCATTTTTAATATTTTTATTTTAATTAAAAAATATTATCCAAGAAGATACCAAAATGCTCTCGTTTTTCATCTACTTTTTTCGATTTCGATGACTTTTTCTGTGAAATCTTCCTTCTCACAACTGAAAATCTTTATTCTCGGTCATTGCCTTCATTTTTGATCCATCTTTTTAAAAATATTGCAAAAAACACTTTTCTACCATTTGTACTAGCTTGAAAAGCTTTCGAAATCCATTCAATACCTCGTTATTAGATAGATTTCAGTAGTTTAAAAGCTCTACATATATATTTCTCCATCCCAAAGATACCAAGGCATTGATTATATCCAATTTTGTTCTTTCACATATTCATACGGAGATTTTCATATCAGTCATCGACCAGTTATAACCCAATACCGTCATCTATGATTGATCAGTGTGGTCTATAATGGCAGTAGCTAAAATAATTATTATTGATGTTGATTATATGGGTGTGTGGGAGGATACTCCCAAATATTGAAATTGGAAATCATGTAGTAAAACGAAAGTGCCTATCTCATTGCATTGCAATGGCACATATGGCTAGATGGTTTGAAGCATAATTGAGAGTGGAGAATTAGATTGCTAGACAAGTGACATTGTGATTAGACATTTAATGAAGGGAAGGGGAAAATACATCCCTGATTAGACATTTAATGAAGGGAAGGGGAAAATACATCCCACACTCATAAAGAGTGATAGATAGGTGTCCTTGTACATGTTGGATGTCGGTGTCGATGGCTCTAAGCCATTATTGAGGATAAATATCATCGGTGAGGTCTCCGGTAACCTCGCCACTATGTCCAATAGTAGATAAAGATAATTCTTTGGTGTTCATCCAATTGATACAGAAGATCATTCAATAGAATCAAAAGATCTCAAATTATTTTAAGAAGAGAAAGAAGAGTATGGATCGAGATCACAACCCAACCATACCTTCTCTGATAGAATTAATTTCCATAAATAATAAATATTTAGTATCAAGAATGAGATGAAATCATTATTGGATGTAGCATCGATGAAAGATATTTTGATTATTCTACATTGAAGAGTTGTATCAAATACTTCAAGGTGAAATCCATATCTATTAGTTATGCCTGGATGTTGAGGGTGAGAAAGTAGGAATGTACAAACAGATTTTACATCTACAAATACATCTGTGATCACACTTGCAGTATCAAAAATGCCACGTGCAGCCATATGAAAATTACAACCAAAGTCATTACAACACTCTGTGTGAATTTGTATCACGGTGACAAGGGTCTGAACATTAGAGAGATTCGGAGGATTCTTTTCAAGAATTTTCACCATAGTCCAAAATATTGGAAATATTGGATGGGGGTGTGATCGTTAAGAAAATGGTTTGAGGGATACGGAGCACGAGTATTCCTGCTTGTCTATTTTTTTTCTACATGATCAAAACTCTTAATGTTGGGTCTACCATTCCATCATGGTTAATTGGGATAAATGTAGGTTTATGTACTATTTTATCCATGATCACTTACATTAGGGGATTCACCCACATGATAAATATTATTGTGGTCAACGATACTCTTTACATGGTAAGTACAAGGGCGTATTGATAAGCGCGGTTCACAAAATATGGAGAACCGTATTTATCTAATTGCCTTTTGCTTTGTTGACTAGGAGAACGATGCATCTTGGATGTTCTTCTTTAAGAAGCTGAAGTCTATAATGATTGATGAACCAAATTTGTGCTTTATCTCTGATAGGTACAAGAACGGTATTGCGAAGGTTTACAAACATGCTCATCATGGGTATTGCATAAGGCACCTTGGTGAAAATATTTAGGTAAATCACTAATGTTTATATTACCTCTATCGACTCTACTACACCGAAAAGGCATATTCTTTTGAGGCGCTTGGCAATTATTTTGCGAAATTCAAGAACTATTATCTTAAGGCAAGTTTTTTCCTCGAGAATGAAATTTGTTTTGAGAATTGTATCAGGGCATATTTCTCCAGCAATAGGTATGATTTGATGACCACAAATATTGTTGAGTTGTTCAATGATATGTTGATAAACGAAAGAGAGTACTCGTGGCATCCATTTTCAATTAGATTGATAAAAGGTTTGGTGAGAAGTTTAAGGAGAAGTGTGCATATGTACTCAATTATAAGGAGAATAAATTTGTGTCGGCTACCGAAAAAATCATAAGGGACAATATGAGCGAGGACAACTCCATTTATGTAGAGAACATAAATAGGGACGACAACCAATTTAGCGTGTTCGACAGGGGTCCTACTGCCAAAGTCAACCTATTGAAAAAGTCATGTTCTTGTAGGAAGTATGACTTGGTCAAAATACCATGCACTCACTCGATGGTCGTTTTGTGATTGAAATATGGAGATGATTATGGTTTGAGCATCTATGAGTACTTTTTGCCTATATATAAAGTCGAAGTGTACCTACTTGCATATTCAAAATCAATTAATGTTGTCCCTAGAGTCCGATAGTGTGTACCATATGAATTGTTAGACAGATATTCTTTCATTCCTTGTTAATAATAATCTCAAAAGAAAGAAAAGGAAATGTATTAAGGGAGTGAGCGAGGCTTTCAAGACCAAGAGAAGGAACAAGTGTTTACTATGAGAGAGACCCTGACACAAGAAATCAAATATACTAATAAAAACATCCTAGATAGATTTGTACCACTTTGTTTTTGTAAGTCAAACTAATGTATTTTGACAACCTTACAGTTTGGCCTAATTAATGTCGTGTCAGTTTTATCGATTTTTGTTTGTTTCTCGTATCAACCGGTTAACTTATAGCACATATTGTGTGTAATGTTTATTAGGTTTATTCTTTATATCCCACTTTATTTATTATCAATTTCTTTTAAAGTCTATTAAAAACTAATACTCAATCGATTAGATGAACAGACGGGTATTTATGACGCCTCAAAAAAGTTGTTGCACCTCCATTCAAACATTGCATTGATTAGATATTGATACTTACTCAACTTTAATTTATTCACGCGTCGACCAACCATTGGGCATGGAAACCAAATGTCTTCTATTTTTGTCTATATAAACATCCATCTATTCTACAAAAACATTCATCTTCTTCAACAAAAAATTAAGAAATAGAAGCAGATGCCGAGAATCACACTCCAACCTCTCAGGAGAATGTGTTCCCAGCACTACTATGACCTCCTCCTCCTCTGTAATGACCTGGACCGTCTTTTCTACGATCTAGGTCAGGATTATGAACACCTGCACTAGAAACTACGGTGTATCGCTCATTTTATGAGGCCATATCGAGAGGTTGAATCTGGAGTGCAACAACTACATCACCCCCCAATCATCCCATTAGTTTAAGATTTAATTTTGATGTTTATATAGTTTTAGTTCATAGCAAAGAAGCTTCCATCCTTAGAAATTTTTTTCGATGAAAGTTTCTTTCTTTTGCCCTTTTTTCTCATATGTTGGTATTAATATTATGTTAAAACTATGTAGCAGTAAACTAATGAAATGAATTATTTTCTATTTCCTACATATTATTTCTACTTTAATTTTGTAATTTATCGTTGTTGAAATTTTACAATTTTGTTAGAAGATGAATGAAACACCTGTCTGAGTTCAACATACACACATAGATATGGGGTCATGGACTAAGAATTTGATCTATCAACGATTATGTTGATTTATACTAAATTAATTGCTAGGTCAATAGAATCCATGATTGATTGAGATCATTATGTATGCTAAATTGTCTATTTAATCGATGGATTCCATTATGCGGGTTGGTGCAATGGTAAAGTAAACACTAGTACATAGTTAAAAATATAAATAATTAAATAAATTGAATTGCAGGTCATTAATTCTGTCCAGTGTAAATAGTAGACTGCATGTTTTGTCTATAATATACCGAATTAATTTATTGCCCTTACTCGCATATTGTGAAAAAAATAAATTATTAAATTTTCTGCAATTAAATAGGCTTAAATAAGTCAAGTGACAATATAAGAGTCCACATATCAGCCCTTCTATTTATTCAATACTAGAGGAGCATGGCCCGTGTCAGCACGGACCCAACATTAAGATATTTTACTATGTATAGTAACTTAAATTGATATGAGTTCGAATTATGAATTATAACACATGAATACACAAAATATATTGACTATTTGGTAATATTTTTCAAGGAGCCAAGTCTTACAAGATAATTATGTATTCTCTTACTAAGCCGTCATAAATATTATTTGCTTTCATTTTCTCTTTCTCTTTTATTTGTCAACTTGTTCTTTGAAGTTAAACTAAATTAATATTTTAAATTCAAATTTTAAGTGTTTCAAAAATTATATAGAAAAAAAACTATAGTTACCATCTTTCATATTAATTTAAATTATTTGACTTTGAGAACACGATAAAACATACTTATGTAGATATTTTATTGAATTTTGCTTTTGTATATGTTCCTTCCATTCAAATGTGGAGTCGTTTGTTGGAGTGTATAAAAATAATGCTGATAGAATGTATTGATAATGCTTGCATTAATAATGCTTGTATTAGTAATATTGGTATTATTTATGCTAACATTATTTCTTATACACTTTTTGATGTACAGTGTACTGTATTAAAACTTGTATTTTCAATTTGATATATTTAAACTAAAGTTTAAAAACGATGAATTGCATATATACATCCTAAGATTCACCTGGGATCTAGCATGAGCTCAATATATATTTATTTTTCTCAATTTTTGTGATACAAAATGAATTAGACAATCAATCATACTTTTAATATGTTTTTAGATATTTTAAGTTGTTAATATTGTAATTTCTAATATTTTTATATAATTCTTAAATAATATATGTTACTCTCTTTATCCAAACTTTTGTGACATTGATAGTCAATTATATTTTCAAAATAATCTAAGTTTTTAATTATTGTGATTTGTAATATTTTTCTTCTATTTCAATTTAAGTGACACTGATACAATTTCGAGAGTCAACCAAATATTTATATCATTTAAATTTTTTAAGTTGTTAATTATTATGAATTAAAGTATTTTTTAAGTATTTTTTAAAGATATATAATAGATTAAATTATTTTAGATATTTAAAGTTTTTAATTATTGTAATTTATATTATTTTTTATGTAATTTTCAAAAAATATATGCTGCTCTCCTTGTCCAGAGTTTGTGCACTGATAGTCAATTATAACAACAACAACAACAACAAACCCAGTGTATTCCCACTTTGTGGGGTCTGGGGGGGGTAAGATGTACGCAGTCCATACCTCTACCTCTGATGAAGTAGAAAGGCTGTTTCCGAAAGACCCCCGGCTCAAGTTACGAGATATCAAACAAACACATAGTACAGCACAGAAGCAGATGACATAACATAGATACTGCAGCCATAAGGAATATAAAACAGAGTAAAGCAGGAATGCAGGAATATAAAGCAGAGGAAAGCACACAGATTCGTAACAAACATAGAACACGGAACACGGAACAGAACATTGAATACGGAATCATACCAGGAATACACCCCCACCAATTACCTCCCTACATTAGCGACCCGAACCGGCCCTAATCCTCTGCCGTAATTCGCGTCTTCCAGACCTTCCTATCTAGGGTCATGTCCTCGGTAAGCTGTAACTGTTCCATGTCCCGCCTAATCACCTCACCCCAGTACTTCTTCGGTCTACCCCTACCCCGTCTAAAACCATCCAACGCTAGCCTCTCACACCTACGGACCGGGGCATCCATGCCCCTCCTCTTCACGTGTCCGAACCATCTCAATCGTGCTTCCCGCATCTTACACTCCACTGAAGTCACCCCAACCTTCTCCCGGATAGTCTCATTCCGAGCTCTATCCCTTCGGGTCAGTCCACACATCCAGCGCAACATCCGCATTTCTGCCACCTTCATTCTTTGGGTGTGGGAGTTCTTAACTGGCCAACACTCCGCTCCATACAGCAAGGCCGGACGGACTACCACCCTATAGAATTTACCTTTAAGCTTGGGCGGCACCTTCTTATCACACAGCACCCCCGATGCAAGTTTCCACTTCATCCATCCCGCCCCGATACGGTGCGAGACATCCTCGTCAATCTCACCGTTACTCTGGATCACGGACCCGAGGTACTTGAACTTATCCCTTTTCTTTACCTCCTGCGCTTCTAGCCTCACCACTACCTCATTCTCTCGCCTTACGTCATTAAACTTACATTCCACATACTCTGTCTTGGTTCTGCTCACCCTGAACCCTTTAGACTCCAGAGTTTGCCTCCACAGCTCTAATTTGTCGTTCACACCCCCTCGCGTCTCATCTATCAGGACTACATCGTCTGCAAAAAGCATACACCACGGCACCTCCCCTTGGATACGCCGCGTTAACACATCCATTACTAGCGCAAACAAAAAGGGACTAAGAGTAGATCCCTGATGCAATCCTGTCAGGACAGTGAAATGCTCTGAGTCTCCTCCCGCCGTCCTCACCTGGGTTTTCGCTCCCTCATACATATCCTTAATTACTCTGCTATATGCCTGCGGTACTCCACTCACCTCCAAGCATCTCCAAAGCACCTCCCTGGGGACTTTGTCGTACGCCTTTTCTAGGTCGATGAACACCATGTGCAAATCCTTCTTCCTTTCCCTATATTGCTCCACCAACCGCCGTACCAGGTGAATTGCCTCCGTCGTCGAGCGGCCGGGCATAAATCCGAACTGGTTTTCCGAGATAGACACTATCCGTCTAATTTGAATCACATGATGCTTAGATGAGCATAATAATTAATTAGAGGGGATATAGTAAAATCACGATTGAAGCAGCGAAACAGACATGTCTTAAATGAGTCACAACAACTAATTAGAAATGATATAATAAAATTATTGTAAAAGATACTTGTGAAAAAAAGTAAGTGAAATCTCATATAAGAATTCAAGTTACTTTAAAACATCAAGAGTTAACTTATAATTTTATATCTATTTTATCTTTTTTATTAAATATTATTTAATTATTTATTTATTTAATTATGTTTAAAGTTTTAAGACATTAAGAATTGAAAATATACCCTGTCATACTACATAAAAACAATTACCACAACTTTCAATTTGACAAAAGATGTTATTTTCCATATCAATAAAAAATACAGTTAAAAAAATTATATATCATACCATTTTTATACATAACTTTCTCTGTATCAAATTATTTTATTATACAGTAAAATATACTGTTAAAAAAAATCATATATCATGTCCCATAATCTCAAATCTTCCCCTACAACAAGAATTATAGAAGCAAACTAAAAAACAATAATTGTACCATCAATTGATTAAAAAACAACACTACTAATAAACTCAATTCTATGTTGCACTACTAAACTCAAGTGATAATTTTTAACTTTGCAAGTTGTAAGTATAGCACTACTTATTGATATTTTATTTTTCATATTAGTAAAACATACAGTTAAAAAAAGCATATATCATATCATTTTTATACTTATCTTCCTCTATATAAAATTATTAGTCATACAGTAAAGTAAAAAATTATATATCATGTCCCATAATCTCAATTCTTCTATAAACGTCAAGAATTATATAAGCCAATAAAAAAACAAGAATTGTACAAGCGGTTGACTAAAAATCAACACTATTAAACTCAATTCTGTGTTGCATTACTAAACTCAAGGTTGATAATAAACAAAACCCTAAAAAGTTTTTTGATATGTTATACGGTTGACTAAAGAAGTGAAAGAAATAATAAAGTATGATAATGAAGAAGAAAAGTGTTTCAATAGGTAAAAAGAAAATTTTAATAGAGTAATTTTTAAAAAGTGTCAAACTTTTTGGAAGAGATAAGTATGATAATAAATGAAAATATATAATTTTGAACATATTTTAATCTTTTCATAATTATCAATATATTCTTTAGGAGACATTGAATACGACTCTATAAAAAGGAGTTAATTTTAAAACAAAAACCATATTTTAAATTTTTTTAAATAAAATAAAATAAAATAATTTTTTAAAAATTACTATAACTAGTAATTAAATTTTCAATAAAATAATTATTTAAAAGTGTTATTATAAATTGCAATTTCTATCGAATAAATGCAAAAGATAATTTTCACTTTCAGATAAGTGAGGCCCAACAACATAGGTAAAATATTATAGGAAAAATTACTGAAAGTGACAAATTTAAGATCATAATTATAAGAAATAGAAACACTTTTACAAAATTATATTTTATAGCAAAAATAGCATTTTTTGCCCAATAACTCTACACACGCGTGTCTCACTCTTTCTTTTCTATTTTCATTCTATTATTTTACCTCTCTCCAATTTAACTGTATTTTTTCACTCTATTAAATTTACCTCTCTCCAATATTACTATTTTTTTTAAATTGCGCATATTTTTCTCATATTGTAGATTAATATTGTGCTTATCAGATTTGTAGATTTTGGTTTTAAATTATTCTCAAATTGAAAGTATATGTCTTTGACAGTCTCCGCCAGCTGCTCTAAGTTTTGTCGGCTGCCGTTGATCGTTCGTCTTCCTCATTGTCATGTAAGTTTCATTATTGTTGTATTTTTCTTTTCAAACAAAATAATTAAAGATTAAGAAAAATCTGAATTGTCAAATATACATTGAAAAAAAACTCAACTTTATACACCATAATTGAATCTAAACCTAGTGGAATCTTAATTTCGACCTGTTGAACACGCAATTTAAAATATTATTCTTTGTATTTGAAGTTTTTGAACTCCACATGGCATGCTCTTAGTTTAGTTTAAAGAAGTATTTATATTTGTGTTTTAATTAGCTTATAGATCATGCGCAGTATATGTTTTTTTTATATACATATGGTTATACTGATATATTTTTTTTAGAGGATAACATATATATATATATATGTATGTATTGTATTTTTTAATATTCATGATATGTATTATGTATTTTTTTGATTTAGTTATATGGATATGTATAAAGTTGTATTTGTTATTGTTTAAGATATGTATTTATATTTTATTATTTTATATGATTCATTTTTGTATTCTAGAAATACATATGAAGATATATAGTATAGTTATGTTCATTACTGTTTAATATGAATCTAACCTGTATTGCGTAAATACACATCTGAGTCATGTTTATATTGTTTGTATGGTAATATACATATGAATCAAGCATGTATTATGTAAATACATATGAAGAGATATATGTATGTTTTTGTAATGTAATATGTATTATGTAAAAGAAACATATGTCTATTATGTATTTTGTAATTTTTTTTTGGTGAAAAGTACATGTAATATAAATTTATGTCATTATTTTGTCCTATAGATACCGCATGATCATATAATCATGGAAAGAATACTTTCAAGATTTGCACCACATATAGGATGTCACACAGTCAATGATATTGAAGAACGTATTAAGACGATGTTATCAAATGAGCAGTACAAGATTTTTTATCATAAGAATATTTGTGGTGTCTACATGAAAAAGAAGAAATATATAGTTCAAGTGCAATTAGGCAGATGTATTATGTCACAAATGTATTATAATTTTTTTGGGGCATGTACATGTATTTATATTTTGTATATACAAATGCATATCCATATGTATTTTTTTATGGTGTTGGATTTAACTATGAACTATTCTATGTCATTCTAGAGAGTAACACGTGTATTTATTTGTATTTTTTATTGTTTAAGATATGTATTATGTATCTTTTATTACCTATATGTATATGTATATAGTTGTTCTTTTTGTTAAAAAGATTTTGTGTCCTATATGTTTATTTATACATATGAGTTAAATATGTATTTCTGTAAATACATATGTAGATATATATATATATATATATGTATGTTTTGTACTGTAAATATATATGCAGATCTGTATATCTATATATTTTATATATTTTTTTAAATATATATATATATATATATATATATAT
>NC_061120.1:199615113-199717839 GCF_002878395.1 Capsicum annuum
AAAAAAAAAAGAGAAGAAAACAAAAATAGAAAAAAAAGAAAAATATGAAAAGGAAAAGAAATAAAAAAAAAACAAAAAACAAAAAAGAAAAAAAAAGAGAAAATAAAGTGAAAAAAATAGAAAATAAAAAGATATCAAAATAAAAAAAATAAAATGATAAAAAAAAGATGAAAAAATTAACAAGAAAAAAAATTAGAGATATATGAAAGTGAAAAAGCAATTTACTAGTTTAAATAAGAATAATTTATGAAAAAAAAATCTACTAAAATAAAAGTAATTTATGAAAAAAAATATTTCTTATTTGGTTTAACTGATTTAAGTAAAAACAGGGACTGTAAATTTTATTATATATATATATATATTTTAATAACAAACAATATCTAAAATGAAAAATATAAGTTGTATGAAATAATTACTATAAAGCTTGAGTTTAAATTTACTACTTATGAAATTTTTTTTTTTTTAATATCTTCATTTATTCCACGTCATCCTCGGTGCTCGCTATTCATATAAACCCTATACGCCATTTCAATGTTATTATATCAGGTGAGTTGGGTTTGGCAGCTGATGAGGTGCTTGTGCAGTAACTGAACCGACCCGACAAGAGATGTAGCCGTAGCAGGAGTGGCCTTTGTATCTCTTTGTTTTTGCATATAAAAAGAGGATTGAAGAGCTTAGGAATTGACAAGGGCGGCAGTAGAAGAAAGATGAAGAAGAAGAACAATTCTAATCCACCACATGAGGGAAAATTAACAAATTATTCAAACTTTTGAATCAAATTACCAGCAATTGAGAAGAAAAGATTAAACTTAAGAAGAAAAAATCCATTGAAAAGGCCAAAGGTACACTCTTTCTGCCTCTGCTTCTGTAAGTGTATTATGGACCCCTCAATTAACAAGGAGGAGCATATGGATGTTGATCAAGTCACTTGTCATTTTAATTGCCCTTTCAAGGACGTCATAATTATGGAGATCCTCTGCAGGTTACCAGTACGCTATCTTGTTCAATTCAAATGTGTTTCTAAATTGTGGAACGCATTAATTTCTGATCCTTACTTTGTCAACAAGCATCTCAATCATGCCAAGAATGATCCACATGCCCCAAAACTACTTTTATGCAAAAGTTCCTTTGTGGATTATACAACTTCCATTTATTCTTGTCCTTTATCGTCCATTCAACTGATTGACAAACTACAAAATTTGATCCCCCCTTCAAGCTCTGAAATCATAATCTTTTGTACTTACAATGCTTGGTTATTATCCGTGCTTTTGGTCAAACTATTCAACAATCCATACATATGTTGTGGAACCCCTCCACAAGAGAATCAATACTACTTCCTCAACCAGAATTTCCAATGCAGAATTATTATCGTTTGGAATTGGGTTGTGACTCAACTATTGGTGACTATATGATCCTAAAAATTCACTATCCCAAAGAGGGAAGCAAAGTACGTGGTGAGATTCTCACGTTGAGAAGTGGTTCCTGGAGAAATATTGACAAATTTCCTCATGGAATTAACAGTTATTTGTCCGGGGATTCTGCTTTGCCATTAGTAAACAATGCATTTCACTGGATCTGTATGTCTGGAGACTATTTTGCGGTTTCAAGAACTTTCTCTTTAGTTTCATTTAGTATTTCAAATAAAGTGTACTCAGAGATACCGTTGCCAGAGCAAGTAGAATAATAGAGCTATGTATTGCTCCCTTTATTCTTGGAAGAGATCAGCAAGCAACGTACACAACAAAGCAGCGTAGAAGAAAGAAAACAATAGAGAGTATCTAAGCAATGTTAGCAGACATCCTCATAAAGTGATAAGGTATGAGTTTTATTTGTAGTTCTTTGACATAGAGTTGCACATATATTTGGTGATGCTGACAGTAGTGTAGTAACGCTATTAAATCGGGAATGAAAAGTATGAATTAGCTATTGAATGTTAATTGTATGCGATCATGAAGATATGATTGGAGTTAGAGGCAAAAGTAATGTGTTTTTTTTCTTTTCGTGGAGGCAGTGGATATTTCCCTAAATTGTTTAAGGATTAGTGGAAGAAACCTGCTATTCTTTTGCATATTTCGTACTAGGCAGATTTCTTCTACCCTAAAAATTATGTGTTGGAATAAGCTACTGTCCAATGGCCTGGTAGACCACTGTGGTGATAAACTTATTTCCCTAATTATTCTTCTGTTGTATTATTTGTTTTTAAAGAAAGAGGAATAAAATTAGTCACACCCACATAAAGGGTTTTCATTATTTCAAACTCGTTTTGGTGTAGTTTGAGGTGATTTGGATTTGCGGGAGCATAGTTTTGATATATATTGGAAGGGGTGCTTGGATTATGAGTTTGAGGTAAGTGAAACTTTAAGCTTTGAGTGCTTGCTTTTCAAATAGTATTTTAAAATTGTGTTTTTATCTACTCGGTCCATGTGTTGGGACGAGCGTGTGCTTGGCAGAACTGGTAGTTTTCAAGGCCGGTCGCATTTACTTTATGTTCAAGAATACTAAAATTTCCTTTATAAAATATTCTGTAATGTGATGCGTTTGTGTGCTATGAGATTGGAGCATTGTGTATGCTTTTGGTTTTAATGGGGCATTGTGTATACTTCTCTTGAGCATTGTGTATTCTTCTTGATTTGATATGGGACATTGTGTATGTTTCCCTGAGTATTGTGTATACTCTTGATATATTTGGCGCATTGTGTGTGTTGCCCGAGTATTGTGTATACTCTTTATATGTTTGGCGCATTGTATATGTTGCCCGAAACTCTTGGTGTTGATTAATTACTTTAATTACAAATTGTGATAAGTACATGATATATATTATATTGAGATATATAGTTCCTGATGAATGATTGTTGGATCTTGTTGGTCATCTTATTATGATATAATTCTTATGTGTAATGACTTTATGTTCTTGGTGTTGTTATATTTTCTAATACTTGTCCCACGCGTACTTAAAGTAGCAAGTCGGGGATCTTACTAGGTTATATTTTATATATAGCTCACTCCTTACTTGCATGCCTGCAGATACTATTGCGGAAGGGGAAACTAGTGGGTGATGGTCTCTTTGTAAAGATTCCATTGCTGAGGTGAGTCTTCCCATCGATCGTGGAGGCTTCCATTCAGCTTTAGATCTTTTAGATTACATTTCTTTTTTGTTGGGTTTGTATGCCCGAAAGTTGAACTCATGTAATCTGTTTAGATGCTCCATGAACTTAGTGTGGGGCTTGGGTTAAAGATTTGTTATTTAACTATTTTCGTTTACATAAATCGCTATGCGGTATCTTGTTGGATAATTACCCTACGTTAATGATTATTTCATGCATGTGGAGTTGCATATGCTTTCATCTCAGTGGTTGTAGACAAGGTGAATGTTGGTTCTTCCGGCAAGTGGTGTTAGTGGGAGCCAGTCACGCCTATGGAGTTTTTTTGGGACGTGACAATATGTGATGCCATTCAGAATTTAGTGTTAGCTTATGTATGATCTAGGAACTCTTTTCTTTTTCCAGTCACCATGTTGTAACCTTGTACTGTTGTTAGTTTATCAACCAGAGTGATTTTATTAATAAGAATGGTTAACCCCATCTTCTCTTTTATTTATTAGTGTTTTTCCAGCATAGTGTTAATCCTTATGAATATTGCATTAACTGAACTTGTTGAGGATGTTCAGCTCTAAGTCTTTAACATGGCATATGAGGAGGTTTCTTTGTTTTGTCAGAAGTAAAATGATTTATGCAAATGAGAAGAAGCAGTCTCTCTTTCGGATTGGTTCTTGTTTTATAACCCCTACTCAATACTAAAACAAGAATATGGACGTATTGCGAATCTCCTCAAAAATAAGATGTATCTTATTTTAAACTAGTAATGCTGGCATTGCACCGGCCATATGGTTAAATTTCAATGCTTAGCATGTCATGTCCATCACCATTACGGTGTACTCTCATGACTGATGAATTATTGCACGAAGAAGGTGGAGAAGAGAATTGGGAAGCTGCTATTGACAAAATCATATCTTTCCGGTTTTGCCTTTACAAAGGGAATGGTATATTCCTACTATGGACACAAGTGTTTGGTTTCTCCGCTTTCTGCTTGTGCAATGCACAACTGCAGTTTTTATGGTAAGGTTGTCTCGAGAAATTCATGTCTGACATTGACAAGCTTCCATTAAAAAAACACTGAAACATCATTTCAGTTGCTACAGTTGGGAAAACAATAAGAAACGTACAATATACTCTCAATTAGAAGTAGTCTTATGTAGGAAGACACAGTAAGAAAAGGTTGGGCCATTGAAGCCGGTAATTGCCCCATGAAAACAGTCTCCTCCAGATCTCTGTAAAGGAATATGTTTGTAGTGTCAAAATGTTTGAGATCCCATTTAACAGTGAAAAAATGATTTCATACACAAACACAAGGACATTATGTACACAAGTTTATGAGAAAACAACAATAGAATATAATAGATGCCTATGAATTTTCAATCACTTTGCCAGTATTGCTTTCTCTGAAACAATTACTTCCATCACATCCTTAGGTTAAACATATACATAAGTTACAATCATTTGTCAAGAGAAAAAGAAATAAATTTCTGTAAGCTTAAAAGAACAATAGAAAGCAACAATAACAGTCTAAAACTAAAGTAAAAATCACCTGCAGTCAGTTATAAGAAAGCGCACAGGATATCAAGGTTTTGCTCGGCAAACCAAAGACTTGAACCTTATCACAAAGAATACTGGTGGTGTTCTTACTTTTGTGGATACATCTGTCTATATTTTGCACAATAAATGAGGTTCTGAACACCTTACTGATATTCTCACCTTGAAGAGTTTTCACTGTGAACATACAAACTCCGATCATTTTGCCACAAAACAAATCGTCATAATTTTAATTCCTTACACTATCCAAATTTCAAAATGCATCGGCAAGTTCTATGTGCCTCTTCAGATACTTGCAAAACACAATCCATAACTTTTTCCCTCGAGTATACCAAAATTTTCAAAAGGAATAGTCTGATCCATAAATGACCTGAATTCAGTTTCAACAAAATATCTGAGGAACAAAATATCACTGAAATCACCATCATTATAAAGACGCCGTTATTTCAGAAATAAAAAGAAGAGAAACACCATCTATTCAAATTCCTGTGTCTGCAAGTAAATTACCAAAATCCAGTATCTAAAACATGCCAAAGGAAAAAAAGTTATCAAGTGGTTATCCCTTTAAAGTTGCATGAAAAAAGAACAAACCCGATAAATGGCCATCTTTCAGATTCCCCCTTTCAAATTTATAGAATCTAAATTGAGATTCTATAACACGTCAAAGGAAAGATACTACTTCCTTTGTTTTAGTCCGTTTAAAAAAGAGTGACCCCTTTTTCTTTTTGGAAATATTTTAATTTCAACTTTCTGCATGTTTAGGAGCATAAAATTAAAAGACATTTTGGTACATTTGAAACAACTTTAATTTAAGGGTATAAGATTTAAATTTTTTTTTATTTTCTTAAACTTTATGTCAAATCAAAGTAGGTCATTCTCTTTTAAAGAAAAAAAAGGAAGTACTCATCATAAACCCAAAAGGTCATCTATTCAACCATTAGTCATGATTATTGATTTGAAGTGTTTAATTGTCGGTTTTGACCAAATTAAAATATCTAGATTTTCACTTTGAAAGTTGAAAGACTAACTTATCTAATGCTAAGTTTTAGTGTTGCTTGTGTATTATTGTTAAAATCTTATATATAAGAAAATCAATTTTTAATATGAATTGATGGTTAAAATAATACATCACACTTTTTCAGGATTTTCGTACATCAAATATCCATTATTTCATTTAGTACCTAGCTAAATCGCCAATAAATCATGTAGGCCAACTTAACAAAGTGTGTTTTTAATATAAAAAGAGTGATAGTTTAAATAGATAACGAGAACAATGACTAATTAAAGCGTGAAACTCACAAAATTATGATATGTGCATAATTTATAGGTCATAATCACGAATACAAGAAATTCTGATGTATCAGAGATCAAATGTATTATAATTTAAACGATCTAGAGCACTAAGCATACTTCTTTATCATCTTCTTGATGATTTTCAAGAAGACAGTATGAGGTTTCTTAAAATGTACAAGAAAGTGCTCACTTATTATTTTTTTTCAATAATGAAAAATTAATGAAGAATATGTTTTGTTTCTTAGCTTGCTGAAGCTTGAGCACTCCTTATATGTAAAGCACAAGATATTGAAAAATTGTTATTGAGTGATCTATTGAATTTACTAAAAAAAGTCTTGGAGTAACTGATAAAGTTGTTGTTATTTGATCAGGATATCACATATTCACTAGCAGAGACTTTAATGCACAAGACTGCCTTTTTTAATCGACCGAATTCATCTATATAAGGTGCTAATTATGTCGTTGCTAACCTATATTAATTGATTATCCTCCTAAAAATATAGTTATATAAAATGTAAATGTACCATTATAGGTGTAAGATGTTATAATTATATTACTATATATAGTGAATGTCTACTTTATCATATATAATGAATATCTATTTATGAAAAAGTTAGAAACCCCAAGGTTAGTTTCTCTTATAAATAAAGGGTTTCCTTCATTGTAATTTACCCATCAAGAATCTCTCAAGAGAAATAATAATCACTCTCTCTTTTCTCTCCATTTTTCTTGTTCTTATTTTATATTTCATAACACGTTATCAATACGAAACTCTGTCAAACATGGCAAGATTATAAATCTAAAGGTAATTTCAAGGTTAATAGTTCCTTATGTTATTTGTTTTTTGATACTAATGATATAATTATTATTGGATTTGAGGAAAAATGGTTTGAAACCACTTATACTTTAAATTTGTTCATGAAGAACAATATTGTTAAAAGATACGATGATGAATTTAAGTCTCATCTCATTAAGAGAGTAAGATATTGGGTAAAGAGTCCCAATGTATCATGATAATAAATTATTGGGTTCAAGTCCCATCGATTTATGCCTAAGACGCTTTTATATGGGTAAGACGCTGAGTTTGAATCTCAATGCACCATATTGATGATATTATGACGGTTAATGCAAAATAATGTGTATTTGGTGAAAAGTTATGAAACCTGCCACATTAAATATGCTCCGTCTCATGAAGTGAATGTGATATGTTCCCATTTCATAAAGTGAATGTGGTAGCAATATATGGTAAGTCTTAAAGATGACAATTTGTTCCATTCTTGAAGTGAATGTGGTAGCAATATATGATATACTTTGAAAGATATGCATGCCTCAATGTGCTTCTAAAGTAGCAATACAATGAAAGAGGTTATAAGTTATCAAAATTAATTATAAATATTTGATAGACTTAAGGCACAGTTATATTCCATTCCTGGAGAATGAGAATTTCAATTATTTTAAGTACATATCCATTCACTAAGATGAATGCGATAATATTCAGTAAAGCATATTAATACAAACGTGCACTTGATTGTGATAGTATCACAACTCACCTCCTAAAGAGGCAGGATAATTGAGAAGGGTTATTTTGGAATCTACTTCTGAAGCAGTAAATCTGAACTTTATTCATTCAATAGTAAATCTCAAATTTACTAAATAAAAGGCACATATCATAGTAAACTTAGAGTTTACTAGTACAAACAAGTTCATAAGTTGACATGAACGATTATGACATCCAGAAGATGTGCATATTGAGTACTAGACATGTAATGAAGAATTAGAAGATTCTTTAAAAAATATTCATGTCGTTTGTTCTCATGATAAGTTGGTTATACCAACTAATGTAGGGATTGATTCCCTTAAATCTGAAGAGTATAAAAGGTGAATATTGGCCCGTTCACCTGTCATGTGATCTATTAAGATGCATCAATATAAGATAATCACATGTGAGTCTATTGTCAACCTATAGTTTGACATTCATAAAGCTGCTTGCTCAATATAAATTGAGTTAAGAGTATTATTTTCAGATTGTGTAATCAAGGTAATTCATCTTGAAAATGCTAGTTAAGTTGGCATTAAATTCCTTTGATAAATAGTTGAATCATTGCTTATGAGAACAAAACCTCATGTGTTGGTCTGAAGTGTGATATATTGCATACAACAATGCTTTTTTGCATTAGATCATTAATTATGATTAATTCCTCCCTTTCAATTGATTCAAGGTCAGGAATCAATTATTCCATCTAGTAATTTTGATGTGTGGTATTTGATAAATGAATATACCACGATGTACAAAAATGGATTCTCTAAAGTAAATTGAGAAGTATGTTAGTGTTCCTAACATGATGGGGAGATAATAAACAACTAAGTAATATGTTGTGAATTATCATCAAATCCTCATTTAAAAGATAATTCAAGTCAAATTCCAAAAATATCTCATATTTAAGCTGCAAGTGCTCTTATTTTATGTCTCTAAAAGACAAAGTCTACACATACATGGGGCGTGGTAGACCAATCGATTCCAAATGAAATAATCCTTGAAAAAAAGGAGAAAATGATCATAATAAGAAGCAATGTGCTCTTGAAGAGTCTACGACATAACACTTTATCAAACCTTATAAGAGTTTCAGGTATCTAAAAATGATGAAGTGATGAGATATCAAAATGTTATGCCACATTGTGAATCAATACAAAATGATCTATCATCGATAATATCTTTGATATAATATTGACGTAATATTGTAAAGGATTATGAGGATCTGAATTCTACGTTTATTTAAGCATGCTGGCATAGAAACATTTATCAAGTGACGTGAAAAATGCATCTTGATAAGCATAAAACTTATTTGATTTGTAGTCCAAATACCTAAAGATATCACACATGAAATACTGGATATTTTCACTTGACAAAATTTATATGAAAACATTTTAAGGATTCAAAATATTTGAAGCAGATAAAAGTTTCTGGGAAACTTATTTATAATCCTTATATAGTATAAGTTTATAAATTGAAAATTATTGAAAATCTTGGAGAGTTTTTAAAAGCAATAGATTATTTGCTGGAATGAGAAATATACCGAATTGAATTGCCCATATATCTTAGTAAAATTGGTGTACAAATATATCTTGTATCTACTACAAGACCCGATATCGTCTTTTGATCAATTTGTTAGTAAGGTATAGTTCTGATCCTACTAGGAGACATCAGAATGAGATCAAACATATGGATTATTGTCTCTATATTGTTGGTTATACTGATGCTAGGTACTTATCTGATTCGTATAAAGCTCAATCTCAAATAAGCTATGTGTTCATATGTGGAGGTACTGTCATATCTTGGAGATATACAAAATAGTTTATTATAGTCATTTCATCGAACCATGCTGAGATAATAGCTATTTATGAACCAAGCCAAGAGTGTGTGTGGTTGAGGTCCATGATACATCTCATTCATGAAAAACGTGGTTTGAAATGTAACAAAGTACCTATGATTTTTTTATGAGGATAATGCAACATGAACCACACAACTTAAGGGAGGACTCAAGAAGATAGAGTGAAGCACATTTCGTCACAGATTTTTTGAACACACGAGCTACAAAAGAATGGTAATATTAACGTGCAACATATTTGTTCAAGTGACAATGTGGCTAATTTATTCACCAAGTCCCCTCCAATTGCAACTTTCAAGAAGATGGTGTACAAGTTTGGGATGCAAAGGTTCAAGGATGTTCTCATTAGGGGGGATTAATACGTGTTGTACTCTTTTTTTCTTACGAGGTTTTGTCCCACTGTGTTTTCCTTGTAAGATTTCTAATGAGGCAACCTATATACGTATTGTTAGAGATGTGTACTCTTTTTTCTTTACTAGATTTTTTTCCTACTGAATTTTTTCTAGTAAGGTTTTAATGAGACACATTATATATCAATTAGACATTCAAGGGGGAGTGTTATATATATATTATCGGCCATATATAATGAATGTCTATTTATGAAAAAGTTAGAAACCCACTCTTCTCCTATAAATAAAGGGGTTTCCTTCATTGTAATTCACCCCCAAGAACCATTTTTCTTGTTCTTATTTTATATTTCATAACATAAGAAAAATATTTTTTAATATTTTTTGTGGAAACAAAAAAACGAAGATTAAGTGATTTAGATATTAAAAAAAAATACAGAGCTTGCATCTTCTATAGAGGATATTTAAAATTTAATAAGAAATCTATTTTTCTCGGGATAGTTCCTATCAATCGATAATTTAAGTCATAATTAAAAGAAATCTCTTTCTATAAAAGAAAACTCATGTAAATTGCTGAAACTAGTATTTACAATTTATTTGTATGGCCAATTAGAATATATATATATATATATATATGTGTGTGTGTGTATGTATGTATGTTTGTATGTATTTATTTATTTATGTATGTATGTATGTATGTATGTATGTATGTATTCTCTAGTCTCTATCTCTATATATTAAAAGTGTGAAGGGCCTTAGAAATGTTGTTTGAATTTTTTGACTTTCATTAAAAGTCTCTACTTTAGACAAAATCATCTTTTCACACAAATAATTATCATTTAATTATTTTCCAAATACTTAAAATTCTAGAATTTATTAAATTTAAAATTGATTATTTTTGGCAAAGTAAACAACAATAGGAGAGTCCTATTTATTTTTGAAAAAGTAAACAATATTAAGAGTCCCTGCTTAAACCTGCCATAAGAGTCTTTATATATATCTTTTAATAAGACTAGAGTTTTGATTTTATATGTGATATGCAATATTTGTGGATTCAATTGTGGCAGCAACATTTCCATATTGGCTGCATTTTTTGTTCAACATAGGCTATATTTTTTTTGTTCAACATAGGCTGCATGTTTTTGTTCAAAGTAGGCGTCTCTTTCAACATTGGTGGCTTACATTTGCCTTTCAACTTTGACCGCAAAATAGAGCTTTTTCAGCTTTTTTGAAAGAACAACACAACACCAAAAAAATAGAGAGAGAGCAATAGACAGAAAAAAAAGAGTAATCCACAGATATTTTATAGTCTGTGAGAAAATTGTGTGGGAGTAATATTAAAGTGAGTTGTGTGAGATAAAAGAGTGTTGTTTCTTTTATAAAAGTAGTAGTCTTTAGACACTACCAAAAGCAGTGTTATTATAATACTCCATTTGGGTATTTTATTTATCCCGTTATAATATTTGGTGTCATTGTTACTCTCTTGTTATTGATATTTGTGCGGATATTATCCTAGGTGGGATTATTTTATTTTTCCCAACAACGTTGTATCAGATAGATGGAAAATAATAGTCCACTATTTTTTCAGTACCCCCACCTTATAAAGGAAAATTATGAAAAATGGTGCTTACGGATGATAGCCATTCTTGGTTCACAAGATGTTTGGGACATTGTAAACAAAGGGTATACAAAACCCATCAATGAGGAGACTCTTCCTCAAAATGAAAAAGATGTATTGATTAAGACAAGAAAGAAATATCAACAGGTACTCACTCTCATCCACTAATGTCTGGATGATAGTATGTTTGAGAAGGTGGCCGATGCAACCATCTCGAAGGAAGCTTGGGAGATTTTACAAAATTCTCTCCAAGGAGTTGATAAGGTTCAAAAGGTAAAACTTCAAACTCTAAGGGATGATTTTAAAATTTTAAAAATGAAAGAATCCGAATCCATTTTGGATTTTTGTTCAAGAGTGATGACTGTTTTGAATCAATTAAGAAGGTACGGAGAGAAAATAGATGATGTGCGTGTGGTAGAAAAGATCCTTTGCTCTTTAACACCCAAATTTAATTATGTGGTGTGTGCTATTGAGGAGTCTAAAGATATAGACTCTATGACAGTAAAACAATTAGAAGGATCTTTACTAGCCCACGAAGAAAAAATGAAAAGAAGAAAAGAAGAGCTGTTGGAGCAACTTCTTAAAACTTAAGCATCCTTCACAGATTTTGGAGGTGAAAAAAGTTCTAGAGAAAATGGACAATGGCGAGGCCATGGCTTCCGTGGAGGTCATGGAAGAGGAAGGAGTTATATCAACAACTTCAATAATGAAGATAAAAACCACCAAACATTCAGAGGTTGTGGTCGTGGACAACGAGGAGGAAGAGGACATGGAGCTTATCAAGGTACCAATGAAATGAGATATGAAAAACCTAAAATTGAATGCTTCAACTATCATAAATTTGGACATTACTCTTGGGAATGTCGTAGTAACTTTGAAGAAAAAGCTAACCTTGTTGACAACAATAAAGAAGAAGATGAGTCAACATTGTTAACGACACTCAAAGAAGATGATACAGATGATTACAGTTCATGGTATCTTGATAATGGAGCAAGTAATCATATATGTGGATACGAAGCCAAGTTTATGGAGATCAACAAGACAACTAGAGGTAATGTGTTTTGGAGATACCTCAAAGATTCAAATTGAAGGTATAGGTACTATTTTGATATCCTGAAAAAATGGTGATCACAAATTAATCAATGAGGTTTACTATGTGCCAAAACTAAAAGTAATATTTTGAGTTTGGGCCAACTTCTTAAAAAAGATATGATATTCATATGAAAAATATGCATCTTTAGCTTAGAGATTCAAGTAATAATTTAATTGCCAAAATGCATATGGCAAAAAATAGATTATTTTCTTTAAATCTTAAGACCATTAATGCAAAGTGCTTGAAGGCTAATTGTAACACCCCGATTTTTTGAACCAAAATGCTACACGGTGCTCATGACCCCGAAGGACCACAAGCTAACCCATGACTAATAGTTGCACCTGTAAACTTCATAATGTCTCGTAAAATATAGAAAATATGATCTGAAAGGCCATAAGGTTCAATACTGATACATATCTGAAAAATGTGGTATAACAATACCAAAACAAAACATAAATACTGAAAATAATGACATTTGAATATCTAATTTGACATCTAGTCTGAAAGCCTCTAACTAAACTAAATAAGGAGTTGAAGGAACATGTTTCCAACTAACTCCATCTAGCAACTGAACTAAAATAATAAATGAAGTAATACGCATATCGTCCTCGAATGAGAAGGACTCATTGTAACTTTGAACACTGGAATGCTACTACTGATCTGGAGCTCGTGCCTCTAAACCTATTGTATAAGACACCATAGCACAAATGCGTTAGTACTTTGAATATACTGGTATGCAAGTGAGGTAGGCTGAATGCAATAGGGTTCTTATACATGAACAATGCTGACTAATATGAACGTGAGAATAAATACATACATAAGTAACTGCCACTGAACTAGTGGCGATACTAACTACTAAGTCTGAATACTAATAACATGGGTCTCCTGGTACTGAGATACTGAATGACTGAGTTTACTGATAGTGATGTGTGAATCACTAATAAGTAAGGATCTGATACTGCATTACTGAATACTGAGAGACTGATACTATATTACTGATAAAGGAATGATTATTCTGACAGTTCTGATTATGAAGAACTGGTCTGATCGATTGTATCTAACAGTCCTAAAATAGAGTACCGGTAGCATGAGTTTATTGATATCTAATATGACTGATAGATGAATTCTGATAGTTGATGTAGCTGATAACATGATTTTTGATAACTGATATAACTGATAACATGAGTAACTATATCTGATAGCCCTGATACTGAATACTGATAACACGGGTGACTGTATCTGACAATCCTAAATCTGATGGAACTATTTGAGTTCCGTATTGTATCTAAGTTGACTATATCTGATAGACCTAAAATCTGATGAACTATCTGAGTTCTATTACTGAGACTGAATGACTGTATCTGACAGTCCTGAATTCTGTAACTAAAACTGTGGGAAGTAGTCATCCAACCAACATGCCCCAATTAAGCGAATATAGCTAAGTTGAGGTCTAGTTTCTACCCCGACTAGAAGGGTGTCAATACTGCGCCACTAGTAAGGACAAGCTGTGAGCGACCCTTATCTGGCAGATACTCAAATGAGAACGCTGGGACGCTAATCTGAGAGGTCAAGTCATCTCATCAACCCTAATCTAACAGGTTAAGATGTCTCAACCTACGTTGGATACATAGTTCTAGAACATGAGGATGACTGCTAAGAATCACACCCTAATATGACAGGTGAGTTCCCATCCTTGGGTTCGCTTGGTGTTAAATCCTACTCCCAACTGAAAGACACTGAACTGATTAGCTAAGCTGAACTGATTAACTGGAATGAACTGATGTTAGTGGGATTGTTTAGCGGAGCTAAACTGAGTTTACTAAGTTTTGATGACTGACTGAATACTACTGAGATCTGAGGAATAATTGAGAGCACTGAAGTTACTGAGAGACCTAGAATTACTGAAGTTTCCGATATCACTGCTTACTGAGATCATTGAGATTACTGAACTATTTAGACTTACTGAGGTTTCTGAGTTGCTGAACTTTCCTGAGTCACATGACTGACTGAGTTCTATGGAACATGGCTTGACTGAGAGTATCATGAAATCATGGCATAGCTCTAGGCACACAACAATATTCTTCGGGTACAAGTACCCCCAGGACTTGATGGAAGAAAACTGACAAGACTTGACAATTCTTGAATACATAATCAAGATCAACAATTCATAATACACTAACTTGGGGATTTCATACAACACATGGTTATCATAGCCTTGTTAATGAATAAGAATGAAAAAATTCATAGCATAAGTCCATACTTTAACATCATGAGCATTCTATCATCATATACATGTCACAATAATAACATGGGAACCATTTAAGCATGAGAGAGTAGTATGCATTTATCAAGTAGGTCATACTTTAGCTATTATTCATAAATTCTAGGCTCTTAGGCCTTTTATCAAACACCTTGCATGCATACTTTATGGCATAGGCATATTCATCACATTAATGATTCAAACTACCCAAAATTCATATATTTCAATTTACATGTCATCCTAGTTTCATAATATCACATAAAGATTCTAACTTGGGAGTTGTATAACAATCAATCACACAAACATAATCAACCTACAACATAACTTCATGATTCATGATTTAGAAGAGGGTTCTTGAACTTTATGGATAAAAGGGATCCATAAATCAACACTACACATACCTTAGACGAAAGATTCTTGATGATTGACGGAGAAATTTACTTGAACTTGAATCCCCAATTGAAAATCCTAATGTGTTCTTGAGAGGATTTTGAGAAATATGGGTATATTTTGGTGTAAATGGGAGCAAATCCCGTGTTTTTGGACTATATATGGGTGGGAAAATTACCCAAATAACCCCCAGGACGCATAAACTGAAAGCTGAAAATCTCAAGAGTGGAATAAAGCATGTGTTGCATGCTATATTTCTCTGAAATTGAGTGTACGTCGCATGCTCCAGTGCTATGGAATGGAGCATGCGTCGCATGCTAATCGCATGACCTTATTGCCTCACAAAAATAATCATAACTTTTCGCTCGGGTATTCGATTTTGGAAAAATTGGTATCGTTAGAAAGATAATTCAATCATCTACAATTTGGTGGGTCTTTGAGATGAAAAATTCCATTTATATAAGAGGATATACACATTTGAAGTAGACCCTTGTAGAATCGAACACCAAATTTTGGACGAATCAAAGTATATTGGCTCAACTTGGCTCTAAATGATTTTTATGAACATTTTTAGCCTCATGAGCCCTTTACACATGAGTATAAAGATCATGAAACTTATATTCACATGAGAATCACTTGGATTCTAACTTATATATGTAAAAACAATGGTTCAAAGACTAACCCAAAAATATGGTGTATTATATTATCTCCTCCTTGGGAACATTCATCCTCAAATGAAACTGACTGAGAGGGGACGAATGATAAACTAGAGTATGTACAAGACATATAATACTAAAACATGGGTTCATGACTGACGTGACTTAAAACTGAGCATATCGTACTGAACATGCATATCTGATGCATGGGTAACTAATTTATGAATGAAGGACTGAGTGTTCTGATGAACTAAGTTTCTTAGAATGAGAATGATATATGATGCAAAATTGATAAGCGGAATCCATGCATATCTGATGCATGATTATATGACTGACATGATATATGAATGCATGACTGAAAGTACTGATAAGCTGAGCATGCATATCTGATACGTGAATACATGACTAAACTGACTCATGAACATGTAACTAAACATGCGATAGTAAAGGTACCAAGTTTGAACTGAAAATTGAGCATAAAACGGAATACCAAGTTTGGTACTAAAATCTAAACATGAGAATGAGTAAGTTCAAGGAAGACTGTCACCTTGGACTGAAAATGTTGATGAGTCTGAGATTAGTTACTCAATATGCATGAGCGGAAACATGAGAACATAACTGAGTTTGGAAGGTGATACGTGAACTGAACTGATTCTGTAATCCATGACATAGATAGAGTATCGTATCGTGGACTAAACTGAGCCACTGTGTACATGGCTTACTACTGAGTTTTGGAGCTAGAGGGTCGGCTCATAAGTAACACTTCCTCCAAGATAGATTCATCAAAGAAAATGACATGTTTAAATCATGAAAGTTTGGGGCTATAGTGTATCTCCCCCTTGGGACACTATGTCCCTTGAAGGATGTTGGACTAACTTTGCTGAGATATTGAGGAAATTAAGGCGATGCACAAGGCATCTAGGGACGAAATCATGACTGATTATCTGAGATCTGAAACTAAAGCGTGATGTACGAATGCATAGACATACTGACTTATCTGATTAACTGAGTAACTGGTAACTGAATATTGGGTATGCAAGACTGAATTGTACTTAATTTAAATAGTTGGGTTGAGGTCATAAAGTATTATGCATATGAGAAGGGACTGACTGAGTAATATGAGATAACTGATCATGGATTTCATGAAAGCTATATTGTTTGAAAATGCAGGACCAAGCATATTACATGATTTGGAAACATTCCATAGACTGAGGTATTAAAATACCTATAACTGAGTAACTGATAACTGAATACTTAAACTGAGTTTTAGACTAATACTGAAGTGCTTAATTCTGAGACTGAACACTAATTATTGAGTACTAAATACTGAAACTGTAATTGAGATGGCAACTGAGTTTTGATAGCTACGCAATGAGGACTGACATAAGTCAAGCATCTGAATACACACTCACACTCTGCACTTTCCCAATTTCTAATTGCTACTTCTTGCTAGACATTTATTTGCACATCAATAAGACATTCAAGCCTATCACCATAACTACACCCTCGTGTAAAGTAAGCATGGGACAATCTTCTCTTAGTATGAAACATTTTCTCTCTCATCTAAAAAACTACTCGACACCACACTGTCTTACAAGAGAGCTCATAAAGTGTTAAATCAGGAGAACCTGGAATATGAATGGACACTAACTGAACTTGACATATGACTGAAACTTGAGAAATAGGATATCAACAACATGGATTTACCAAAAAGGTCTGAACTGAGTATATACATGATATAGTCTTAATTTATCTGATTAGTAGGGCGTAGCATGAGTCATGGAAATTAAGTATACTGTAAAGAGTGACATATGTACATGATTCATGAGTTGTATGACCTGGGTTTGGAGTTTTTTGTATTTATGAGACATGAGCTGTAACATTGAGGGAGCTGGAACTCTTTATAATAGAAACTAGGATTGCACATAATTCTATGGAAAATATGTGAATATAAGCTGTGTTCATGGAACTGAGATATAAAACATACATAGGCATCATGTTGACTTGAGTACGAAACTTTACACTGAGATAAGGATGGGTCGGGAAAAGTCCATTTTACTCTTAAACACATTCAGTTGAAAGCTGAAAATTTGGCCAATGTGCTATGGAGTGTGCGTCACATGCTCCATCCTTCCGCAGAATAGCATGCGTCGCATGCTATATTGCATGCTAGGACTATGCGTTAGAGCATGCGTCGCATGCAAATCACATGATGCTACTGTTTCAAAATCCAAACATGCCCTAAATAGATTCCAAAAATTCCAAAACTCACCTGGGATGTACTCTTGACTTCTCCGATCACAACGCAACTTGAAAATTGAAAAACGAAGGTCGGGAAGGTACTCGAATAAATCCCCAAAGTTCAGAGGTTTAAAATGAGACTAAGTATTGAACACTTAGCAAAAATTTTCTAAGTCTTGAAGCTTGTAGAGCCTAATGAGCTGAATTTTAGACTTAGTATTTTATGGGGTCTCACAATATCTCCCCATGGCTCTAGCCCATTATCATAAGTCTGTGAACACTTAACTAAACTCTGAACTGAACTGTAATCATAATCATATGCTTAAACTTTGTACGACACATGCTTGCCTTACTAAACACATTATCTATTTTTGTTTCCTCACCTACTACTAATATCTCATTCACACCTTCATGGTTAATTTAAATTAATAAACTTAAATTCTAGCTTACACTGTTTAAGCCTACTGATTTACTCTAGCACAACTATCCCCATGAATACATAATCTGATCAAACTGGATAATACTATCCCAACTTTTCTATTGCTGAACTCTTGGGTTCATACTTATAACTCTAGATCATATGCTAGCATAGGATTCTAAGAAGGGATCTGATGGTATATCTAAATCAGGGTTTGAGAACGAGTTCTCATGATCATGAATGAGATCCGTACAACTTTGGAACATAAGGGAACTGAGGGATAATGTCTGAGCATGTGGGAAATCCCATAACTATTCGTAGGGATTGTCTAAGAAAGCCCTATCTTTAGGACTTTGAGCTTCACTGTTTTTGTTACCTTGAAAGTAAGTTAAAGTTAACATGAGGGAAACATAATGTGAATCAGTATGGGTTCCTTAGAGAACCTTGCTATAGCATGATCTGAGATATAAAATAAGGGAAAACTATTCCTAAAATATCTCATAGCCTCCTGCACATAAGTGTGGTGCACAACACACCTATGTATAAGACTCTATTAGATGCGACTTTTAGTCTTCCTAGGACACTATTGAACCTTAGGCTCTGATACCAAGTTTGTAACACCCCAATTTATTGAACCAGAATGCTACTCATGACCCCGAAGAACCACAAGCTAACCCATGACTGATATCTGTACCTGTAAACTGCATAATGTCTCGTAAAATACGGAAAATATAATTTGAAAGGCAATAAGATTCAATACTGATACATATCTGAAAAATATGGTATAACAATACCAAAATAAAACATAAATACTAAAATTAATGACATCTGAATATCTAATCTGACATCCAGTATGAAAGCCTCTAACTAAACTGAATAAGGAGTTGAAGGAACATGTCTCCAACTAACTCCATCTAGCAACTGAACTGAAATAATAAATGAAGTAATACTCATATCGTCCTCGAATTAGAATGACTCACTACAACTCTGAACACTGGAATGCTACTGCTGATCTGGAGCTCGTGCCTCTAAACCTAGGGTATAAGACACCATAGCACAAATGCGTCAGTACTTTGAATGTACTGGTATGCAAGTGAGATAGGCTGAATGCAATAGGGTTCTTATGCATGAACAATGCTGACTGATATGAATGTGAGAACACATACATACATAAGTAACTGCCACTGAACTCATGGCGATACTAACTACTAAGTCTGAATACTGACAGCATGGGTTTCCTGGTATTGAGATACTGAATGACTGAGTTTATTGATATTGATATGGGAATCACTAATAAGTGAGGATCTGATACTGTATTATTGAATACTAGGAGACTGATACTATATTACTGATAAAGAAATGATTATTCTGACAGTTCTGATTATGAAGAATTGGTCTGATTGACTGTATCTGACAGTCCTGAAGCTGAGTACTGATAGCATGAGTTTACTGATATCTAATATGCCTGACAAATAAATTCTGATAGTTGATATAGGTGATTACATGAGTTTTGAAAACTGATATAACTGATAATATGAGTGACTATATTTGATAGCCCTGATACTGGATACTGATAACATGGGTGACTGTATCTGACAGTCCTAAATCTGATGGAACTATTTGAGTTCTGTACTTTATCTGAGTTGATTGTATCTGACAGTCCTAAAATTTGATGAACTATCTGAGTTCTATTACTGAGACTGAATGATTGTATTTGACAGTCCTGAATTTTGTAACTAAAATTGTGGGAAGTAGTTATCCAACCGACATGCCCCAATTAAGCGAATATAGCTAAGTTGGGGTCCAATCTCTACCCCGACTAGAAAGGTGTCAATACCACGCCACTAGTAAGGACAAGTTGTGAGTGACCCTTATCTGGCAAGTACTCAAATGAGAATGGTGGGACCCTAATTTGACAGGTCAAGTCACCTCATCAACCCTAATCTGATAGTTTAAGATGTCTCAACCTACGCTGGTTATGTAGTTCTGGAACACGAGGATGACTGCTAAGAATCACACCTTAATCTGACAGGTGAGTTCCCGTCATTGGGTTCGCTCGGTGCTAAATCCTACTCCCAACTGATAGACACTGAAATGATTAGCTGAGCTGAACTGATTAACTGAACTGAACTAATGTTAGTGGGATTGTTTAGTGGAGCTAAACTGAGTTTATTAAGTTTCGATGACTAACGGAATACTACTGAGATCTGAGGAATGACTGAGAGCACTGAAGTTACTGAGAGCACTAGAATTACTAAAGTTTTTGATATCACTGCGTACTGAGATCATTGAGATTACTGAACTATTTAGACTTACTGAGGTTTCTGAGTTGCTGAACTTTCCTGAGTCACATGACTGACAGAGTTCTATAAAATATGGCTTGACTGAGAGTATCGTGAAATCATGGCATGGCTCTAGGCACACAACAATATTCTTCGGGTACAAGTACCCCCAGGACTCGATGGAAGAAAACTGACAAGACTTGACAATTCTTGAATACATAATCAAGATCAACAATTCATAATACACTAACTTGGGGATTTCATACAACACATGGTTATTATGGCCTTGTTCATGAATAAGAATGGAAACATTCATAGCATAATTCCATGCTTTAATATTATGAGCATTCTATCAACATATACATGTCACAATAATAACATGAGAACCATTTAAGCATGAGAGAGTAGTATGCATTTACCATGTAGGTCATACTTTAGTTATTATTCATAAATTCTAGGCTCTTAGGCCTTTTATCAAACACCTTGCATGCACACTTTATGGCATAGACATATTCATCACATCAATGATTCAAACTACCCAAAATTCATATATTTTAATTTACATGTAATCCTAGTTTCATAATATCACATAAAGATTCTAAATTGGAAGTTGTATAATAATCAATCACACAAACATAATCAACCCACAACATAACTTTATGATTCATAATTTAGAAGAGGGTTCTTGAACTTTATGGATGAAAGGGATTCATAAATTAAAACTAAGCATACCTTAGATGGAAGATTCTTGATGATTGACGAAGAAATTTGGTTGAACTTGAATCCCCAATTGAAAATCCTAATGTGTTCTTGAGAGTATTTTGATAAATATGGGTATATTTTGGTGCAAATGGGAGCAAATTCCATGTTTTTGGACTATATATGGGTGGGAAAATTATCCAAATAACCCCCAGGACGCGTAAACTAAAAGCTGAAAATCTCAGGGGCGGAATAGAGAATGCATCGCATGCTATATTTCTCTAAAATAGTGTGTTCGTTGCATGCTCCAGTGCTCCGGAATGGAGCATACGTCGCATGCTAATCACATGACCTTACTGCCTCACGAAAATAATCATAACTTTTCGCTCGGGTATCCGATTTTGGAAAAATTGGTATTGTTCAAAAGCTAATTCAATTATATAAAATTTGGTGGGTCTTTGAGATGAAAATTTCCATGTATATAAGAGTGTATACGCATTTGAAGTAGACCCTTACAGAATTGAACACCAAATTTTGGATGAATCAAAGTATCTTGGCTCAACTTGGCTCCAAATGATTTCTATAAACATTTTTAACCTCATGAGCCTTTAACACACGAGTATAAAGATTGTGAAACTTATATTCACATGAGAATCACTTGGATTGTAACTTATATATATAGAAACAACGGTTCAAAGACTAACCCAAGAATATGGGGTGTTACACTAATGTGCAAGATGAGTCATGGTGTTGGCATATATGATTTGGACATTTGATTTGTGAAGATCTCAAATAAATAGGAGACAAGAACATGGTTGACGTAATTCCATCAATCAGTCATCCCAATCAGCTGTGTGAAGCTTGTCTTCTTGAAAAATATGCAAGGAGGAGTTTTCTGAAGAAAACCACGTCAAGGGCAATTAATCCACTTCAGCTTGTTCACACCGATGTGTGTGGTCCAATTGATCCACCTTCTTTTGGTAAAAGTAAATATTTCTTGCTCTTTATTGATGATTTCAGTAGAAAGACTTGGGTATATTTCTTGAAGCAAATATCAGAAACTTTTGTTGCTTTTAAAAATTTCAAAGCACTTGTAGAAAAGGAGAGTGGGTATAAAATAAAAGCCTTAAGGTATGATAGAGGAGGCGAATTCACTTCAAAAGAATTTAATGACTTTTGTCAATCTCATGAAATTCGTCGCCCTTTAACGGTAGCTTATTTGCCCCAACAAAATGGAGTTACAGAAAGAAAGAATAGAACAATTCTTAATATGGCAAGATGCATGTTGAAAGCTAAAAATATGCCAAAAGAATTTTGGGCCGAGGCTGTTTTATGTGCAGTTTATTTAAATAACAGGTCTCCAACAAAAAATATGAAATATCAAACACCTCAAGAAGCATGGAGCGGAAGAAAGCCAAGTGTCAAGCACTTGAGAATTTTTGGGATCATAGCCTATGCTCATGTTCCACAGCAAGGGAGAGATAAACTTGATGATCGAAGCATCAGTTATGTGTTTATTGGCTATGACACTAGTTCAAAAGGCTACAAGTTATACAATCCAAGCAACAACAAAGTGGTGATCAGTCGAGATGTTGAATTTGATGAAGAAGCATCATGAAATTGGGAAGGCCAGAGGCTCAGAAAGAAAGAACATATGATTTTCTTCCATACTTTGGAGTTGAAGAGGAGCAGGATACCATGACACCTGCACAAGATGCAACCGTACTAGAAAATATTGCATCTCCTTTTTCTTAAGATTAGAGTTAAAGTGAAAGAACTCAGAGGATGAGGAGCATCCAAGAACTCTATGATGAAATAGAAGAAGTTACTTATTTTAATTTTTTGTGTTGTCTCTATGTTGACAGTGAACCAATGAATTTTGAAGAAGCTGTTACAGGCAAAAGGTGGAGACAAGCCATGGAGGAAAAAATTCAGTCGAAATAAAGAACAACACTTGGGAGTTAACAACTCTTCCTAAAGATCATCAAACAATTGGAGTCAAATGGATATATAAGGCAAAGAAGAATGCCCATAGTAAAGTAGAAAGATACAAGGCAAGACTCGTAGCTAAAGGTTACAAGAAAAGACATGGCATTGACTATGAAGAAGTCTATGCACCTGTTGCCTGCATAGAGATGATACGTTTGCTGATCTCTTTGGCGGCACAAATGAAGTGGAAAATCCATCAACTAGATGTCAAGTCGATATTTTTGAATGGATATCTTGAAGAAGAAGTCCATGTTGAACAACCATTGGGCTTTGTGGTCAAGAATCATGAAGATAAAGTGTTGAAATTGAAAAAAGCTTTATATGGATTGAAGCAAGCTCCACGAGCATGGAATAGTAGCATTGCCAAGAAAGAGGTAGATCTCAAGTACATGAAATCTCAGGATCAAGTTGCAGATATTTTCACAAAGCCTCTCAAGTTTGAAGACTTTTAGAGATTGAGATCAAGTCTTGGAATGAAGAAGAAAAATCAAAATTAAAGGAGAGATTTGTGGAGTCAATTGTGGCAGTAACATTTCCAGATTGACTGCATCTTTTGTTCAACATAGGCTGCATTTTTTTTTGTTCAACATAGGTTGCATGTTTTTGTTCAAAGTAGGCTTCTCTTTCAACATTGGTGGCTTACATTTTTCTTTCAACTTTGGCTACAAAATGGTGAGATCATTGCATATATATAGGCACAAAACTTTTCCTATAAATAGAGCTTTTTCAGCTCATTTGAAAGAACAACACAACACTAAAAAAATAGAGAGAGAGAGAGCAATAGAGAGAAAAAAAGAGTAATTCACAGATATTTTATAGTCTGTGAGAAAATTGTGTGGGAGTAATAGTAAAGATAGTTGTGTGAGATAAAAGAGTGTTGTTTCTTTTATAAAAGTAGTAGTCTTTAGACACTACCAAAAGCAGTGTTATTGTAATACTCCATTTGGATATTTTATTTACCCCGTTATAATATTTGGTGTTGTTGTTACTCTCTTGTTATTGCTATTTGTGTGGATATTATCCTGGGTGGGATTATTTTATTTTTCCCAACAATATTATCTTTTGATGATAGCGTATAGTTTTGCTAACAATATTGTGCTTTTTCATCTAAAAAGTAATTATTTTTTAATAATGTTATTTTGGTTTATGTTGCAGTTTATACATAAAATGCTTCATCAACTCTCTCTTCCAGAAAAAATTATGAACAAACTATTTTTAAGCTGACTGTGATGGTCGTTTTCTTTTCTGCAACAAATGATGATCTATTGAAAGTTGCGAGTGGAGTTCTCCTTGCTAAAGAATCTGATGAGTTTGTAAAATTACTATAGGTATTTACTTTTGCTTCATATATCAATATTATGTCTCAAAAAAATATAAGTAAAGATTAGTTCTCTTGCTTTTGATTTTTTACTTTATCAAGACTTCTTTAATCTCTGAAGATTCATCTAATGAGATTTTAGATTTTTCAGATAGATGAAAGTTTGTATTTTGTCGCCAACGAAGCAGATGTGTATGAAAAGAAAAAGGCGAAATTCAAAGGATTCTTAATTTGGATAGACTTCCCCGAGAACTAACACGAAGTATTTGCCAGCTTTAGGTCATTTAGGCTTGGACGGTGTTGCATTTTCATATGGCAAGAAAAGTATATCAAAATAAAACTTAAAGATATTTGCTTTTCTCCATTATTTTTTTTAATAGATTTACTATTTTTAGAGGTAACCTTCTTTAGTCTTTGAGATGTAATGGCAGGTTGGGCTTCAAAGTTTAAAAGTGTAGAAACAAATGAAGCCAAAAGAGCTAATGTTTTTAACAAAAATTTCAAAAAGGCAACTTATTTTTGAAGGAACAAAAGCGCTGAACATCCCACGACTTGTTGCAGCCGTTAATGGCTACTGTTTGCCAGTTTTCTTTGGGTAAGTCGTGAGGTTTCACAGGACTTGATTAAAAAAAATTGATTCAAGTCATGTGATATCACAAGACTTGGTGGGAGAATCCATTCTTTACGCTGCCTCCCACTGATACATCTGTAGAGTAAAATCGACTTTTGTGTTTGAATTGATATATACTAGGTATTACTCATAATGATGTTTCCTCTGGTAAATATTTATAGTACACAGTTGATACTGAGTATCAGTGAAATATCTTTAGCAATAAAAAAAAGAAACTGGTATATATAATATTAGATTATTTATTTTATGCATGTCCAACACATTTTAATGATATCATGGCCTAATCTTGTGGGTGAATATATAAAGCCTTATCTGAAGCACCTCTTTTTTTCTCCTTTGTAAAAGAGCGGTGAAGGAACGAAGATGGTGTCACAAAAACTACAGAAGCGATCGACGGCGAGTGTACTCAAGTGTGGTGGGGGAAAAGTATTTGTCTTTTTTTGGGGGGAGGGGTGGGGGGGGTGGGGTTTTTGAATGATAAGAGAGTAGAAGAGGATAAATTTATGGAAGATGATTGTAAAGTTATTGTCATGTGATTAGGAAGCCACGGATTCAAGATATGGAAACAACCTCTAGTAGAAATGCAAGGTAAGATTGTGTACAATAGATCCTTGTGCTCCGATCCTTCCCAAGATACCACACATAGGAAAAATTTTAGTGCATCGGACTATCCTTGACAAAACTGTTGGGAAGGATGAAGATATCTAATTCACTACTCTTGATTAATATGATTAACAACAAATATAGGTCATTCCTTGAATTTGAAGGTTAATGTGGAGCATATTACAGTAATTTGGTTATAATTGTGAATTTCTCTAGTCACAAATTCAGAGAACGAGAAAGAGTAATATGATGATTGATTTTTTTACCTAATCATGGTGAAATCTCAAAAATGTATCGTACCTAGAACACATTGAGTTATGTTTCAAACATCATAAAGTGTCCCTAGGATTCCATTAAGTAAAAATAGTGAACAAAATAACTGGAAAGATTGTTATAAAATGATGGAAAAGAAAGGCAGACCAAGTTTCAGGATCAAGCAAAAAAAAAATATTTTATTATTGATGATATTTCCTATGAATAGAACTCCTTTGTATACAAACAGTTGATAAGAAAAATCTTGCAGGAAAATTAATTTTAAAGATTTTCTTTTGTTTAAAAGTATCACGTAAGAAATTTTTTTGATATATTGAAGTTAAAGAGTCTGAGACATCTAATTAAGGACGTACGAACTTTAATCATTCCACTATAGTATATATTGATATGCAAAGACTCAATATCAAATATTTAGTAGATATTTGAGTATCCTACGTGTGATAGATCCTATGATGAATAAATGTTTTATTAGATATGTTCTCTGACGAATTTTCTCTCTTTTTATATATTAAATTTTTACGAAGGAATAATTTAAAATCATGAAATTCCTTTATAAAATGTTGGTTAAATTTTTTACATTTAAAAACTAAATGTATAAAAATAAAAAAATTTAAAGTATATATATTGTAGTATATCTCATTTAAAGTATTACATATACATAGAATAGAGTGTATATATGTGAATAGATCTTCTATAGACGTGTATATTTAACGTATACATGTGTATATATTTTATAAATTAGTATATAACTATACAAATATATATTGTAATGTATATATATTGTAGTATATCTCATTTAAAGTATTACATATACATAGAATAGAGTGTATATATGTGAATAGATCTTCTATAGATGTGTATATTTAGCGTATACATGTGTATATGTTTTATAAATTAGTATATAACTACACCAATATATATTGTAATGTATATATATTATAATATATTTCATTTAAAGTATTACATATACATAGAAAAGAGTGTATATATGTGAATAGATCTTCTATAGGTGTGTATATTTAGCGTATACATGTGTGTATATATATATATATATATATATATATATATATATATATATATATATATATATTATATTTTACTTAAACTTTAAAGTTTAAAGTAGTACATATATATTTGGATGGTGAGTATATATGTGTAATTGTGTATGTGTATATATTTTTTAAATTCTAATGTAGTATATACTATATATATATATATATATATATATATAGTGTATATATATTGTTTAACGTATTTATAATGTATATAAGTGGGTATATATAATATATATTGATTTTTTTTTTTTATATTTTTGACCGGGTTTGACCGGTTTTCTAATTGGGTTTGACCGGGTTTAGGTGAGTTTGACCGGGTTGGGTTAAGTGGGCCGGATTAAGGTGATTTTTGATTTTTTTACTGTTGGGCTCGGCCCGGCCCAGCCCACTTAGACCCCAACCCGTACCTGGTCTGACCCTCAACCCGATTAAATAACATGGGCCGGTTTTGGATTGGTCCGGCCCAACCCACTTGACAGCCATAGACTATATATATTCGAGTATATGGTTGAATATAGACGGGATATTGACATTATTGAAAGTGGGGACTATATTTATGCTCTTATGCTTGTTTCTTTCACACCTTACTGTTAATAGGGGTTATGAAAATAAAGGACCTTATTGTTGAAGTTACTTAAACAGGACAACTAGCTTCTGAAATTTCTTAAACAGGACAACTAGCTTCTGGACAAAGTTCGGACTTTACATTTACATTCCATTTCAATTTACATTCCTAGCCACTCACTTTCATTCCACACCATTAACCTCACATGTCTCTAATTATGGCCGGAGCCAAGCGAGAACAAGACACATATGTTAGGTTGATGGTATAGAACGAAAGTTTGTGGCTAAGAATATTAAAATATAATTTCTTAAGCTTAAGTGAGTTATTAATCTGCTCATCTAAAAATATAGTCCATTTCAATTAATGAAAGATTGGGGTGTTATGTAATTCAAATTATTTCATGAGAGATTTCATTAAAATATTTTTAAAAATATATACTTGATGCTACAACAATAAAAAAAAAATTAATTTTATTAATTACTAAAAATATCAAATAACAAATAAAACGATTGAATTTAACAGGAATTGGTCATGCTGATTATGATCCGCATGATATATTATTCCATTTCAATTCAAGTAACTATTTACTAAATTCATTTTACTTGGCCAAATCCAATCTTACCTCCAACCCATTCATTTGATACCTCAACTCAAATGGACCATTAATTTCACATCCATTGGCGTTGTTTATAGTCTTGAACTACAGTTGTTTTGTTTTTCCTCCTCTCGTGTCACTTTCACATATATATGGCCATTGTTTTGTTGTTTGTCGGTATTTCTTATACTACATCTTTTATGATGATTTTATTTTTTTTGTAGTAAAGTTAATTTCTTGTTGTTTTGAAGGTTTGATAAAACCTTTTTGATGTTCAAGATTTAATTCTTTTTTTCACAATTTTCAAATATAATACCGAAGGCAAAGTTTGTTAGCATATTTGATAGAAATTAAAAGTGCTTATTTTTAATAAATTTAAAAGACAAAAAATCTGTAACAATATATTTATATAACTACTTTGAACCTACTGAAATGTTTTCTTTGATGACTTTCTAGTTTATTTTTTCTAGTCATATTTATATATCTAAAGTCAAATTGTATGAATTTTAAATTAATATTTAAAATTTATTCTTTCTATTACAAGAATACAATCTATAATAACTTTTATAAAATTTTAGATATCTAAATTTAAAATTAAAATATTAAATTAATTTAATTATAAAAATTAATTAAATTAATTTTATCGAACAAATTCGAGTGAATGAAGATAGTACTTATGGGTGAGTGGCTAGGAATACACATGCAATCACTAAGTAATATTGTCATGCTTGATTTAGTCAAACTAACAGCCTCTATATAAACCCCACATGTTCCAAAAAGTCATTCCTTTTACCAGCAATAATGCACAATATGATCCCATAACAATAATGGAAGATCAAAAACCCTTAGATGACATAATAATGGAAACTATTTCTACCTTAACCCCTCTTCAACTCTCAAAATTCACCCACCACTTCTCCTCCGTCTACCACCGCAATCGCCACCGTATTTTCTCTCTGCTCTCTTCTCCTACCCTCTTCTCTCTCACTCTCCACCACCTCAACTCCCTCTCTCTTCAATGTAAATCCGTCCTCATTGCCCGTTACCTCTTGTCTAAACTCGCAATTTTAGTGTATTTCATGCAGAAAAATATAATTTTGTTACCGTCATCATCAACCACCACCATGAACCTTCAGGATGTGGACGCACTTCTACTACTCTTACTCCTATGTGAACTACGTCAACACGTCCCGGAGGCGCTTGATGCCTCGCCATCATGTTGGCGCCATATTCTTCGTGACTATATGGCTAATGACATCTTGAAATTATCCGGTATTGAAAGTTCTAGTACTGAAGTGATACTCAAGTTCATTGAGCTAGTGGTAAGTGCAAGAATTTTGTTAATGTCATGGCCTATGATAATGATGGTGATCAGGGGCGGAGCTACGGGTAAAAACACTTTCTCTCTTTCTCTATATATTGTATGTATTAAGTGTTTAAGTTATATTCTCTGATAATTGAAATATATAAGTAAGTTAATTTAAAGTAAGTACATGCATATTTATAAAAGAAAAATTGCAAAGGACATTAGTAAGTGATAATTATATAATCTAGTATTTATATATAGCAACATACTAACATATAAATATATAATTACTCCTAACATGTTAAACTACGTTGCTAATGTAAATTTACTATCATATGTAAAATGTTGAACCCCTAGACATAAAAAGAAATGTTTGAGTAATATAACAAGCGGTTCAAATCTCAAGTGTGATATTTTTTTATTTATTAGAATATCTAGCTCAGTCACTGATGATGTACAAAAAGATGGGAAGAAGTTGGCGGCATCGTGGCGGTGGTGATAGTGCTCCCAAGAGTGCAAGTTACTGACGATGAAAATGATCAGTGTGTGATATGCAAAGAAGACATGAAAATAGGAGGAGATGTTTGCAAATTACCATGTGATCATCTTTTCCATTGGAAATGTATCGTGGCGGAGCCAAAAATTTCACGAAGGGTGTTCAAACATTATATTAGCAAAATTTTTTTTTGACGAATGGTGCATTGAAAATTTTAAAATCAAACTACATAATACTAAAATCATTTTTTCATGAACAAATGTATCAAAAATTTAATTGATTTTAAATTAAATAATTACTTTTAAATTTTTAATAAAAGAAAAGGATCAAAGTAAAATCGGCTGGAATTCAATTGTCTACTAATCCTTCGTTTCCCGAAGCTCTTCTAAAAATGAGACAAAGAACTTTTAAAAAAAAGTAGCTCGCAGGGGATCGAACCTACGCACCAAAGGAGCATGTCCATTTCTTGCACGCTTACCATCACTAGGCTAGAACAATTGTATGTGTCAAGATTATTCATATCGTATATTTAAGCCTTTAAAGCAGTATTTTATGTACTTATACGATATAATTTTCCGACGAAGAGTGTTCATCCGACCACCCTTGCATCAACGTAGCTCAGCCCCTGGAAATGTATATTACCATGGTTGAAGAAGACCAATACTTGCCCATGTTGTAGATTTCAGCTATCGTCCGATGATGTTTTGGCTGCGATCCAACGGTTGTGGGAAGTTCTAGCTAAGATGAGTGGTGCCACGTAGTTAGTTAATTATATTGGTGGATTAAATTCTAGTAGCTATCTTTTTCATGCCTAGCTAGCTAGATTATCAATCCAAAAAATATCTGTACACAATTTATTGTTCAAGTGGTAGAGAACGTGGCAAAAGCATAGATATACATATTTGTCTTCGTCAATCATGCGTTTATCATAAATTGTTTATGGGGCCACGGACGGGGCACAATGAGTTATTCCAACTTTCCTTCTATGTAAGAAATGGACAGTTTGATAGAGTAAAACTTAAACTATATGTAGTATCTGAAGAATGATTAATCACATAAATTTATTTAATATAATTTTATTTGTATTTTTACAAGATTTTATTTTCATAACTTGAATTTATAATGAATATTAATTCATGTAGCTAATCGATATATGAAACCGCTTAAAATTAAATATTATATATAGAGAGATTAAATTTTCATAAGAGGGGTTGACTTGCTAGCTTGACTAATAACTAGCTTCTATTTTCAACCTTAAGCTTGTGAATTTCAGTCAAAGAGAGAAAAAATAAGTGTTTCTAATTATAATGAATTTGGATCAACCACTGAATTTGGATTGTTGGAAACTCAAGGGCGGAGCCAATGCATCACGTATGGATTTGGAATAACCCAAATAGCTTTTTATTAGATTTTCTATTCATACCAGAGGAGCACATGATCCATGTCAGTACGGGTTCAACATTAAGATATTTATTTATTTTTTCAATCTTGATATATTTAAATAAAATTTTTTAATAAAAGGATTGCATATGTTTTCTAAGATTCATCCGAAATCTAGTATGAGTTCAACATATGTTATTTTAATATATATTTAGATAATTTAAGTTGTTAACTATTGTAATTTATAATATTTTTATGTAATTTTCAAATTAATATACAATACTTTTCTTGTCCAAATTTTTGTGGCATTGATAGTCAATTATATTTTAAAAATAATTTACATTTTTAATTATTATGATTTATAATACTTTTCTTCTATTCCAATTTCAGTGACACTAATATAATTTCAAGAGTCGACCAAATATTTTATATCTTTTAAATTTTTTAAGTTGTTAATTATTGTGATTTCTAGTACTTTTCATGTAATTATTTTGAAATATATAACATATTAAATTGTGTTTAGATATTTTAAGTTGTTAACTATTGTAATTTATAATATTTTTTACATAATTTTTGAATAGTATATGCTACTCCTCTTGTCCAGAGTTTTGTGTCGACGATAGCCAATTATATTTTTTGAATAATTTAAAGTTTTGATCATTGTAATTTATAATATTTTTTCTATTTCAACTTATGTGGCACAATACTTAAATGACCATAATAATTAATTAGGGGTGATATAGTAAAATATAATTATTATTATTTATTATTTTTATTATGTGTATATGTTGATTCAAGAAGAATTTGAAAATATTTAGAAATGTGTTGAATGTTACAAATATTAATAATCCATTTGGTGCTTCTTAATTTCTCTACATTTATCTCTTGTGTGTTTTTATTCTTTTGCCCTTTGAATGTACTGTAGTACTAGGAGTTTAGAAAAGGATTTAGTAATATCTCAAAAAAAAATAATTGCATCACAAGTTGAAGTTGAAAATTGATATAATATTTAAAAGTTTGTTTTAATGTATTACCAATTATAGTAAATGTGTATTTATGAAAATGTTAGAAATTTCAACTTTTGGGACAAAGTTAATTTTTCCTTATTATAAATAAAGGAGTTTTTTTTCTAATTTACACCTCAAGAAAAATAAGAATCATTCTCTTTTCTCTCTCCATTTTTTTTATTTTTATTTTTATATTTCATAATTCATTACCAACATGACGTTGTAATCAATTGAGTAATTGAGTTAATATCTCCCAATATTTTTAGTCTGTTGCTTAACATGCCTGAAAAAATTGTCAAGAACTAATTGACGGTGCCTCAAATTAAAGGTATGAGTTGAATTTTATATAATAATCATACTTGATGACAAAACACCGTATGCTTACATGTTTTGGTGACTGAAGATATGATCGTTTTTATTATAGGAATTATAATTTGATGCAGCACTTCTAAAAAGTGAGACATACTAATAATTTTTATTAATCAGATCGGATCGGGCCGGTTGTAGTAAAAATAATTTGTATAAATAACATAAATATCAACCTTTTAAAAATAATTATATTTTCTCTCACTTTTTTAATTACTTTACTCTCTCTTTCTATTAATATACATAATATAGCCGACATATAAATAACATTTTGTATATATGTGAAATTTTTGTAATATGTTTAGGGAGTTGGATTTTTTTTAATATTGAGAACATAAGTTATGTATTTATATAATTTTTAGAAAAAATTTTGAAGAGCTTTTTACCAAGTCAGATCGGACCGGCCTGGTTGTAGCAATTTTTTTTCTAAAATAATTGGAAGTGGTCGTTGGACTTGTGGCCAATTGGATCGTTGAGGCCCAACGACATTATAGCCGTTGTGGACCATCCAACGGTCAATTGCCACTTTTTGCCATTTTTATTAAACAAAATTAAAATTTTTTTCTATATATACCCTATATTCAAAACGAAAAAGGTAGAAATATACCCCCTGAACTTTAATAAATGGTATAAATATACCCTTTGTTATACTTTAGGTATAAATATACCTTTGCCATTGATAAAAAGGTACATATATACCTTTGAACTTTAATAAATGATACAGATATATCCTTCGTCAATGAAAAGGTATATATATACCCCTGAACTTTGATAAATGGTAAAAATATATCATTCGTCATACTTTATGTACAAATTTACCCTTGCTGTTAATAAAAAGGTATATATATACCTTTCTCACTAACGCCAGGACACGTGTCATAATTTTTTTCATTTGTCCTTTTAAAATTTAATTTATCCCCATCCTATCCGAAAATAATTCTAATTTAATCCTCAAAGCAATCCAAATAATAACTTAAACCCGAGCCGGTCTAATAAAACCTTCAAGACGCATCTCTATTCACGCATGTTCATTCTCTCTTTCTTTTTCTATTAGATCGGATCAGGTTTGAGTTATTATTTGGATTTTATTATAAGTTAAATTAGAATTATTTTGGGGTGGAGTTGGGATAAATTAAATTAAAAAAGGCCAAATGAATAGGATTGTGACAAGTGCCCTGCCGTTAGTGAGAAGGGTATATATGTACCTTTTCATTAACGGCAAGTATATATTTGTACCTAAAATATGACGGAGGGTATATCTGTATCATTTATCAAAGTTCAGGGGTATATTTGTACCTAAAGTATGATGGAGGGTATATCTGTACCATTTATCAAAGTTCAGGGGTATATATATGTACCTTTTCACTAATGGCCAGAGTATATTTGTATCTAAAGTATATCTGTACCATTTATCAAAGTTCAGGCATATATTCGTACCTTTTCCGTATTCAAAATCATTTTCACACATTCTTAATCTCTCATTCTCTCATTTTCTCTCAATTATTCTAATTATCTCCTAAAGTGCTCAATTTTATTTTTAAATTTTGCGATTACAAGTATCAAGTGAAAGTTTTCTAAAGTCACAATTTTTGGATACTTTTAAAATTTGGTATTATCGTTCCATCTCTTATTTTTAATTTTTAATTAGTGTATTAATCGTTGAATATTTATTTTTATTATTTTTGTGTATTTTGAAATGTTTTAATTTTTTTTATAATATGGATAAATTAAAAAACCTCGGTAAAAGTGTCAAAAAAATTTATCCTAAAAATGGTAGTGGTAGTAAAAAATGAATTGATGGCGGTTCCGGTAGAGGTAGTTCAAGTACTAGATATATCTGTGTGCTTTCGTACTAGTTAGTCAACTTTTTGAGGAAGAAATAGGTGTAAGTGTTCAGGATATGAATTATTTAGAAGCTCAGAAAAATTATGGTATAGAAGAAGAGAATGAAGTTGACGCGGTTAATTTAGATGTAGATGATGAAAATATTGGTGAGATACCCGAAATCAAAAATACTAATGTTATATCCGAATAGATTAATCGTCCTCCCCGTGCCCCTGCAAGATCTCGTAGAAGAACTATTATTGGATAAGAATTTTTTTAAAAATAGAAGAAGAAGGCAAGGTGCAATGCAATATTTGTGAAATTATATGTGAGCATAAAATTGGAGGAAATAAAGGGGTTACGAGTTCGTTGATGAGACATTTAAAAGATAGACACGCAAGAGAGTTAACTATTACACAAGGTGGTGAGGCTGTTGGTGGGCCAGCACAAAGTAGATTGAACTCAATAACCGGTCAATTAGTTAAAAATTATAATAAAATAAAAGAGCGGGAAGAAATAGAGAAAATGTGGGTTGTTTGCCTTTCACTTTTGCTTCTTCGGATGTTTTTATTCATTATATTCAAGCAATTTATAATCCTATGTTTACAGGTATTCCTAGAAGTACTTGATGGGCCGATATTTTTAGACTCCATGCTTAATTTATTTATTACTTATCTGCGTTATTAAAAAATATTTCATGTAGAATTATTCTAACTTCTGATCTTGGTAGTGCTGTTAACAAAAAATGATTATTTAACAATTACTTGTCACTGGATAGATAGTAATTTTGTTATGCAAAAACGTATTCTAGTATATTTGTATGATGAAGATCGTAGACACACTGGAAGATTTATTTCTGAACCTATTTCTAAAGTACCAAATATTACAGTATTGAAAGAAAAAGTTTTATGTGTAATTTTTGATAATTCATCTAACAACAAAGCTGTTGTTGAGTTGTTGAAAGTTGAACTTTCTTCACCGTTACCCGAAATATTTCATGTTAAGTGTGCTTGTCATATATATAATTTAATCGTAAAATTTGATCTTGAATTTTTTTATCTTTATATTGAAAAGGTCCAGCTTGTTGTTGGCTTTATTTAAGGAAATAATCGAAAGTGTAGAGTGAGAGAATTTAAAACCAAATGTGAACAAAATGGACTTAGACCAATATTTATGCCTGAAGAATGTGATACTGGATAGAATGCTACTTATACTTATTTAAAAACTTGTCTTGCTTATAAAGTTTCTATTACAATGACTTTTAATCAATATTCTGGTTCTTTTCTACATGTATGCTACATGATTTTGATTGGGCTGCAATTGATGATCTTGTTAAATTTTTGAAAAAATTTTATATAGCTATGGTTGAATTCTCTGGTGCTTATTTGTAACGACCCATTTCATCGTTATTAAATTATTCATAATAAATTCATTCCTCTATATTAATTTGGGTCCAAATTAGTCAATATTTTATTTATATGTCACTTTAAACTTTTCGGCGAAGATTTTAGCCTTCGGATGTGTCTATATAGACTCAAGCCCAATGAAGTTAATTATTCATGAGTTCTAATATCAATAACTTAGTTTGAAATTTCTTTAGCTATTAATTAAAGTCATACAATATCCCTAACACAAAGTTAAGTTTAAAACTTTATTTTCAATAACGTTTCGATATGGGTTTTTATTAGGGTCAACTTCAAACAATCATATCTCTTAGAATATAAGGAGTTACGAAACCCAACACCCACCAAATTAAAGATCTTTGAGTTCTCTTTCTAACGCAACAAACCGTTCCTCAATCCAAATTTGGAGTAAAAAGTTATGACTATTTTACTGAGCACTGTTCGGTCTGAAATGGGATTTCGCTGTAGCAAAATTTCTGGTTGTATTTAAATTTGCTTCAGCTGTATTTTAGGTCTAAAAATCCCAAATTTCATTCCCCAACCCTAGAGAGGTGATTTCCCAAAACTTAAGATGAAATTTCTTCATGGATGTAAGTTTTTTCATTATTTTTTTGTCTTTTAATACTCATGGGTATTTTTAGTTTGACCTAGAGCTGATTTTAAACTATAAATTAAAGATTTCAAATATGAATTTCGTAAACTCTATTATGAATTTTGATGGTTAGGAACCTTAAATTCCGTAAAGATGAGAGCTTTAGCATAAAAACTCCATTAATGGAGATGGGTTAAGCTTGAAAGAGCTAATTAATGGCTAACTAACGTTGAAGAATGATATAGACCTTGAATGAAGGGTAGAATTATTGGGTTTGAATCCTCAAGATATTTGTAACGACCTGAAAAAAAATTTGATGAAATATATGAAATTTGTGATTTTGTCCGATTTGACTGTTTTACCTCTCCCCGTAGTTGTATTATGATATTTCTGGGGTGTGGGAGTGTTTGGCATGATTTTTGATGCATTTTGGTATCATTTATGCAATATTGTGATTTTTGATGTTTCAAGAGCCTTATTTTGGACTCATGTGGTTATATTTTTATCCATTCGATGGATGACCGAACGGACTGCGCCAGTAGCTCTGGAATATCAATTTTAGGCTAAATAGATCTTTCGTTCGGGTTCCGGTGCACCCGAACTCATTTCGACCTATTGATCGGAAAGTTAAAAAATTGAAAAGTTGGGTGTGGGACCCACATTTAGTTGAAATGACCTCGCATGGAAAGTACGACTTCGCCAGCAGATAAAATGTTGATTTTAGTGTGTTATCATGTTTGGTATGATTTTACGGCTTTTAAATCTCATTTCAATCCTCGATTTGAAAAATTGTGATTTCGGGTTTCGGGTGTCAATTTTGTGAAAATGACTTTTTATGGAAAATCTGATATTTCCATCGCATCTGAAACATCGAATTTAGTGTGGTTGCATTGTTTATTTACATAAAACAAACTCCGAACGAATCCCGAGCACCCCGTCGAAGTCCATTTCAACTTAGAAAAAAAGACTGCACAGTTATTGCAGAAAAATCTGCAATATATTGCAGATTTCTTTCACCCTTTTTGACCCATTTTGCTCATTTTTCATTTTTCCTCTTGAGCGTTAAACCCTAAATAGTTTGGGAGTTTAAAAGTGAAGTTTGTGAGAGCTTGGAAAGCAAGATTAACTTCTATTTTTTGGTTTTATTACGGATTTAAGGTTAGAATTCATCCTTTTTCTTAGTAATTTCTTAATAAATTTCTCAAAACCCCAAAAATCTTTGGGCATGATTTTAAATCCAAATTTTACTTATTTTCACTTGAATAGTACTTTTATCTTATAATTACTAGTTTTTCATCGATTTAACCTTCAAAACAACTCTGATTCTTAATTTTAACCCGGATTTCAAATATTTTATCCAGTAAAGCTCAAAAATAGTTTTTATTCGATTTGAACCTCGTTTTTGACTCGATTTAACTTGGGTTTTCAGCTATAGGTTCCTAAAATTATGGAAAACATATTTTTGAAGTAAAGTTTTGATTTTGCCCTTCTTTTTTGGAAATTCATTTTGGGGGTCCGTTTTGACCCCGAACCAAAAGTAATCAATATGGGTGTTGTTGATTTTGTTTTGACACATAGATTTCATATTTGATGTTTCTAGTGAAGTTCGGGATTGTTAGTGAAAAGTAAGGTCGCGAGTTCAAGTGTAGCAGACTGGTTTCGGCTTTTGAGGTAGGTTATGGCTTAACTCTTCATACTGGGCTGGGTAGTAACTGATGGTATAAAATGCATGTTAAGAGTGGGAACTAATTATGAAAAATGACTATCTACGTGTTGTTCCCGTGTGGAGGCCTATATGTGATGTAATTGTCGAAATTGAAATATTATGTGATATGTTTGACCGTGTGGGGTCCTATGTGTTATTGATAGCCTTGAATATATGTGAACAATTGTATTGTATTATTTAATATGGTACCATTGATGTATTGTAATTATATTCATACTTTATTGACATATAAGACATGTGAAAATTCATGGATAGAATAAAAATAACGAATGGATATTGGCTCATGTGGTTGTGGAAATGTATCATTATAGTTGGTTGTGGAAATATATCTTGTGGTTAGTTGTGGAAATACTTATTGTGATGGGTTGTGAGCATTAAATCTTCATATCATACTCATTCATGAAACATTAGTACCACCGTGGCAACATCTGAGAAACACTGGCAACACCTTTTTAAAAAATATTGTAACACCTTATAAAACCCTTTCCGAGGGATATGCCAGAAAGGAGATATGAAATATGTGGATTGTATATGGGTTGATGAACCCCCCATGGATCCTACGTCGGGATGCTTTAGCTCCGTAGGTGTATACGGGAATTGTGCGACGATCCCAGAGGTTGTGCGACAACCTCATGCATCATCGTCATCATCATCATCATCATTATCATATACGTTGCTCTTACTTTATTGTGTTTATGTTATGTTGTATGGCCTTATTGACTTATCATCTATGTATTTGTCTTACCTTCCTTTACTAGTATTTGATAATCTTGTATCTATATGTTCTCTCTTGTTCTAATTATATGTAACATAATGTATACTTGTGTTTTATATCTGGGTCTGTTTTGTAATATATGTGAGATATATTAGAACTGTTAGTGCAAACAGTGTGGGCTATCGTTGTGGGACATTTTCTGATTGCAGGTAACATGCCCTTAGTATATATTTTGTATGCTTTATTTACTACTTTGCTTGGTCGGCCCATAATACCTACTGAGGACAAGTGGACTATACTCATGCCTACTATGCCCTTTCGGTGCAAGTCCTAGCTCGAGTGCGCCTCAGCTTACTTGACTGGGGCGATTGTTGGAGCTTCCAAGGTAGCGGTTGGACATTCATGCGTCCGAAGTTCACCTCTATCTTTCTATACTAGTTATGTTTTTATTAGTATTTGGAGACAGTTATTATTTCTTTATGGTTATTTTTCCAATGTATTTGACTCTTGGATTATATTAGTAGTTCTTACACTATTAATACCTGGTTTTGGAGCATGATTGGTAGTTGGGATAAGTTCTTTCGGCATTTTTTTGATTATTTATATAGTTCAGCTTCATTCTAGAAGCCTTACCTTGGGATATTTTTATCTTTTTCTCTTTTCGTATCAGTTTGGGTGATAGGCTTACTTGTCAAGGTACGCTGCGACAAGTACCATCATGACCCTAGTTTTTAGGCCGTGACAATATTTGATTGAAGAGCAATTACTTATTACTCTTATTATTGCTTGATGTTTAGATGGTTGATTATTCCAAGACATGAAGAAAAGGAAAGATCATCTTTTTTGCAGCTTGTTTCTTCGAAAATCTTGTCATCCAGGTAGCTAGGTTTAACGAGTAGAAGATTATTTTATTTTATATTTTTATAATTTAGAATTGATGGGATAAATCATGTCTAGGCCTGCGGGCATGGAGTAGAGGTGAATAAAGAGACGAGTACTTGACTTTAATATTAGAAACTATATTATTGATTGATTATGTGATATATATGATATTATGTGGTATGTACCCGAAAGGAGAATGTTGTAAATGTGGTATATGAACATGATGGTTTTTTTTTTTGGTTCTAGTGATAAACCTATTTGAGTTGTAATGGTATTAAGTTGTATGTATTGTGTAATAATATGATGAGGAGAATTATGATAAGATCAAATATTGATGAGCATAGTAATATCTAAGGGATAGATGACTTGAATCAGTCTGATGATTGATTATGTGGAAAGAGGTAGAGGATAATGATACACGTGAATGTGCTAGTTATAGGTGGTGATGTTAGAACCCAAGATGCGGTATTTAAGAAGATAATGATATTTTTAATAATTAATGAGTAATTAAGGCTCCAATAGTGACTTGTATGCATAAAAATTAAATTGTGATTTATTTTATGATATTCTTGTTTTGATATTGATAAAAATACTATCAATTGGACGTCCATGAGAGGCTAAATTGGTGATAATGATGGTTTATTGAATTATGCCTATGATTGACTTGTTTGATAATAATAACCCCATAAAGTAATGCTATGAACACTTGTTGATTGGTATTCGGACATGCTTGAAATTGTTCATGCTTGGATTGTTGATGCGTGTATAAATAATTATTGAAAATTTACTTGATGGAATTGTCTTTTGACTTTAAGTGTACTTGTAAACTTGGGACATTGTTGTATGCTGTGAGATTATGTAAATTTGATATTGATAATACTTGTTTATATTAGATCCAGTACCACGCCGGTATGGATATGTATATATTGGATCGAGTACCACGCCGGTACGAATGTATATATATTGGATCGGGTACCATGTCGGTACAGATATGTATATGTTGGATCGGGTACCATGCCGGTATGGATATGTATATGTTGGATCGGGTACCACACCGATATGGTACATAAACATAGATTGTTCCCTGCAGGTCATGACTATTGGGGCAAAAATAAGTCTCGTAGCATGTGTGTTCATATTTGTGTTGAGTCTATGAATGTTTACAGTATGATTCATATTCTTGATATTTATGTGGTTTGTGTGTGAACACTATTTGATCTGTTGTTGTATTATTGTTGATTCATTGGGTATTTGATTGTGTGATATGTATTTGAAAAAGTGAAACTTTGTACTTACTTATATGTTGGTTGACTTGCTTCCTTTATACGTGTTTTAATCGTAGCTTATTAGAATGGCTAGTTATCATTCTTTAATATTATTAGAGAGCATTTAGTTGTTAGACCGAGAGTTTAATGTGGGTTGTCTATGATTACGGGTTTGTTCCTATGAATATGAGTAATGAAAAAGATAAGGTGAATAAAGAGGAATAGTGATGTATTAGTGTTGGATTATGGTTGATTGTGTTAATTAATGAGGCTAGAGTATGTTGGTAGTGAATATAATATTGATGGAGTTGGAAGAGTAGTTGGATGATGTAAGTTATATAGGTAAAATAATAATGTTATTACAACCTTAGTTGAATTAAATTCCATTCAAGATGTCATGATTTATTTTCCTTAATTCTATTTTATGATTATATGAACTAACACGGTCGGCCGATGATGCCTACCAGTATGTGTGGTTGTACTGACCCTACTCTTCTACATTCCTTCTTGGAGTGTAGACTGAATGCAGGTTAGTTTGCAGTTACTAGATGGATGACGGTATTCAACACTAACTTCTGCACTTTTGTTCTGGCAAATTTTAGAATTTTTGTATTATTTATTTTATTGTTAGTCTATATTGTAGTAGATAGCTCTTGTACATGTCTTACCAAGTCTGAGATAGTGAAGGACACTTATAAGAAGTTTTTGAAAATGTTTATTTATTAATATTTAATTTATCTTATTATATTTAATCCAGTATTCCCTTACAATAGATTTCTTTCGCATATTTTTAGCTGGGTAATAGGGTTCTCCTAGCTACTTAGAATAGCGTAGGTGCTCGCACGGTCCGTTAGTCTGGGTCATGACAGTTGGCATCAGAGCATTCGGTTCACTGGTCCCACAAGTACAAGAGCAATTTCAAGTAGAGTTTCATAGATTGGTGTGTAGGACCCCATACCAAATCTTCGAAAGGGCTATGAGGCATGTAGAAGTCATTTTTCTTTCTTTCTCTCCATAGTGCCTTCTAATCTTTGACTATTGGATTGAATCCAATTGGTATCTTAGCAAAGCTCAATTAGAATGTAGTTGATTTCAATTGGTATCTTAGTAATTTTAAATAGAAATCTAGGAGATTTCAATTGGTATATATCAATAAGGTCTAAGAGATTTTGTTAATAGGTAAAGATTTGTGACAGTTGTTTGTCATTGTTGTGAATTATTTTTGTTTGAATTTAAGTGATGAAAATTGACTAAGTTGTTTTTGTTGATAATTGTGATCGGATTATTTGATTTCTTGTTATTATGAAACTAGCAATTCTATGGTACTTACTTATTTTAGGTACTACTATACTGATGAAATTGATGGTATGAGAATTGAGAGGATGATATGAGAACATGATGTCAAGAAAAGATGGCGAAAAGGTGACATGAATAAAAAACTGAGGTGATATGTGTTTTTCGTAATGAGAGGTTCTTGTTAATGATGTTGTGAATGGATTCTTGTGTAGTTCAATTATTTGATATTATTTGGGGATCCTTGTGTGGTCCGATCATTGAGACTGTATTTAGAATTTTTGTGCAGTTATATTATTGAAATTATAATGGGTTCCTTGTAAGGACTAGCTAAGTGGCATTATCTTTGAGTTCCTTATGTGAATGAATTCTTAATACTTTGCAAAATAATGAGTTTTAAATAAAAGTGACAAAAACTAGTAGAGGTTGTTGATACCTACAGAATTTGATCGACTTTTGTCTGAAATGTGATATTGATGATGAGACTGTTAATGACCTATAATAGATTTATTTTGTTAGGATTTGCTTATGTGTTAGTGGTGTGGGGACCACTCTTGAGGAGATTAAGAGTTAGGTGTAGCCCGTAATAAAAATATTGTTAGGTAGAAATAAGAATGAATCTATATATCTTAAATTGGTGTTAGTGATACTGGGGCATTTTGGCTTAACAGTGAAGTGTGTGACATGTGAAAAATATTGAGTTAGTGATTGTTAGAACATAAGTTGTAGCTGTGGATTTATGCATTAGAAAAAAATCTTGAGAAGATAAATTATTGTTGAATTAACTTTGTGGCTGAATTATGATGTACATTTCCTATAGAGTTAACTGATGTATGACTCTTTTAGAGGATAGTAATTCCCATGATGGTGGCAATGCAAAATCATATGGCTTATTACACTCATAAAGTAATTTAGAATGATCATGAATGGGAGAATAAGTGAATTGTTAAATAGCATGATTGATCCTTTCTAAGGTGACTATTGGTGGATATGCTTGTTAAGTGATTAAGATATGATGACTAAATGGATATTAACAATATTGTGAAGGAGAATGTGTTGTAAGCTATAATTCTTTGGGATCTTTATGGCCAATTGTTGTAAGCCTGTGTAATGAGTGAGAAGTTGTGTTGTCATCTACATATAGTAATAAATACTAAGCTTGAATCTTGGGTGATCTTGAGGTGAAAAAAACTTTTTTTGTGAAATGTTGAAGCTAGCTTTATAAAATAAATTTAGTAGTCTTGATTGAGTGCATGTGAGTATCTACATTATGTGACTTGTAAATGGTGTGGTGACAAACATATGATCAAGATGTAGATTCTCCATAGTGTAGTCTTGGCTAGAAACAGAGTCAGGTGTCTCAGGGAGAGATTGTGTGTTGGATGGATCAGATGTGACTTGTTTAGTGTTGAAGTTCGAATAGTAGATTCATGTAGCACCTCATAGCACTTTTCAGAATTGAATTTGGGACTCTAGAGCTTCAGTAGTGAAAAAGAGGTGTTTTTGGATGCTTGTCTTCATCAAGGTGAATCTTTTAACCATCTTTATCTTACTTTCATGAAACTCAAGTTTCAGACTTAGGAAGTTGAAAGAAGAATAAGTGATTTTTTTGTAAATATTTTGCTCCACATCTTAGTATTTTGAAAAGCTTTGATAGAATGATTGAGTATAGAATGTGGGTTGGTCGATAAGAATATCGAATGAGTGAATAGGGTGTAGTATAAGCAACTCTATAAGTAATGCCTCTCTAATTCCAACCTCGTGCTTTTCTCAACTGAATGCCCGTTCGGGGATGAACGGATGGTAAATTGGTATTTGATTGTAATGACCCATTTATTCGTTACTAAATTATTCGTAATAAATTCATTCCTCTATATTAATTTGGGTCCAAATTAGCCAATATTTTATTTATTATGTCACCTTAAACATTTCTGCGAAGTTTTTAGCCTTCGGATGTGTCTAGATAGACTCAAGCCCGATGAATTTAATTATTCATGAGTTCTAATATCAATAATTTAGTTTGAAATTTCTTTAGCTATTAATTAAAGTCATACAATATCCCTAACACAAAGTTAAGTTTAAAACTTTATTTTCGATAGTGTTTTGATATGGGTTTTTATTAGGGTCAACTTCAAATGATCATATCTCTTAGAATATAAGGAGTTATGAAAACCAACACCCACCAAATTAAAGATCTCTTAGGCCTCTTTCCGATTCAATAAACTGTTCCTCAATCCGAATTTGGAGTAAAAAGTTATGACTATTTTACTGAGCACTGTCCAGACTGAAACAGGATTTCGTTGTAGCAAAATTTCTGGTTGTATTTAACAACTTCAGCCAAATTTTAGGTCTAAAAATCCCAAATTTCATTCTCCAACCCTATAGAGGTGATTTCGCAAAGCTTTAGATGAAATTCCTTCATAGAGGTAAGTTTTTCCATTTTTTTTGTGTTTTAATCCTTTAATATCTTAGAATCCTTAGAAAGACCTTTAATAGTGAAATTATTTTGGGGAATACTCATGGGTGTTTTAAATATGACCTAGAGCTGATTCTAAACTATAAATTAAAGATTCCTAACATGAATTTCGTAAACTCTATTACGAATTTTGATGGTTTGGAACTTTGAATTCCGTAAAGATGAGACCTTTAGCATAAAAACTCCATTAATTGAGATGGGTTAAGCTTGAAAGAGATAATTAATGGCTAACTAACATTAGGGAATGATATAGACCTTGACTTAAGGGTAGAATTATTGGGTTTGAATCCTCAAGATATTTAATTGAAGAGTAATTACTTATTACTCTTATTATTGCTTAGTTGTTAGATGGTTGATTATTCCAAGACATGAAGAAAAGAAAAGATCATCTTATTTGCAGCTTGTTTCTTTCAAAATCTTGGTATCCAAGTAGGCTAGGTTTAATGAGTAGAAGATTATGTTATTTTATATTTTTATAATTTAGAATTGATGGGATAAAGCATGTCTAGGTCTGCGGGCATGGAGTTGTGGTGAATAAAGACACGAGTACTTAACTTTAATCTCAAAAACTATATTATTGATTGATTATGTGATATTTATGATATTATGTGTTATGTTCTCGAAAAGCGACTGTTGTAAATGTGGTATATGAACATGATGATTTTTTTGTTGTTCTAGTGATGAACCTAGTTGAGTTGTAACGGTATTAAGTTGTATGTATTGTGTAATAATATGATGAGGAGAATTATGTTAAGATCGAATATTAATGAGTATAGTAATATCTAAGGGATAGATGACTTGAATAAGTATGATGATTATTTTATGTGGAAAAAGGTAGAGGATAATGATATGCATGAATGTGCTAGTTATAGGTGGTGATGTTAGAGTCTGAACTAAATCCAAAAAACTCTAAGTATTGACTGAATAAGGAGTTGAAGGAACATGTCTCCAACTAACTCTATAAACTGATAGCTATTTGAAATAATAAATGAATAAATCAAATCATATCGTCCTCGAATGAAGAGGACTTACTGTAACTCTGTATACTAGAATACGACTGTTATTGCTGGTCTGGAACTCGTGTCTTTGAACCTACGGTGTAACATAAAAAGAAAGCACTATAGCACAAATGCGTCAGTACGTGGGAATGTACTGAGTATACGAGTGAGGTAGGCTAAATACAAAGGGTTTACATGCATGAACAATGCTAACTGACTGACTGATATGAACGTAAGAGTGGAAACATGCATACATAGCAATTGAAATCGTGAATGTGTGATAGCTAGATCTGTAAGCTAATGCATGATTTACTGATAACTAACATGACTGATACTGTAGTTCTAATAACATGGGTAACTGTAGATGACAGTCCTGAATATGATGAAACTATTTGAGTTTCGTACTGTAACTGAATTTGACTGTATCTGACAGTCTTGATATACTGAAATCTGAAGAACTATATGAGTTCTTTTACTAAGACTGATACTAAAACTGTGGGAGGTAGTTGTTTAACTGACATGCCCCAATAACGCATATAGCTAAGTTGGGGTCCAATCTCTGCCCCGACTGGAGGGGTGTCAATACCGCGTGACTGGTAAGGACAGCTGTGAGTGACCTTTAGCTGGTAGGTACTCGAAACGAGAATGGTGGGAACCCTGAACTGACAGGTTAAGCCATCTCATCAACCCTGATCTAATAGGTTAAGATGTCTCAACCTATGCTGGCTACATAGTTCTGGAACACAAGGATGACTGCTAAGAATCACACCCTAAACTGGTAGGTGAGTTTCCATCCTTGGGTTCACTCAGTACTAACTTCTACTCCCATCTGAAGAGACTGAACATGATTTAACTGATGGTACATGGACTGATTAACTTACTTTCGATGATCGACGGAATAGTACTACTACTTGACAGTTAACTGAGATCATGAGATTTCTGAGGTTTCCTGAGTCACCCGACTGACTGATTTTTATTGAATCAAGGCTTGATTTCGTATATCGTGAAACATGACATGGCTCTAGGCACACAGCTATAGTTTTCGGGTACGAATACCCCCAGGACTCGATGGAAGGAAACTAACACAACATGACTGACTTGATCATAAGATTGGAGTCCACAATTCACATTATCATAAATAGGGGATATTATACATCATGTAGTTCCTCGACATATTAAGCACGGTAGGGAGTGCGGAGATATATTTCATGTACATATTGTATATCTCCATTATCATACATGCTTCATACCACAATAATAGCAGCACATGAAAAGCATGGAATTCATATTAAAGTATATAGCTAACATGGACTTGTCATTTAGACATCATGGAAGCATATAAACATGAATTTCTAGCATCCTAAGAATTTTATCAAACACCTTGCATGCATTCTTTAAGTCATAGGTGGGTTTCATACTTGCACCATATTAAACCACCTAAAGTTCATGGTTTTCAACTAACAAACATATATATTCCATGGAAACACCTTTAGATATCATATTGAAACTTAAATAACAATCGTCAACATGTACATACTCATATCAACACAAAAAGTTTACAAAATAATATTTAAAACATGGTTCTTGAGCTCTATGAATGGATTGGATCCATAGATGAACACTACGCATACCTTAGATTAATAATCCGTGAAGATTGTAGTAAAATTGGCTTGAAATTTGAAACCCCCAATTGAACCCTAGACTTGTTCTTGGTTGTTATTGAGAGAAAATCAATGCAAGCAATATATTTTGGTGAAAAATGGAATTAATCCCGTGTTTACAAGCTTATATATGGGTGGAGAATGACCAAAAATCTCTTAAAAATGCAGAGGTGGAGTGCTAAAAAACCTGAGCAAGCACAGAGTTAGTAGGCGGCGCTTGGCAAGTCCGCCGAACTAGATAGGGCGTCTCCTGGCTTAGAGCAGTGCTTTAGACTGGGCGGCATGGGCTTATGGCTCCGAGCTACTATTTTGGAAACGCAAACATGCTCTTATGCTATCCGAAAAATTCTAAAACTTACCCGGGATGTACTATGAGCTTTCCCCATCACAACGTAACTTGAAAATCTAAAAACAAAGGTTGGTAAGGTCATCAAATAAATCACCGAAGTTTGGAGGTCTAAAATGAGACTAAGTGTTGAACACTTATAAAATTTTCTAAGTTTTGAGGCTTGTAAATCCAAATGAGCTGAACTTCAGACTTAGGATTTTACGAGGTCTTACAATATCTTCCCCTTGGGAATATTCGTCCTTGAATGAAAAATCAACTGAGAGGGGATAAAAGATAAGCTGAACATGAACTGGACATGAAGGACTGAAACATGATCTCATGACTGACATGACTGATAAACTGAATACATCATACTGAACATGCATATCTGATGCACGTGTAACTGATACATGAATGAATAACTAAGTAATCTGATAAATTGAGTTTCTCAAGGTGAGAAATCATAGCTGATGCATGATCTTATAACTGAACTGATACATGAATGCATGACTGAGTATGAAATGGTAATGGATACCAACTTTACACTGGAAACATGAATATGAAACTGTTGGGCTTGATCTGAATTGGCAGAGAAGAGGTGAGGATACTTGGTACGCATATCTGCTTCTGTTTCCCAAGTAACTCCCTCAACGAACTGATTTTGCCAAAGAACTTTGACTAGAGGGACTTCTTTGTACCTCAACCGATGAGTCTGTTAGTCTAAGATTTCGACTGAGATCTCTTTATAAGAGAGACTTTTATGAATGTCAATGCTCTGAATAGGGACTATAACTGCTAGGTCACCTATGTACTTCTTGAGCAAAAAGACATAGAATACTGGATAAATTGAGGCTAGATCTGAAGGCAATTCGATCTCATAAGCTACCTTGCCAAAGCGACTGAGAATCCTAAAGGGACTGACATATCTGGGACTGAGTTTTCTTTTTTTGCCAAATCTCTTTACTTCCTTCATAGGAGAGATCTTAAGATAGACATAGTCATTGACCTCAAACTCGAGATCCTTTCGACGAACATCTACATTAGACTTCTGTCGGCTCTGAGTAGCTCGAAGTCTCTCTCTGGTCAACTGAAGTTTCTCTAAGGCATCGAATATCAAGTCAGGACCTATGACTGAGGCCTCACTAACTTTGAACCAACCGATTAGAGATTTACATCTCCTGCCATAGAGGGCTTCGAATGGAGACATCTGAATATTGCAATGATAGCTATTGTTGTATGGAAACTCAATCAAAGGCAAGTGGTCATCCCAACTTCCCTTGAAATCAACTTTACACGCCCTTAGCATATCTTCAAGTGACTGAATGGTCCTTTTTGCTTGACCATTTGTCTGAGGATGAAATATTGTACTGAGATGGACTTGGGTACCAAGACCCTTTTGGAATGCTTTCCAAAAGTGAGAGGTAAACTGCGGACCTCTGTTTGAGATGATAGATAATGGGGCACCGTATAATCTGACCAAATCCATGATATAGAGTTTGGCGTAATCCTCGGCGAAATAAGAATATGAATCGAAAGGAAATGAGCTGACTTGGTCATTCTGTCTACAATAACCTAAACAGAATTATGCTGATAAAGAGTGCGAGGTAAACCCGTCATGAAGTCCATGTTCGCTTCTTCCCACTTCCAAGTAGGAATGGTGAACTCTTGCATGGAACCACTAGGTTTCTGATGCTCTATCTTAACTTGTTGACATGTAGAGCACTTAGCCATAAGATCTGCAATATCTCTCTTCATCCCACTCTACTAATAGATCTTTCACAAGTCGCGGTACATATTAGTGGCCCCTGGATGAATAGAGTATCGTGTGCCATGTGCTTCTACAAGAATTCACTACCTCAAGTCATCTATACTTGGAACACACAGATGACCCTGACAATGAAGAACACCATCTCCCCCTTAGGAGAAAACCTCTACCTTCTGATTCTGAACTGACACTTTTAGGTTGACTAGGCTAGGATCCCTGTCTTGATTTTCTTTCACCTTGAAAACTAGAGATGACTCTGAACTACTCTGAACACATACACCACCCTCTGAAGAGTTGACTAAGTGAACGCCTATTCTAGCAAACTGATGCATTTACTGGGCTATTTTCTTCTTGCTATCCTTAACGTAAGAAACACTACTCATGGATAGTTTACTAAAAGCGTTAGCCACAACATTGCCCTTTCCTGGATGGTAAAGGACACTCATGTCATAATCCTTCAAGAGCTCTAACCACCTTCTCTGATGAAGATTGATATCTTTCTAAGAAAAGATATTCTGGAGACTCTTATAATCTATGAAGACGTCTACATGTACTCCGTATAGATAATGCCTCCAAATCTTTAAGGTAAAAACTATGGCTGCTAACTCAAGATCATAAGTAGGATAATTCTTCTCATGAGGCTTTAACTCCCTGGAGGCATAGGTTATGACCTTACCATGCTACACGAGGACATAACCTAAACCCACTCTCAATGTATCACAATAGACTACAAAACCGTCTGAACCATCTAGAAGAGCTAAAACTGGAGCTGAAGTGAGTCAAGTCTTCAACTCTTAAAAGCTCTTCTCGCAAGAATCTGACCACTGAAACTTGACCTTTTTTTGAGTCAATCTAGACATAGGAGATGAAATAAAAGAAAATACCTTGACAAACCATCTATAATAGCCAGCCAAACCTAAGAAACTCCGAATATCTAATGGAGACACGAGACGAGGCCAGTTTCTTACTACTTTTGTTTTCTGAGGATCTACTCTAATTCCATCACTGGAAATAATATGGCTAAGAAATGCTACTGATCTTAGCCAAAATTCACACTTACTGAACTTGGTGAATAACTGATGATCCCTAAGAGTCTTAAGAACAATTCTGAGATGGTCTGAATGATCATACTCAGTGCGAGAATAGACCAGAATATCATCTATAAATACCATGATGAACATGTCCAAGTACTGCGTGAACACATGGTTCATCAACTCCATGAAAGCTGCAGGGGCATTGGTAAGACCAAAGGAAATGACTAGAAATTCGAAGTGACCTACTGAGTATGAAAAGCTGTCTTTGGGATGTCACATTCTTTAACTCTGAGCTGATGATAGCCTGATCTGAGGTCTATCTTAGAAAAGTAACTGGCACCTTGAAGTTGATCAAACAAGTCATCTGTTCTAGGAAGTGGATACCTGTTCTTAACCGTAAATTTGTTGAGCTGACGGTAATCAATACACATCTTGAGAGAACTGTCTTTCTTGCGCACAAATAAGATTGGTGCACCCCATGGGGACACACTGTGCCTGATGAATCCCTTATCTAAGAGATCCTTCAACTGATCTTTCAGTTCCTTCAGTTTTCCTGGTGCCATTTTGTATGGCAAAATTAAAATAAGCTGAGTATCTAAGAGAAGGTCTATGCCGAAGTCTATTTCCCTTTCAGGAGGAATGCCTGAAATATCTTCAGGAAAGACATCTGAATATTCATTAACCACTGGGACTAATTCGAGACTGGGAGATTCAGAACTGGAATCCTTAACATGCACGAGATGATACACACACCCCTTAGAAATTATTTTCCTTGCTCGAAGGTAGGAAACAAGCTGAACCCTGAAAGATGAAGTATTACCCTTCTACTCTAGGACGGGCTCATTCGGGAACTAAAACTGAACTATCCTATTTCTGTATTCGACTGTGGCATAGCAGGAATAAAGCCAATCCATGCTGAAAATGACATCAAAATCAGTCATCTCTAACTCGACTAAATCTGCTGATGTGGATTTATGAAATATCATAACTGGACAGTTCCTGTATACCTTCCGATCTATGATAGTTTTACCCACTAGGGTAGAGACTGAAAAGGGCTCTGCTAAAATTTCAGGACTAATTTCGAAATTGTCTGCGATGTTTGGAGTAACAAAAGACAAAGATGCACCTAGGTTTAGCAAAGCATAAACACAAATATGGAAAGTCTGTAACGTACCAGTAATGACATCAGGAGAATTTTCCTGATCCTGTCGGGTCTGAAGAGCATAGATTCTATTTGGGTGTTGCCCACTGTAGCACTGGAAGTGGACCCTACTGGTTCGAGCGACCGAACTGAGCTGTGGGATGATTCTGCTAACCTTAATAACTGGAAATAGGACAATCTCAAACTCTATGTCCTGGCTTGCCATAACCAAAACAAATATCACTATCGGATCTGCAAATACCCTTGTGGTTCTTACTACAAGTCTGATAGAGAGGATTAGTACGGGCACTGCTAACACTGCCCTAAGATTTAGAGCCTGGTGCTCTATATCTTAACTTAAGATCTGGAGCATTGGATGAATACTAAACTGGAGATGAAGACTTGGAACAAAATTATGAACGATTTTCTTCCTCTGATTTGGGCTGAGCAAAACTGAAACTGCCTGATCTTGTTCTCTTATTCTGTATCTTCCTAGCCCTAACCTTTTGTTCCTCTATCTGCTAGGCATGGGTCATGAGTCTGGCTAAGGTCATATCACTATTAAGCATCACATACCTACACTCATTTACCATGCTATCGTTCACCCCTGACATGAACTTGCACATCTTAGCCTTGGTGTCCACAACCACATGAGGGGCATAGCTGGATAACTGAGTAACTTTGAGAGAATACTCTCTAACCATCATATTTTCCTGCTTGAGGTTGATGAACTCAAGAACTTTGTCCTCCCTCAGCTCTTGGGGAAAGAATTTTTCTAAGAAAGCCGTGACAAATTCCTCCCACTCAATAGGACCTATACCATCTACCCTCTTGGACTTCCACTGTTTGAACTAAGTGTAAGCCATATCTTGTAACTGATATGCTGCTAACTCAGCACTCTTAATAGAAGTAACACCCATGATGTCAATGACCTTCTGGACTTGGTCAGTGAACTCCTGAGGGTTTTCGTCAGACTTAGACCCGTAGAAAGATGGAGGGTTTATTTAGGTGAAGTACCAAATCCTAACGGTGGCTGAGTTGGCCACTGGATTGGCCAGAATAGCTGCTGGCCGTTCATTCTAGGTAGCTACATACTGAGGAAGTGTGGTGAATACAGCTCTAAACTCCGCATGAGAAACATGTTCTCCCAAAAGATCTTCAGGCTGAGGAACTGGATAGTTTCTTCTCTTTAGAGGCATGGTTTGAAATAAGAGAAGAACGGATTAGACTGAGCCTTTAACTTGTGATTATACTCACTAGCACGACATGAATACTGAAAGAAGGAAAACTGTTCCTAAAACATCTTATAGCCTCCTGAACATAAATGTGGTGTGAAACACACCTATGTACAAGACTCTACTTGATGCAGCTTTTAGACTTCCTAGGACTCTATTGAACCTTAGGCTCTAATACCAAGTTTAGAACACCCCGATTATCTGAACCGAAATGCTACACAGCGTTCATCACCCCGAAGGACCACAAGCTAACCTATGACTGATATCTATAACTGTACACTACATATTATATATGTAAAATGCAGAAAACATAAACAATAGGCCATAAGGTTCAACTGAATAAAGAATCTGATAAAAGAATAACATCCATGTGGGTGATCAATACCCAAAACATCTAAAGTCTGAATCAAAACTGAACATAAGTCTGAACTAAATCTGAAAGACTCTAAGTACTGACTGAATAAGGAGTTGAAGAAACATGTCTCTACCTAACTTCGTAAAATGATAGCTAAATTATATAATAAATGAATAAATCAAATCATATCATCCTCGAATGAAGAGGACTCACTGCAACTCTGTATACTGGAATGCGACTGTTACTGCTGGTCTGGAACTCATGTCTCTGAACCTATCGTGTAACATAAAAAGAAAGCATCGTAGCATAAATGCATCAGTACATGGGAATGTACTGAGTATACGAGTGAGGTAGGATAAATACAAAGGGTTTACATGCGTGAACAATGCTAACTAACTGACTAATATGAATGTGAGAGTGCAAACATGCATATATAGCAACTGAAATCGTGAATGCATGATAGCTAGATCTGTAAGCTAATGCATGATTTACTGATAACTAATATGACTGATACCGCAGTTCTGATAACATGAGTAACTATAGCTGACAGTCCTGAATATGATGAAACTATCTGAGTTTCATACTGTAACAAAATTTGACTGTATCTGACAGTCCTAATATACTAAAATCTGAAGAACTATTTGAGTTCTTTTACTGAGACTGATACTGAAACTATGGGAGGTAGTTGTTTAACCGACATGCCCTAATAACACATATAGCTAAGTTGGGGTCCAATCTATGCCCCGACTGGAGGGGTGTCAATACCACATCACTGGTAAGGACAGCTGTGAGTGACCCTTAGCTAGAAGGTACTTAAAACGAGAATGGTGGGAGCCTTGAACTAATAGGTTAAGCCACCTCATCAACCCTGATCTGACAGGTTAAAATGTCTCAACCTATGATGGCTACATAGTTCTGGAATACAAGGATGACTGCTAAGAATCATACCCTAAACTGGTAGATGAGTTCCCATCCTTGGGTTCGCTCAGTACTAACTTCTACTCCCATCTGAAGAGACTGAAAATGATTTAACTGATGGCACATGTACTGATTAACTGACTTTCATTGAATGATGGAATAGTATTACTATTTGAGAGTTAACTGAGATCATAAGATTTTTGAGGTTTCCCGAGTCACCTGACTGATTGATTTTTATTGAATCATGGCTTGATTTCGAATATCATGAAACATGACATGGATCTAGGCACACAGCTATAGTTTTCGGGTACAACTACCCCCAGGACTCGATGAAAGAAAACTGACACAACATGACTGACTTGATCATAAGATTGAAGTCCACAATTCACATTATCATAAATAGGGGATATTATACATCATGTAGTTCCTTGACATATTAAGCATGGTAGGAGTGCATAGATATATTTCATGTACATATTTTGTATCTCAATTATCATACATGCTTCATACCACAATAATAGCAACACATGAATAGAATGGAATTTATATTGAAGTATATAGCTAACATGGACTTGTCATTTAGACATCATCGAACCATATAAATATGAATTTCTAGCATCCTAAGCATTTTATCAAACACCTTGTATGCATTCTTTAAGGCATAGGTGGGTATCATACTTACACCATATTAAACCACCTAAAGTTCATGGTTTTCAACTAACAAACATATATATTCCATGAAAACACCTTTAGATATCATATTGAAACTTAAACAACAATCTTCAACATGTACGTACTCATATCACCACAAAAAGTTTACAAAATAATATTTAAAACATGGTTCTTGAGCTCTATGAACGGATTGGATCCATAGATGAACACTACGCATTCCTTAGATTAATAATCCGTGAAGATTGCAGTGAAATTGGCTTGGAATTTGAAACCCCCAATTAAACCTTAGACTTGTTTTTGGTTGTTCTTGAGAGAAAATTAGTGAAAGCACTATATATTGGTGAAAAATTGCATTAATACCGTGTTTAAAAGCTTATATATGGGTGGAGAATGACCAAAAATCCCTTAAAAATATGAAGGTGGAGTGTTAAAAAACCTGGGCAGCCTCAGAGTCAGCAGGCGCCGCCTGGCTTAGAGCAGTGCTCTAGCTTGGGCGGCGCGGGCTTATGGCCCCGAGCTACTGTTATTGAAACCCAAACACGCCCTTATGCTATCCGAAAAATTTCTTTACCCGAAATGTACTACGACCTTGCCCCATCGCAACGCAACTTGAAAATCCAAAAATCAAGGTCGGGAAGGTCGTCAAATAAATTCCCAAAGTTTGGAGGTCTAAAATGAGACTAAGTGTTGAACACTTATAAAATTTTCTAAGTCTTGAGGCTTGTAAAGCCAAATGAGCTGAACTTCGGACTTAGAATTTTATGAGGTCTTACAGTGATAGTGATTGTTTATTGAATACTTATGAGTGGCTTGTTTGATAATGATAACTCCTTAAAGTAATGCTATGAATACTTGTTGATTAGTATTCGAACATGCTTGAAATTGTTGATGCTTGGATCGTTGATGCGTTATATATGATTACTGAAAATTTACTTGATGGAATTGTCTTATGACTTTAAGTGTACTTGTAAACTTGGTACATTGTTGTATGCTATGAGATTATGTAAATATGATATTGATAATACCTGTTTATGTTGGATCGGGTACCACACCAGTACAGATATGTATTTTTTAGATCGGGTACCACACTGGTATAAATGTGTATATATTGGATTGGGTACCACACCGGTACGGATATGTATATGTTGGCTCGGGTACTACGCCAGTATGAATATGTATATATTGGATTGGGTACCGCACTGATACAGATATATAAATGTTGGATCGAGTACCACGCCGGTAAAAATATGTATATGTTGGATTGGGTACCATGCCGGTACGAATATGTATATGTTGGATCGAGCACCACGCCGGTACGGATATTTATATATTGGATCGAGTACCACGCCGATACGGATATATATATGTTGGATCGGGTACCACGCTGGTATGGTACATGAACATAGATTGTTCCCTGCAGGTCATTCCTATTTGGGCAAAAATAAGTCTCTTAGCATATGTGTACATATTTGTGTTGAGTCTGTGGATGTTTACAGTAAAATTGATACTCTTAATTTCTGAACACTGTTTGATCTGTTGTTACTGTATTATTGATTCATTGTGTATTTGGTTATGTGATATGTATTTGAAAAGGTGAAACTTTGTACCTATATGTTGGTTGACTTGCTTCCTTTATACATGTTTTAATCATAGCTTACCAGAATGGCTAGTTATCATTCTTTAATATTATTAGAGAGTATTTGGTTGTTAACCCAAGAGTTTAATATAGGTTGTCTATGATTATAGATTTGTTCCTATAAATATGAGTAATAAAAAAGATAAGGTGAATAAAGAGGAATAATGATGTATTAGCGTTGGATTATGGTTGATTGTGTGAATTAATGAGGCTAGAATATGTTAGTAGTGAATATACTATTGATGGAGTTGGAAGAGTAGTTGGATGATGTAAGCTATGTAGGTAAAGTAATAATGTTATTACAACCTTAGTTGAACTATTTTCCATTCAAGATGTCATGATTTATCTTTCTTAATTCTATTTTATGATTATATGAACTAACATGGTCGACCGATGATGCCTACCAGTACGTGTGGTTGTACTGACCCTACTCTTCTACGTTCCTTCTTGTAGTGTAGACTGGATGCAGGTTAGTTTGCATTTACTCAATGGATGACGGTATTCAACACTAAATTTTGCACTTTCTTCTCGGCAGATGTTAGAGTCTTTGTATTATTTATTTTATTATCAGTCTATGTTGTAGTAGATAACTCTTGTACATGTCTGACCAAGTCTTGGGATAGTGAAGGGCACTTGTAAGAAGTTTTTGAAAAAGTTTTTTTATTAATATTTAATTTACCTTATTATATTTAATCTAGTATTCCCTTAAAACAGATGTCTTTCGCATATTTTTAGCTGGGTAATAAGGATTGTCCTAGCTACTTATAATAGCGTAGGTCCCCACACGGTTCGTTAGTCTGGGTCGTGAGATTATTATCCTACTGTTTGTAATATTTTAGCTTATTTAGCCGAAATTTCTTGTTTGCTTAACTAATATAAGAATAAATAAAGTTACAAAGAAGTTATTACTGCTATGATTGCTAAATTTAAAAAACATTTTAATTCGCTTTCCCCAATTTATTTGATTGATGCTATAATAAATCCATGTACGAAATATAATACTCTGGCCGAATTTAGTTCTATTATTTATAATTCTTTAGAGATACAGCTTGAAGAAGAACTTCCTTTGCTTACGGCTATGAGTGATGTGAACGGTTACATGGAAGAATTAAATAACCATTATGCCAATTTACTTGAGGAAGTCGTACCCAAAAATATCACTCTAACTGTCGCTCCTCAAGCTTTAGAGGAGCCATCATCTTCTAAAAGGCAGGTACATAGTAGTTATCCTGATTACTTTTTTTATTTAAATGTTTAGGACAGGGTGCAACCATCATTACATAGAGCAATTTCTCAAAAAGAGCTTAAGTATTTTCTTTGACAACCGATAGAGGACCGCAGAGCAAGGATCTGTGCGCTGGATTGGTCGAAGTATAATGAAAGACAATATTCAGTGCTTTCAAAATTAGCAAGAGATATATTGTATGTTCCGATGTCAACCGTTGCATTGGAGAGCGCTTTTAGTCAGGGACGACAACAGCTTGGAGACAGCCTACACTCACTGGGAAGCAATGCTATGAACGTTCTAGTTTACCTTAGATATTGGATTAAAGCGGGACGAAGAAATCAAGAAATGGAGGAGAAACCGAAAGAAATACAAAATCTTGAAGAAATTATGACTTCAAGAGAGAACTCAGGACAATCAAGTCCAATGCATGGTTTAGCCTCTGCCCCCGTTGATTTTGACTTTGTAATGACAGTTTCCGCTAATATTAACATGCATGAGTTGGAAAAAATGATGCAAAATTTGTAGATTTTTCATTCATGTAAATTATAAGTTTTGGATCATTTTGCAATCAATAAAATACAATATTCATTCACTCCTTATTTTTTTTTAATTTAAATTGAATTTATAGTTTGATTTAAATAATTTTAATATATTACTATCAAACTTTACACTAAGTAATAAACATAACAAACATATATACATATAATGAAAAAATAAAAATAATGTTAGCAAATATTACTTAGACAACTACTATTGACATATAAAAATACTATAAGTTTATCTTTTAAGTGTTGTATGTAAATTGTAAAATTTTAAATTTTTGAATATATGTTCAATACTTCAAGTATTATTCTATTAAGTAGTATACATTGTAATCTTATATGTATATATGTGTGTATATTTTCTAAATTACGATAACATGTAATGTATTTATCTTTCAACTTTCAAGTGGTATTTTAAGTAGTACATATTCTACATAGATGTGTATATAGTTTCTATAGACTCTAAAGTAGTATATATTTAACGTATACATGTGTATATGTTTTCTAAATTAATATATATATAGTGTATATATGTTGTATGTATATTATTTCAAGTAGTATTTTAAGTAGTATATATATTATATTGTATGTATATATGCGTATATTGTTTCTATAGACTCTAAAGTAGTATATATTTAATGTATACATGTGTATATATTTTCAAAAGTAATATATATATATATATAGTGTATATATGTTGTATGGATATTATTTCAAGTAGTATTTTAAGTAGTGTATATATTGTGTTGTACGTATATATGTGTATATATCTTTTATAGACTCTAAACTAGTATATATTTAATATATACATGTGTATATGATTTCTAAAGTAGTATATATATAGTGTATATATATTGTAATGTATATTGTTTAAAGTAGTATTTTAAGTAGTATGTATATTATATTGTACATATAGATGTGAATATATTTTCTATAGACTTTAAACTAGTATATATTTAATGTATACATGCGTATATATTTTCTAATGTAGTATATATATAGTGTATATATGTTGTATGTATATTGTTTCAAGTAGTATTTTAAGTAGTATATATATTATATAGTTTGTATATATGTTTATCTATTTCTATAGACTAAAATAGTATATATTTAATGTATACATGTGTATTTGTTTCTAAAGTAGTATTATGTAATGTGTATAGATTATACGTTTATTGTTTAACATATTTAAAATGTATATAGGTGTGTCTGTATATATATATATATATATAGAGAGAGAGAGAGAGAGAAATAGATAAACATATATACAAACTATATATATATATATATTGGAAAAAACATGTAAATTCAATTTTTTTTTACATTTTGGCCGGTCAAAATTCATTTTACACTAAGTAGGCCGATCCCAGTCTGTTTTGGGAGCATTTACTATTGGGCCCGGACTGGACCGGCCCATCAAAACCTGGCTCGGTACCAGATCAGCCCAATAACCGGTAGCAATAACTGGGCCGGTTGACAGGCTTGGTTAAGACTTTAAATGAGTGGTTACCCGTATCTTCACTAACACTATGAAGGGTTAGCTGAGATTGCAATTTATATAGGACCATATTTGAGGTGATATTATGATCAAATTTATTTGTAGCTTTAATTAAGATTGGTCACAATATTTTCTAAAGGCTCATGTTTGACTTTTAATGCACTAGTTGAAGCTAAGACGATGGATTCAAATCTTACCGCACTAAGAATAAGACATTAGGTTAGAGTTTCGATGCATCATAATGATAAGAAGTATGGTTCAAGTCATATCGATTTATGGCTTAAGACGTCGTTATATGAATAATACATTGAGTTCAAATCTAAATGCGCTATATTGATGACATTATGATAGCTAAGACAAAATAATGTGTATCGGGTGAAAAGCTATGAAAACTACCCATTGAATATGCTCCATTCCATGAAGTGTCATGACCCGAGCCAAAGCCCTAGCCACGATGGGCATCCCGAACCATGAAGGTCCTAGAGACCCCTTAGCATACTATCATAAGCATAATTCATACATAAATCAAAGTGAGGAAGATATAATGAAATTCAAGGAAGACTTATAATTAAACCGTGTCAATAAAGATGTGACAATACAATAAACAAATTTTGTCTATGAAACCTTTACCAAATAGTAACTGTCCAGGCTTGGACAAGACCCCGGCTAGACCATAAACCTAAGAAGTCAACATATGAATAAATTACTTCCGAAAGATGGATGGCTCACCAACTATGTCATAGCCAAATGTTCTACTGATGTGATGGACCATGGGACTGGCACTGTGTCTCAGAACCTACATTTTGAGACAATGCAGCCGCTATGAGGACAGTCAATACTTGGAATATATTGCTATGCAGAACAATCCAAAAACAACATATATTTCATATAAAATAATTGAGAGCATTGTGAAAACAATTTGATATAATAAAAATCAAAACACATGGACATAATTAAAATGCTTTAAATCATTCTTATAAAACATTGACTTAACTCCTTGCATTAATTTTGAGCTAAATGGCGTACCTGATATGGTCTGAAAATAACCCATGGGCTATGCAGGGTTCGACAATGACTCATCGGTCAAGCCCCCAATCCAAGTTTTCCATAAGGATTAGAGTGTCTGATCTGGTATACAACTGCATATAGCAAGTATACAATGATCATGTATATTTCAAGACAAGATCAATCCCGCATTGGAAAAATACGATTTTGAGATATGAGTTATCTGAACTCGTGCCTTCTTGCTTAGCCACCTAACTCTATTTAAGCCCATATTTTAGCCTCTTAAAAACACATATACTTTCTCACAACATGGTCTGAAATCTAAGAAGTTTGTAGTCTAGTCTGGTCTTAGCCTACCATGGCATTTCTTTGATCTAGTATCGTCATATCAAGACTTGCAAGCCGTATAAGCTATGTCATGTCATCTCATATCATATCGTAGCCCTCTTATTTAAAAACATATTATTTGACTACCAAAAGAGTTAAACATCACATGAGAGTTCTTATTTCAAATAGCATATGAAAACTTATGCAAAACATTCTCTTTTTAAGACTTTCACATAAAATGTCCAACTCTTTTGTAAATCACATAAAATTCTCCATTAGAATACAAGAGCATTTAGAATAAAAATTTCCCTTTGAAAACATGCAAAATGGCAATGCATAATTGATAAAGAGGCATTTAAAACTCAAGCTTATCGCCATTCATAAAGTAGTTCCAACTTAGTCAACAAATAAACTTCATGATTAAAAAAAAGGGTTATAGTTCATGATCTAAAACCATTAAATCCATAACAGATGCACATAAGTGCAATTGTAAAATTTATAAGAAACCCCATAGTTAATAAATAATTTCATCATAAAAGGGGGTGGGGGTTGTAATTCATGCTTTTCAAATCAATTTGAGCAAACAATCCATGACATATGAAAGCTAATAGATTTCACCATAAAAGAGGGAGTTTAATAACCTTACTTTCAAATCGATTCTCAAAATTTAAAACATATGTATACAAATAAATACACTTTGAAATCCATAGAGAAATCATAATTTAGCCTATGAGTGTTAGGATAGTTCTATATACCTTTTTGATGAACAAAATTTGAGATATCTTGAATCAAAGATTCGAAGTATGAGTTTTGAAATAAACCCTAACTTCTTTCTCTCTTGAGAGTGGAGAGAAGGTGAGAAATGATATCTAATGATCAAGTGTGATTTAAGTTGCGAGGATAGGGTTTGATGTGAGAAAAAACGAAAATACCCCTAAAGAAATTAAAAAAATTACAGGAATCTTCAGTTGATGACTTGGGTTGACGGTTCATCAATTTGGTGACAAGTTGTCACCCTAATCGTCAATATCTAGCTGGATTCCATTTAATGGTTAAGGGTGACGACTTGGGTTGACGACTTGTTACCTTAGTCGTCACTTTTTGACAGACTCCCAAGTAAAATAAGCATAACTTTCTACTCTGATATCGACTAAGGTGAAATTGGATGTGTTAAAAAGAACTCAAAGATCTTTCATTTGATATATAGGTGGCCACTTAATTCTTTATATTCAAGGAGAAATAGTCAATGGAAGTTGATCCAAGTTGAAACATCCATTAAAACTCAATCGGTAGAAAAGTTCTCAACTCTACTTTGAATTAGGAGACTTTTATGATCTCAATTTATCTCCAATGATGTTCCCACACTATAGAATTGATAATCGCACTTATATTAATACAAAATCATTAGGTTCGAATCTATATACGTAGGAACGATGGTTCAAATTCTAGCTCTAAAATATGGGATGTTACATTATCTCCCCCTTGGAATTATTCATCCTCAAATAATGGATAGGAACTTATTGAAGATCTATAAGTACGGGATAAATGATGTAACTTTAATTCTCCCTCAACAAATCTTACATAGGCATAAAAAAAAGCTTCATGACATCACCAAGTAAATCGTGTAGGCATGAATCATGCGATTACAAGAATTGATATAGACATGATCCTAACATGAGTTCTATGAAACATGATCATAACAACGTAAGGTATGAACTTTTTTCCCAGGAATCATCGACCTGATTAAGATTGATACCAGACATGAAATGAGATTTTCGCAAGACATAAGAATAAAACATAAACATTCTCCACCCCAAATGATACATCTAATAGCACTAAAATATCGACACACTTTTCCTGTAAGCTTTTAGCTATGAATACAACACTTCACCATTTCAATCTTCTAATTCTTCTGCGAAACACCTAACTACAAGAGCTTGAGTATAACTACATATTTCTTCCATGTTGAAGCCTAACCCGGAGTTAAAAAAATGCTAGTTTAAGCTATGGGACCCTATACTTTTCTCCCCTCCAAGAATACTTCTCCACCTTACCACTTTGGTCAAACAACCTCAGGTCTTAATCAAGGAGTACCAACTACATAACACAATGGTTTGTGTATCCACCAATCACAACATTCAAGCCTATATTTACGACACCAATTTATGGATCTTTCAACCCAAAACTAATGAGTTGCTATCACAAAGATTTTCACCACTTCTCTCCTTCTTAACTATTTCATATAATGAAAGTTCACCCCAGTCTTCCCCTTTCATCTGTAACCTTAGTCTGAGTAGCCACACATAAACTTTTAATATTAAAAAATATCCACAGCCTTATCTAAAATATTACTCCGCTGCCATTATCACTATCATCCTAACATAAGGAAGGTCATTAAGGGACTAGAGTACAAGTATTAGGGATGGGAGTGACACTATTTAATTATGACTCTTATTTGTCGTACTACTCAAAGTAGGACCCGCAAAGTGAGATACGGTGCTGTAGGCACGAAACACCTCATAGAAACCACCTAGATCATTCATAGGGGGTCATTTAGGAATAAACGTAACGTAACATGAGTTCTTACAGACTGGGCATTGTGAGAAACATGAGTGCCTATATCATAAGTCTTATAACATAAAGCCGAGATTTAATTATTTAAGGAATAAGACAAGGATTTCTATTTGAAGTTACTGTTTCTCATTCTAAGAACTGAGTATGGTCATGAGTTTTCATTGACAACATCACTTTAGGCTAAGACATGACATAAAATAAGTTGGTAACATATAGAGAGTATAGTCTCTTAGAACTAAGCATAAAGTGATACATGAGCATCATAGCATAGAGCTTGAATACTTGGAAGCTTGGATTACTGAGAGATGTTATTGCTTCTAGTTCAAGGGTTGGAACATGGACATAAGCTGCATAGAGAACTCAAACCTTAGGCATAGGCAAAATTTGAATACATAAGACATTGGTAGAATGTCTTCTTAATCTAAAGTAGGAGAAATTTGCTAGAGTAAGAATAGAGTTATCATGACTCTACCTTGAAACTCACCATCATGAGAAAGTTCAAGATCTACCTTAGTTAATAATCTCCCTCTTAGATCAGAGGCCTCCATCCTAGACTTATGTACATGTCCTTGCTTTAAATCTATAAGAACAACACTCAAAACAATGGTGGGTATCACCATACACATGAACGCTAAACTCCCTCAGATAAACTATAATCTGAAGGAACTACTTTTCGGGGATACTACTCTTAACTTTCGCTAGCCTCTATAGCCATCACCCTATAACTCACACTCACATGACCATACACAACCATACTTCTTCATACAAAACAATCCATTCTCCACTCCTTGGCGTACTGTATTAAACCTTTAATCTCATGACCTCACAACTTAACAAAATTTTTCTTACAACAATACCAATGGATAACATCGTCTATCTATGTTTCCTTAATAAAGCTCTAAAGAACACCAGATAGAAACTCCCTAGACTTCTCTATACGATAACGTCAAGAACATGAACTAGACACACATGGCACTTATACACTTAAAACCTCATCTAACAACATGTTACTTGGGATTCAATTTATTCTTATAAATATAACGCTCGTATCCACCTAGTGACTTAGCCGCAATTCATTGTTTCAACACTAGTCCTTATGCTTATATATATCACAATTATCCATTAAAATTTTTCATAAGTTGTCAACCTAATCTCTTTCACACATAAATTAAGCCTACTAATTTACTCCCGTAAATCTCGCATCACTATCCTCGAGCTAACATTCTTATCACCACAGTCAACATCTAAATTTCAAACTTAATATCTATTACCAACCATGATTCCCAATGAAATATCAGCCATGCTGCGCTAGTCCATCAAAATAAATAAAAAATAAATAAATCCAAATTTCTTATTCCACTTAATTACGACCTTCTCGCATATTTCTTCATAACATTATTACTACATCTTAAAATTGACTACACATTTTCTCACCAACTAGACTACTCACAACTGTTAACTAAAAATTCAAGGGGCTCTCGGTGTAGTAAAACCACATAGTCAGGATAGTCGATCTTAATCTTATAACATAAACCATTATGGTCTATTAGCGCATTCTCCTCCCTCACATCACTTCTACTTACCCACACCTACCTTTAAATACCTTCAAAATTCTATAAACACCACTGAGTCCCCCTTTCAAAGAATAAATTCTAAATCACCATTCTTAATCACTTTCTCTACTAACTACCATAAAATCTATATATCTTTCAGCAGCCATAGCAAATCTCTGTAAGAACATACCACCACTAACACTCACTTAATGGTTACAAGAATACCATTATTGTTTCCACTCAAATGATATCTCAGTCTAAATTTTAAACTTGTGACCCTATATTACTAACCTTAGGGTCATCTTACTACTCATAGGTTATAACACCTTAACATACACTACCACTCGGGTGGAAATACCATTTCAACATTCTGCTACATATCATTATCCTTAAGTATGACTGTCATAATTAAATTTCTTAGGACATGATGGCGCCTACTATAACCCACCTGTAGGCAAGCCAAGCCCGTAGTTGGAAATGGCTAGTAACGAACTACAAAATAGAATAAGGAAAGAATGCAAAATAAATATAACAAAAGTTCAAATACATGAATAAATCCCAAAATTTGGTGATATCAGTACAAGAACTTCTAATATAATAAGAGTACAAAAGTGGAATAGATGAAATAAATTACAGTGATACAACTTATCTTCGAATACCAATATAGAGACTAGTCTATACATAAGAGAGACAAAAGTAATACTCCGGATGTCGAGATATCACTCTGTATCTCTTAACCATAACTGGTCCGTATAATGTACACATTAGCGTTGATAACTCGTACTATGATCGACAGGCTGCAGAAGTATAGTATGAGTACCAAATGAATGGTACTCAATAGGCAACTGTCAACTGAGCTCCAAAGATAAAACAGATATATACAACATATAAACAGAATGGAAACTACACCCAAGAGTCCAAAAATCATATAACAAGCCAATGAGATAATAAGGAACAAATATCTTGTACATATCAAATAGACCAACATAATAAGTCTAACTAAGTAATAAGGGTGCACTATCTTATTCCAGCCATACTTAGGAGTCTCAACAATCAACACTATATTGTATATCTCTAGACAATAAATAAATAAAGAGCAAAAGAAGAATATATAATAATATAAAAGGCCAAGAAATGAATATATGATCTGAACAACTGAAGGAAAGGATATATGGTAATACAATAGATACATATAGCTATATATAGAGAGAAAGTGAGAGATTGAGATAGAAGGTGATATCAAAGCACATCCTAGATCATCATATCTTTATTTTAAGGCTTCATTATAATCCTATCAGGATTTAATACTATCATGCTCAGGGTTTCTAATCCACATGGCTAGACATGAAATAATAATGAATAATAATGAAATTGTAAGATAGAAAAGGCCAAAAATATACCTCAAATCTCGATAACAAATCAATAACCGTCTGTCATAAACCAGCCATAATAATGATCATAACAATATCAATAACAATGCGAGCAATCGGCTATTCAATCAAATACCTAATTGAGCCTATGTGTTTCCCTCACCGCCCTAGGCTTGGAAGGCTCAATCAACATACAATGCAAGGCACAGTCATCACCTATATCTATGAAACTATCCTAAATCGGATGATAGACATAGGTGCATACTGGTGATAGGCGATGCAAATGCAAGAATGAATTTAAGGTACACAATCAATATCACAGCCATCTCCTAGACTCGATCTGAGTATATATATCATCATCACAATATCCTCCAGCCTTTCTAGGTATCAACATTATAATAACAACATCCTCTAGCCTTGTAGGGTATCAATATCATCATAACAGTATCCTTTATCCTTGTCGAGTATCAATATCATCATCACATATTCTCTGGCCTTGTCGGATATCAATATCATCATAACAGTATCCTCTAGCCTTACCGAGTATCAACATCATCATAACCATTAATACATGTGTATAGATATATATATAATAGGTGTACAAACTCAAGTTGTGTCTAAAAGAGTATAAATCCAAAAGTTTGTTGTCCGAAATAATCTTCGGGACTAAATCATTATAAAAATGTAGAAAGGGTCAAATATCTCATGATCAGAGTTGATAATAGTGTCAAGTCATGGACTGAAATTTATCTCGATCAAATCTTTAAACAATATTTTTAACCTATTCTATACGTATAAATAATTCATTTAGTAAGAAATTATTATAGTAAAGAAATTTATTGTTACGGTGAAAAGTGGGTTTTAACCCTTATTCAGGAACAACAGTGTTAAGGTCCTATTTCAACTAGGATCATATCAATGCTGATATAATAATCATGAATGTACCAAATCTATGCATTGTCATCACCAGTATTCAGTAAATGAAATCATAAGCAACATAAACATATATGTATCCATATTCTACAATCGTATCTTTTACAAGGAGAAATACTTCTCAGATATCCAACCAAGATCATAACACGATCCTCGGTCCAATAATATTTCTAGAATAATCACAATATCATACTCACGGCCTTAGGCCCAACAATAAAAGACAAGCTCCACAAGGGCTAAAGTAAAGTGTGAGCCTCACGAGCATTACAGTAAATGACAAACCTCGCAAGGGCTAAAGTAAAAGAGAAGCAAGGAAGAGCATACCTTCATAACCCATCATTTGTTATCAAGGACAATTTATCCATAGATATATGAATGCATATAACATGAATATTACAGTGTATTATTGAATTCAACATAGTTAGTAGCATAGCTTCTCATGTAGTCGATAAATATGCCTTCTAGAGCCCTTAGTATCATGATTCACAATATTAGCAATAAGAAGGATTTTTATCCTAATCACTAATTTTGTTAGTAGGAAAAGTATAACATTAGTAATATCATAGTCCAAAGCTCGAAATAGTAGTCTAGTCAATGATTTAATAACATAGTTGTGGGCTTAATTAATAGCATAATTCATAGCTACACATAACATTAATGATAATGTAGTCAACAACCATATACATCACCTCAAATACTATCGCCATAAATCATTTACCACGGTTAGGCAAAATGATCCCAAGGCCATTCTCTAAGCATTTAACATGCGTCTAAGGTCTTTAATGGAACTATATAAATTCAAGCTTAAGGTGGGTCAAGATCCCAATTCTAATTCTCAATTTTCATAATTAGAAAAACTATGACCCAAAATAGGCTAAGGTATCTAGTTCAATTTCTAGATGTCAAGTAAGCCATAACCAATCCTAAGATATAAACTTTTCCTAGAAACATGGGCATTTAAGCTAACACTACCCAAATTACGGTTTTAAGATCTTAGAATAGCCCAACTAAGATTAAGCATAGTAACCATGATTCCAACACATAAACCACATCCCAAAACTAGCATACTATTATATCCATGCAACAAATTAGCTTAACCTAGGAAAAAAGACAATAGGGTTCTAAAAGGGTCATAAACATACCACCTTACGGGTCCAAAGCCATCATCTAATTGCAAAAATATAAATAATAAATACTAATTTATTTTATTCATAATCAAGCCTGACATTAATATTCACATGTCATACATAACACACATCATCTTCGAAGAAGAGTAGGTAGAAGCCTACCTCAAAGCCAAACCGCAAAACCTTACATAATTCATCACATGCTCGTCTTCACTTCACAATCCCCAAAATGTCATTGTGCTATCAAAAATATAATCTACTCATCAATACGAGTCTACCAATACCTATATTGTACTATTGTGCTTCGGATCCAAAAATGATACCAAAAACTCCAAGTGGGGCCCACTTATAGAAAATGCATTTTCGAGGCTAACCCAACACTCACACATCATTAAGGAATCATAACTCTCATGAAATAGGTGCAAACAAAGTTAATTTTTGGCTAAAATCAAGCCCTAAGTGAATTTCAGATTTTGGGTCATGAACTAAGAAATTCATCAATAAAGTGCTGAAATCTTACCTTAATTAGAATAATAATTGCGATAATAGATGATAATCAAGCTCCTAAGTCACCTACACAACTAAATTTTGAGTTATCATACTCATTTAGGATTTTAGGATCTCAAAGATTAAGGGAAAATTCCCAAATTCACGACCTTGGGGATAGACTAAAATTGACGTTCTGGATGGAATGGAGTAGTCAGATATTCCATACGAAGTCATTTAAACCAAATGAGGGTCTCACAATCATATTTCTGATTTTTCACTTTTCGACCAATAGGTCAAAATGAGCCCGGGTGCATTTGGACCCAAAAAAAAGGCCCACCTAGCCTAAAATTGATATTTCAGATCTGCTGGTGCAGTCAAAATTTGCATCCGAGATTTTTTTATGAATTTTTCATTCGGTGGCCATTTGGGACCATTGAAGACTTCAAAATAGAGAATTGATTCGTTTTAAAAATCAAATGAACTATCCGATAACCAAATCATCGATCCCAGAAAGTAAAAAATGACTTATGGAAGTTATGGAGAAGATCTAATGGCGAAGATAAGAAGAAATATGAAAAATAGCCGTAAGGTTCATTACAGTAACATCCACACAAAGCTTTTTTAAAAAGGACTGAATACACTTCTTACCTCAGGCTCAAATGTATGATTGATATAGATAGGGGTATACACATGAATCAACACACTTTGAAGCACTAATGGACTCCTCTAAAGTTCTTGTGCTATTTCATAACCTTTTTGATGACTCAACCAGAAAGGACCACATTGTTTAGACTCTAAGCTTTTACACTTGTATCATCTCAACAATGAGACATAGCTAATAAGTTATAGCAAGGAATTATTTGGATAAATTTCAAATGGACAACACTATAGTATGAACTAGAGTATAAAAGAATGAGAAATACCTCCTAAATGCATGGTAGCATCCTGATTATAAGTGTGATGCACAATACACCCAAAAGCAAGGCTCTACTAGACACGGCTTCATACATATCCTGGAATCCTGAATCATTCTCTAATATCAAGCTTGTATGATCGACTCGAGGCCCTGACCGCGACGGGCATCCCAAACTATGAAGGCTCGAAGACACCTTAGTATACTATCATAAGCATAATTCATCCACAAATCAAAGCGCGGAAGATATAATGAAATTCAAGGAAGACTTATAATCAAATTATGTCAATAAAGTTGTGAAAATATAATAACCAAATCATGTCTATGAAGCCTCAACTGAATATTAACTGTCTAGGCTAGACAAGGCCTCTGACTGGACCATAAACTGAAAAAAGTTAACATATGAATAAATATCTTTCGAAAGATAAATGGCTCACCAACTCTGTCATATCCAAATGTTCTACTAATGTGATGGACCATAGGACTGAGACTGCGCCTCAAAATCTACATTATGAGATAATGCAACCGCCACAAGGACAGTAAATACTTGAAATATATTAGTATGCAGAACAATAAAAAAATAATATATATTTCATATAGAATAATCGAAAGCATTGTGAAAAAAATTTAATATAATAAAAATTAAAACATATAGGAATATAATAAAAATCTTCAAATCATTCTTGTAAAAAATTGACTCAACTCTTTGCTTTAATTTTGAGCTAGATGACGTACCTGACATGGTCTGAAAATACTCACGAGCTATGCAGGGACCGAATTGACTTATCGGTCAAGCCCCCAATCTGAGTTTGCCGCAAGGATTAGAGTGTATAGTCTGGTATACAACTGCATATAGCATATATACAATGGTTATCCATATTTCAGGATAAGATCAGTCCCGCGAGTTATCTGAACTTGAGCCTTCTAGGTTAGCCACCCAACTCTCTTTTATCCCATATTTTAGCCTTGTAAAAACATGCATACTTTCTCAAAACATGGTCTAGAGTCTGAAAAGTCTGTAGTCTGGTCTGGTATAAGTCTGTCATGGCATTTGCCTGATTTGCTATCATCATACCAAGACTTGAAAGTCGTATAAGCCATATTATATCAAAGAATTTTTATTTAAAAACATATATTTGACCACCAAAAGATTTAAATATTAGATGAGAGTTTTTATTTCAAATAGCATATAAAAACTTATGCAAAAAATCCTCTTTTCAAGACTTTAACATAAGGTGGCCAACTCTTTCATAAATCACACGCAATTCTCCATTAGAACACAAGAGCATTGTAATGCCCCGAAATTGGGTCCCAAGATGTCACACGGTGCCTAGGGTCATAAGTGACCCCAAGCTAATCCTTCTACTGCCATAACTCATAAGCAACTGAATAAGATAGATAAATCTAAAAAAAGTAAGTAGAAGATACATATTTTCTGAATTTGATCAGTACAAAAGTGAATTCACATGATTACAACTCTGCTCTTACAAAGAAACTGAGATAAATACAATGACTCTACTGACTGTCTATGAAGCCTCTACTAATACTGACTATAGATAGCTAGGAAGTGACCCCAACTATCACTAATAAATATATAAAACAATAAAGAAAGAAAATATATAATGACATCTAACGTAAATCCCCAAAGAAGGAGGACATATCATCTACTGGCTGAAATCTGCAACTGTCTGAGTATGATGTACATACTAAAGCTTGTACCTACATTATGAGACAATGTAGCACATAGACGTATATGTCGATCAGTACTTTGAGGATGTACTGAGTATATGGGGGTGCAATTCATATATAAAATAATATCTGAATATCATCACAGTTTATAAAATTATTCATGCTGACATAAATGACTCACATAGCTTGAATAATACCTGAAATACAAATCTCATAAATCATGAATAATGAAACATTTAGCATAAATCTCGTGAGTCATTTCACTTCATTCTAAATCTGCATTCTTTCTTTTTTTCTCAAACTTGTGGTATAGATAATATCTTAAAATAATATCTTTCCGAACATACACTTTAACCTCATGAAAACTAAGAACTTCTTTGAAAACTTAAAGATTTTGACACTTGAGAACCTTAGAAATCTAGAAATCATAGCTTTTGAAAAACATATACCTTTATCTTAGATAGAGTTGGGGACTACTTTGGGAGTTTCTCTTAACCGACATAAACCATGTGAGCTACATGGAGTCCAACATCTTACCCACGTTGGGGAGAGCTGTCCTATCCTTGCCATCGGATAGAACCTTAACTTTTCAATTCATTAGTGATTACTATATCATCTTCAGGCTCACATCCTATGAGGCCACATAGTTCTAGAAAAGTACCACACTTCCCGCTCGGTGCTAAGTACTACTCCCGGACTTAGCTCAGAACTTTAAAGAAAATCCACAATAAATAATTCAATAATTTGCATCGGGAGCCAATATGCTACCCCTTTATCATAAATCAATCAAATGTGGATTTCTTTTCTTACTTGGGTTCAAAAAACAACTCTTTCCTGAAATCTTGATAGACTCTTCATCAAAGCTTTAAAGATCTCATAATAATGGAAATATAAACATACTTCTTGCAATTCTTTATAAGTCCTCAATAACTCATTCTCAAAATAACAATCTTTAAATAGGGGTTAGTGACCCATATATCAAACTCATATTAAAACACCAAAAAACTCATGCTTGAGAATGTAAATATTGATGAATCAACTCAAAATCTGAAAATTTCAGCAATAAGCATGAAAATATAAACATACTCATATAATATCATAGCAAAACATCATACTCAATATACTTCTTGAAAATAATTCAACAATGTCAAAATATAGAAATCAAGAATCACAATATAATGCTTAAACTCACTTGAAAAAATCTGGAAAATCACATTACTTGCATAAATATGTGAAATTAGTCCTACAATTACACTTCTAAATCATTGGGAACCTTATAAGCTTGTAATTAACAATCATGGGTATAAACCCTAACTAGAATTTCATGGAAAATAATCGAAAATTCAGTAATTTATAATCTAAAATAAGTTTTGGGCACAAGATCAAAAGGGTGTTCTTGTTCAAACCCCACATACCTTGAAATTTAAGCTTTGGATGAACTCTTAACTTCGAATTGCTATTCTTGAGATTAATGGGTGTTTCTCATAGCCCTCGATATGGGGAATCCGAATCTTGAAAAATTATCAAAAACCTACGGTTGAATCTTGAGATATTTGGATTTTTAGATTGAAACCCTAATGAATGTTGTTGGTGATTTTGAGAGAAAGTAAACTTATTTTGGTGTTAAGGGAGTTTAATCCCGTGTTATAGTTGGATAGGGGTTGTAAAATACCACTTTTGCCCTTAAAAATACGGAAACAGAACCTGAAAATTATTAGCGTGAGATAGAGTGTGCGTCGCACGCTTATCGCATGGTGCTACTGCCTCAGCCACTAAAATGGCCATAACTTTTCGCTCGGGTATCAAATTTTTACGAAATTGGTATCATTGGAAAGATAATTCAATTATCTACAATTTTATAGGTATTGAGATGAAAATTTTCATATATATTAATAGATATACACATTTGAAGTAGACCCTTGTAGAATCGAATGGCAAACTTTTGACGAATCAATTGATCTTAGCTCAACTTTGTTCTAGGTCATTGCTATGAACATTTTTCACCTATAAACTACTCCATAGACTAGGATAATAATCATGCAAATTATATTCACGTGAGAATCAGTTGAATTAGAGCTTAGACGCGTAGAAACGATGGTTAGAATTCCAACACAAAAATATGGAGTATTACAAGCATTTAGAATAAGAAACTCCCTTTTCAAAACATGAAAAATTACAATACATAATTTACAAAGAGGACTTTAAAATTCAAGTTTATCACTATTCATAAAGTAAGCCCAACACTAGTCAACAAATAAACTTCATGATAAAAAAAAAAAACTAGTCAACAAATAAACTTCATGATAAAAAAAGGTTTATAGTTCATGCTCTAAAATCATTTCAAATTCATACCACATGCGCATAATTATAATTCTAAAATTTATAGGAAACCCCATAATTAATAAATGATTTCATCATAAAAGGAGGGGGGTCGTAATTCATACTTTTCAAATCAATTTGACCGAACAATTCATAAAATACAAAAGCCAATAGATTTCACCATAAAAGAGGGAGTTTCATAACCATACTCTCAAATTAATTCTCGAAATTTATAACATATGTATATTTATAAATAAAATTAAAATCCATAGAGAAATCATAATTTAGCCCATAAGTGTTAGGATAGTTACATACCATTTTGATAAACAAAATTTGAAATATCTTGAATTTAAGCCTTAAAAGTATCAGTTTTGAAAGAAACACTAACTGCTTTCTCTCTTGAGAGTGGAGAGGAGATGAGAACTAATATCTAATGAGCAAAAAACATTAAAGTGTGATTTAAATTGTGGAGTTAGGGTTTAAGGTGAGAAAAAGACCAAAATACTCCTAAAGAAACCAAAAAATGCAGAAACTCTTCAGTTGACGACTTGGGCTGATAGATCATCAGTTTGGTGACAACTCTTCACCCTGTCATCAGTATCTAGCTAGATTTTGCCATTTACTGGTTAAGGTTGATGACTTGGATTGATGACTCATCACCTAGATGACGCTCGTTACCTTAGTAATCACTTTCCGACAGATAGAGACTCCTAAGTAAAATGAGCATAACTTTCTACTCTGATATTAGATTAAGCTAAAATCAGATGCTTTGGAAAGAATACTCAAAGATCTTTCATTTTATATATAGTAGGCCACCTAACTCGTTATATTCAAGGAAAAATATTTGTTTGAAGTTGACCCAATTTGAAACATCCACTAAAACTCAATCGATAGAGTTCTCAACTCTACTTTGACTTAGAAGATTTTTATGATCTCAATTTATCGATGTTCACACACTATAGAATTTATCATTACACTTATATTGACACAGGATCATTAGGTTTGGATCTATATACATAGGAATGAAGGTTCGAATGTTACATGAAGTGAATGTGGTAGCAATATATGATAAGTCTAAATGATACCAATTCGCTACATTTTTGTAGTGAATGTGGTAGCAATATATGATGTACTTTGAAGATATGTTAAGAAAATTTTTTTCTAGATTATATGTATGTCTCGATTGGCTCTTATAGTAGAAATATCTTGAAAGAGGTTCTAAGCTATCATAATTTGATAGGCTTAAGGCAAGATTATATTTCATTCCTAGGAAATGAAAATTTTAATTATTATAAATATAGATCTAAACTTTGGATTGAATGTGACTGTATATACATTCAAACATAGTCTTAGTTATGAAGATCTTATAATCCACCTCCATAATAGGTAAAATAATTGAAAGATTGAATATCTCCGAGTTATTATGGTAAGAAACACAAATGTGAAACGTTAACCAAGCATGATGAGATCACATGCCATGATAAACTAAGAGTTAATTTTTTTTTGATACAAAATTCATGTCATAGTAAACAAGAAGTTTACTAAAGTAAAAAAAAATCACATACAATGGTAAACTTGGAGTTTACTAGTATAAATAACTTTATAAATTGACATGAACGATTGTAACATCCCAAATATGTGTATATTGAGTACATATTGAAGAACCAGATTCTTCAAGAATTTTCTATGTTGTTTGTTCTTATGATAAGTTGGTTGAACCAACTAATGTTGGTATCGAATCCCTTATGCCTTAAAAGTAGAAGAAGGTGATTATGGGATCGTTCACCTATCATGTGATAAATATTAAGATGCTTGGATACAAGATGATCACATGTGCGCTTCTTGTCAATCTACAGTTTGGCAGCCATAGAATTGTTTGCTCAATATAGATTAAGTTAAGAGCATCACTTCCAGACTAATAAATATTCAAGTTGGTTTGACATTAAATGCCTTAAGAAAATTAGCTAAATTATTGCTTATGAGAACAAAGCTTCATGTGTTGATCTAAAATATAATATGTTGCATACAATGGCACTTGTATGCATTAGACCAATAAATTATGATTATTTCTTTCCTCTCAATTGGTTCAAAGTTAGAATCCAAATATTCCATGTAAAATTTTTTGGTGTGCGGTATACGATTAATGAATATATCATGATGCACAAAGATGGATTCTCTAAAGTAAATGGAGATGTATGTTAGTTTTTCTAACATGAGGGGATGATACAATCCGAATTAGCTCCAAACTATTCACTAGAAGTCAAGCTCGGGAGCTTCAAAGGATTCAAGGATTGTTAGTAAAGTGGGAGGTACTTGAAGAAGTCTCCTTACCATCAATAGGGTGTTATTTGTTGATGATCGCACTCACATTCATCAAAGGATCATTGGAGGAGGCAAGCGAAGGAAAAACGGGGCTAGAAAGTCCCTTGGAAAGGATTTGCACCCTAGACACTTTGGATTCGCTTTTGATCCACTCTAGCATTTCAAGAGTGGAACAAAACAACCCCTAGTGGGAATTTTCTTGTAATTGGGTCACTTTTGGGTCCTAAAATTGTAATAATTAGCCTAAACTATAAATACTTTTGAGGCTAGCTCATTCTCTTAGTTTTATTTGATTATTGGTGAATTGATGAATGCTTCTCTATTGAGTGAGAGTATTGGAAAACTTTTGTTGAACTTTGGTTTATAAATATTGGTTTAGAGGGTGTTCATCTCCCTCTTGGTCACCATAGGAATTAGGTGTTCGATTGGATTATAATTGAGGGTATTAGAGTTTGACATACTCTTTTGTTCTGGGTTACTTCTTTTCTTATGTCTAATCATCTATCTTATAGATTATATTTACTTTTTTGTATCATATTTAGTTTTCATAGTTCGATTCCATATCATTTGGTATTAGAGCCGAGCTTGATTTCGTTCCTATGAAGTCAATCTTGGGTCTAGTCGTCTCGAAAAAACAAAAATCACAAAAAAGGTTACTATTCACGTTTTAGGTCATAGGTCATATTTTGAGTTTTTTATTTTTGTGTTTTCTTTGATTTATAGTGTTATATTTGCGTTTTCTAACACTATACAGGTCTATAAACCAAAATTGAGTTAAATCGGAGCTTATTTGGGAGTTCTATCCTTGTTGGAAGCTTGAGTTGAAGATGTTTGAAGTGAATTGAAAATCTGAATATTTTCATGAATAATTTTGGGAAATTGATGTTTCTAATAAGGTTAAAAGGCTAAGAAGTACCTATGTTCAAAATTTCAACTCATTCCAAGCTCCGGAGAAAAAGTTAGAAAGATTGATGTTCTTGGTGTTCTTGGTGTGTTCTTGAGGATATTGTTATATTCATATTGAAAATTCATCTAAAATAAGGTGTTTGATCAAAAAATAAGGAAGAAAAAGAGTGAAAGGTGTTTGTTTTTGAGCATCTAAAAAGAATTCAAGAATATTCCAAGACAAAATTACACAAAGGGCATCAAGAAGGACTTTTTCGGCCTTGGAACAAGCAAGGGGCTACCAACTTGCCCTTGACCTGAGCCCAAGGTGTGCTGCAACTGCTCCCAGCCTGCTTCCTCACCTCAAGGCAGTGTCTAGGGTCTCTCTTGAGTCTAACCTATGCTGGAGGTGCGTTGGAACTGCTGCCACAGCTCAAAATAGTGAGCATCCTTCCCCACCTGTGCTGGAAGTGCTCTAAAGGTGTGCCCAAGGTGTGTGACACCTCCCAAATGCATGTCAAGTCTTCCCAATGTCCAATTCAAGTACCAAATGCATTCGAACACTTCTAAACTCCAATTTACTTAGGTTTTATTCCTTAGTTTCATTCCTTGATCTATAAATTCAACTCTTGATTCTTAAAACTATCAATAACTAGAATCCACCTACTAAGTTGGATAATTAGTTCTTGTGTCCAAATTCATTCATCTTCCCATTTATTTCAAGATTTTCTCTTTTAATATAATTTTTAATTCTTGATCCAAGTCCTTACATCTTTATTTGAGTCTATCAAACAAGAATCTAATCCGATCAAGAGTAGAACTTGACACCTCGATTACCACACGAAGTATAAACCATCTTTCAACATTTGTGATCCAAGTGTGAGGTAAACAAAGGTGTGAAGAGTTTGTGAGATTAATTTATCTAACACTAACGTGTTTGTTGTTTTTGAATGTCTTTATTCATAGTTACAATGGATACGGAATGCAAAACTCCACAAGACATGGATAACTACTCAATAAATGTTATCTTAGCGGCCATTGAAACTCTCACTCATAAAATTAATTCTAATGACGCTAAGATAAATTCACTTGAAGGTAGTGTATCCCTCATTGGTCGAAGAGTGGATATTGTGGAAGGTCGACAAAACCTATCCCTATACACACCTCAACACTACCATGTTTCGACTAGTGGGCATACTCCAAATCCTTTGGCTCATATGTCCTCGAAAAAATGTCACCAAATGATCAATCCACCAATACAAGCACATGATTCCATTCCTCAAGTCACTCCACATCCACAAAACTGAAACCCTGTTGGACCACTCCAACCTCAATTCAACCAAATACAAAATTATAAATCTCAAACCCGAATACCCCAACCTCCACTAAACTAAATTCCTCCATTCCAAGCACCCCTTAACCAAAACCAACCCATCTAAGTAGATGAGGAAGAAAGGGAAGAACAACAAGTGGTGTTCGAAGTATTCAATGAAGCTGACATGGTGTTAGAGAAAATAATAGATAGACCAATAAATCAACAAGGTTACCAAGGTCGAGGAGGGAGACTTGGTACGACGTCTAATGAAAGAGGGAACATGGGAAACCGCCCCCAAGGTTATGAATAATGGAACCAATAAGGTAATAGGGATTGACATGTGGGAATAAATTTAATTTAGGTTAGTCTCCCAAATTTTAAAGGCGAAAGTGATACCAAAGCTTATCACTCATGGGAGTCCTCTTGTGAAAGGATCTTCCAAGTTAACGATATCACCGAAGAGAAGAAAAATTGTTATGCCATAGTCCATTTTGAAGGGTATGCCAACATATGGTAGGATTATGTCAAAAGATTTGGAAATGTGTTAAATAAAGGACAACCCCCTCTATGGGATGCTTTGAAGGTATTCATGAGACAAAGGTATGTTCTGGAGAGGTATACGCATGAGCTACTTTTCAAGGTATACAACTTGAGGCAAGGTAGCAAGAGTGTTATGGCCTATTATGATGAATTCCAATAATTGATCTTGAAGCTTAACCATCGAGAGAACGTGAACCATAAAATCATACGCTTCAAGGTTGGATTGAACAAAGATATCACCTCATGCATGACTTTTCATAAGTTGGATACCATAGAAGATATCTTCTAAGCGGCCTTGGAGATTCAGAGGGATATAAGAAAAAGGGCAACTTACAAACCAAAAGGCTACTCATCTACCAATTCTTAGAGGAAAAATAACGAGGTATCCCAATCACCATCGGGATGGAAAAAGAACAAGGACTATAGGTCCAATGACAAGAAACCCGTAGAGAAGGCCACTCCAAAGTACCAGCCAAGGAATGAAGGTAACAAATATCCTACTCTCAATCCTAAAGGTTTTTAATGTTTTAAATGTTTAGGATGGGGACATAAGGCAAGTGAATGTCCCAACCAGAGAAATATGATCCTTAGGGAAGAGAAATTGTATTACCTTAGAGAAGATGTGAGATTGGAAGATGAGCATGATGAAAAAGCCCAAGATAGAGAGGGGTCCCAATAAGATGAGCAAGAAGAGGAGGATAATGAAAATACTTGGCCTTAATATGGATAGTATGAGGTTCCAAATTTTATTATAAGGCGTGCAATGATTAGTAAGGAGATAGATGACCCTAATCAAAAGGAGAATACATTTCATACTAAACGTCTTATAAAGGAAAATATGTGCTCTTTGATCATTGATAGCGAAAGTTTTGCTAATGTGGCTAGTGCTAATTTAGTTGATTTCTGAAAGTTTCACACAACCAAACATGCCACATCATACAAGCTTTAATAGTTAAATGATTGTGGTGATTTAAAGGTGACTATGCAAGTGGTGATTTAGTTCAAGGTTGGAATTATCATGATGAGGTGCATTGTGATGTGATACCTATGCAAGCTTGTCATCTCTTGCTTGGGATACCATAGAAATATGATCGTTCAAGGAAGCTTGATGGGAGGACCAATAGGTATTGTTTTAAGTTGAATGGTCAAAAATTTACTCTCCATCCACTTTTGCTATCTCAAGTAAATGAGGGTCACCAAAAATTGAGAAAATTAAAAGAAAAGGGTAAGAAACAATGTGAAAAAGAGGACCAAACCGAGAAGCAAGATGAAGAAGAGGAGAAAATGAGGTTGAAAGGGAAGAGTCCCTCGGTGATGTTGGCTAGGAACAAAGATCTTTTCAAAGAGAAGGATGAAAAAACACCCATGCTCCTCCTAGCCTATGCTTTTTATGCTAACCACTCTACTTCTAATATCCCCCATTATATTTCCCTTGTTTTGTGGGACTATGAAGATGTGTTCCCGAAAGATCTTCCCCAAGGATTAACCCTACTTTGGGGAATTGAGCATCAAGTTGATCTTGTACCGGGTTCTCAATTACCCAACAAGCCAGCCTACCAAAGTAATCCAATAGACACAAAAGAGCTCCAAAGGCAAGTTGAGTAACTCCTCAATAAAGTCTATATCAAAGAGAGCATGAATCTATGTGCAGTCCTGGTGTTTCTAGTGCCAAAGAAAGATGGGACATAGCGCATGTAGGTTTATTTCCGATCCATAAATAAAATAACGATAAAGTATCTCCACCCAATTCCCCATTTGGATGATATGTTTGATGATTTAAATAGTTCTTATGTGTTTTCTAAGATAGATCTTAGGAGCGGGTACCACCAAATATGAATGCAACTAGGTGATGAGTGGAAGACTGCATTCATGACCAAGTTTGGTCTATATGAATGGTTGGTCATGCCTTTTGGCCTCACCAACGCTCCTAGTACCTTTATAAGGTTGATTAACTATGTGATGAAATAGTTCACAAGGAAGTTTGTCATGGTATACTTTGATGATGTTCTAGTTTATAGCAAATCCCTTGAAGAATATGTCTTATATTTGCAAAATATATTTGAAGTGCTTAGGAAAGAGAAGTTGTATGCTAATATTGAAAAATGTTCTTTTAGTATAAATGAAGTTGTTTTCTTGGGATTTGTTATGAGATAAAGAGGAGTCGAGGTAGATGAATCTAAGATAGACATCATTAAGAATTGGCCAACTCCGAAATCCATTGGTAAAGTAAGAAGCTTTCATAGGTTGGCTAGTTTTTATAGGTGATTTGTCAAAGGATTTAGTACCATCGCCACTCCTATAACCGAGGTGATCCGTAAGGATAAAACTTTTAAATGAGGAGATAAGCAAGCCAATACATTTGAAGCCTTGAAGGTTATGTGTAGCTCTGCCCCCTTATTACAATTACCTAATTTTGACAACATGTTTGAGATTGAATGTGATACAAGTAAGGTAGTAATAGGTTTCATCTTAATGCAAGATCATAAACCTATTGCCTATTTTAGTGAAAACCTCAAGGGCACAACTCTAAATTATTCCACCTATGATCTAGAGTTATACGCCTTGATTATAGCCTTGGGTAATTGGTAACATTATTTATGGCCCAAGAAGTTAGGACTGATTATTAATCCTTGAAACATCTCTAGGCCCAATATAAACTCAATAACAGACATGCCAAGTGGATTACTTTCCTAGAGACTTTTCCTTATGTCATTCATTACAAAAGAGGAAAGAAAAACGTAGTTGCCGATGCATTGTCTAGGAAGCATGTACTTATCTCTAAATTGTCTTCTAAATTGATGAGATTTGAGAGTCTAAAGACAAAGTACCCCGAGGACTCCAAATTTGCTCAAATCTATCAAGATTGTGAGACATGGGATAGGGAAAGGTGGGAGAGGGATAGTGCCTCTATGCCCTACTCCAAGTTTGATAGTTTTTTGTTTAAAGGAAGAAGGTTGTATATGTCCTCTAGGTCATAGATAGAATTGTTTGTAAGATATACACATGATGGGGGTATGATGGGTCACTTTGGAATTGATAGGACCCTTGAAATCCTAGAGGAACAATTATATTGGCCCAAAATGCATCAAGATATTGCTAAAATTTGTGGCTAATGCATGGATTATAGAAGTGAAAAACTTCGCCTTCTACCTCAAGGGTTATACACCCTACTAACCACTCCTCAACGCCTTAACTTGACATCTCTATGGATTTTGTCTTGGCATTACCTAGGACAAGGAAGGGTAAAGATTGCATTTTTGTTGTGGTTGATAGGTTCTAAAAAATGGCCCATTTTATTCCATGTTATAAAATTGATGATTCTTCTAATGTGGCTTCTTTGATTATTGAACATTTTGTCAAAATACATGGATTCCTCGAACCATTGTTAGTGATAGGGACTCTAATCTCCTTAGTCACTTTTGGAGGTCGTTGTGGGGTAGTCTTGGCACCAGATTGCTTTCCTCAATGTCTAGCCACCTACAAATGGATAGGAAAATGGAGGTGGTAAATAGAAACTTGGGTTCTATGTTGCGAATCTTAGTTAAAGGAAAAATTTCCTCTTGGGAGGACCACCTACCTCTAGTCAAATTTGCTTATAATCGTGTTATCCATTCAACTATTGGTATGACTTCTTTTGAATGTGTTTATAGTTTTAACCCCTTTACCCCTTTATATCTCACTCCTTTGCCTAGTGATGTTGTGATAAGATTAGATGGAGACAAGAGAACAGAAACCATGAAGAAGTTTCATAAGAACATGAGAATTCGCCTTGAGAAGAAGAATCAAGAGGTGACCAAAAGAGTAAACAAGGGAAGGAAGTGGCTTGTGCTTAAATCGGGTGATTGGGGGTATGGGTGCACCTTCATAAATATAGGTTTCCAACCCAAAGAAAATCCAAATTAATGCCCCAAGGTGATAGTCCATTTTAAGCGCTTGAAAGGATAAACGACAATGCCTATAAGATTGACCTTCCTTCAGAATCTCAAGTACACAATACCTTTAAAGTGTGTGATTTTTCACTCTTTGACATAATAGAAGATAATCACCCTTTGAGTTTGAGGTCAAATTCTTCTCAAGATGGAGAGGACGATCCAATTCGAATTAGCTCCAAGCCATTCACTAAAAGTCAAGTCTGGGAGCTTCAACAGATCCAAGGATTGTTCATGAAGTGGGAGATACTTGAAGAAGCCTTCTTACCATCAAAAGGGTGTCATTTGTTGATGATCGCACTCACATTGGTCAAAGGATCGTTGGAGGAGGCAAGAGAAGACAAAACAAAGCTAGAAAGCCCCTTGGGAAGGACTTGCACCCAAGGCGCTTTGGATTCGATTTTGATCCACTCTAGCATTTCAAGAGCAGATCAAAACAGCCCCTAGTGGGCTTTTTCTTGCAATTGGGTCACTTCTGTGCCCTAAAATTGTAATAATTAGCCTAAACTATAAATATTTTTTAGGATAGCTCATTCTCTTAGTTTTGTTTGATTATTGGTGAATTTGAGTGAGAGTATTGGACAATTTTTATTGAACTTTAGTTTAGAAACGTTTGTTTAGAGGGCGTTCATCTCCCTCTTGGTCACCATAGGAATTAGGTGTTCGATTAGATTGTAATTGAGGATATTAGAGTTTGACATACTCTTTTGTTTTTGGTTACTTCTTTTCTTGTGTTTAATTATCTATCTTATCGATTATCTTTACTTTTTTCGTATCATTTTTAGTTTATGTAGTTCAATTCCGTATCGGGGGAGATAATAACAACTAAGAAATATGTTTTGAATTATCATCAATATGATCCTTATTCAAAATATAATTCAAGTTCAAATGCTAGGAGCCTTTGCTGACCCAAAAATTTATACTATATTTAGCTGTAAATTCTTTAATTAGATGTCCCCGAAGGACAAAGTGTACTACTATACTTATGAAGCATGATAGATCAATCGCTTCTAAAAGCAATATATTTTTAAAAAGAAAAAGGAGCAAATAATCATAATAAGGAGGCAATGTGCTCTTAAAGAACCTACGACATAACACTTCATGAAACCTTATGAGAGGTTGAGGCAATTGAAAATAATGATGTGATGAGATCTCAAAATGTTATATCACATTGTGGATCCATACAAAATGATATATCATTAGCTATGTCTTTGATTCAATATTAGCACAATATTATAAAAGATTATAAGGATCTGAATTTTATGTTTATTTAAGCATGCTGACGTAGAACTATTTATCAAGTGACGGGAAAGGATGCATCTTCGTAAGCATAAGACTTATTTAATTTGCAATCCAGACACTTGAAGATGCCACATATGAAATTCTGAATATTCTCAATTGCCAAAATTTATATGAAAACTTTTTAAGGATTCAAAATGTTTGAAGCATATAAAAGTTTTTGGGAAACTTATTTATAATCCTTATATCGCATCAATTTATAACTTGAAAATTATTGAAACTCTTGGAGAGTTTTTAAAAGAGATAGATTATCCGCTGAAAGAAGTTGATAGATTATCTGTTGAAAGAAGTTGAGATGAGAAACATGAAAAATTGAATAGGATCCTGAAGCACCATATCTTGTGCAATTGATGCATTTACACATCTTGCTACAACTGTGAGTATGATATAATTTTATTTCTACATAGAGATAGTAAAGTAGATCACTTGCATATTGTAGTGGTCCTTGTATTAATATGTTTATGTTAGCACATGTTGTCAAGGTTTTGAATACACATGATACTAATATGATCGGCATAATGGTTCGATACAGACATATTCCCTATTGCCATGAATGGTCACTGTCATACCAAGTATACATGACATTCATATTATGCTAAGACGATGGAAATTCCTAAAGCGAGTCGAGAGTATATGTGGTTGAGGTTAATGATGAGTGACAAAGTACCCATGATTTTTCATAAAGATAATGTAACATTCATAGCACAACTCAAGGAATGATTTATAAAAGGAGATAGAATGAAAAACATTTTCGTCAAAGTTTTTCTACATACATGAGCTCCATAAGAATGGTGATATCAACGTGCAATAAATTCATTCGACAAATTTATTCACAAAATCTCTATCAATTACAATTTTTGAGAAGATGATACACAAGACTGAAATGTGAAGATTTAAGATTCGAAATTGATGCTCTCATCAGGGGGAGCAAATACGCGTTGTACTTTGTTTTTCAAGGTTTTTTCCCATTGAATTTTCCTTGTAAGGTTTTTAATGAGGTAGCTGAAATGCGTATTATTAGAGATGTATACTCCTTTTCCTTTACTAGATTTTTTTCCTACTGGTTTTTTCTAGTAAGATTTTAACGAGACACATTATCTATCAATTAGACATTCAAGGGGAGCTTTTTATATGTAGAGAGAAGTATCAATTACCCTCCTAAACTTGTCTCATTTTATTCATGTTACACCTGGACTTTGATTCGTCTTAAGTACCCCCCCCCCCCAAACTTGTTGTTTTAGTACGTCGCATGACCCTTTTTGGCCCACAAACCACAGCGTGTAAAACACGCGTGTACACGTGAAAAAAATTCTTATGTGTCTGTCCACATGGATAAATATCATCCACTCTACTTATATTTATCCTATATCAAAAAATAACTCACTTCTATCCCTTAATTATCCGATTTTTCTCTAAAGAAAATTATATTTTTGAGTTTTCCTCTACTCCAAAATAGTGAAACGTTGAATTTTCATCGATCAAGTAACCTAATCTAAAAAAATTAATATTTTTTTTTTGTGTTAAAAATATGAAATTAGTTTTTCTGCTTGGTGTTTCATAGTAATTTTCGATTAGGATTTTGAGGAGAGTCACATACACAAATACGTTTTTTATTATATTTAATAGAGTAGAAATCACAATTTAAATTATGGGTGTACAAAAATCGAACCAATAAAAATGTTATTGATTTATCGTTATTGGGTTACGATTTTTTTAATGATTTTATAAAAAAAATTATTGCGTTATTGATTCGATTTTGATTTTTTTTATTGGGTTATTGGGTAAAACCCAATAAGATTATACTAAATTGTTATTTTACACCCATATATATATATATATATATATATATATATATATATAAATATATAAGTAGGATTTTGGTTGCAACTAAGTCTTTTCATGTTAGTTGCTACTTTTTCTATTTTATGAGTATTTTCTTATCGGTTAAATCAAAAATCAAATCGTTAGGGACTAAGAATCGATAATCAATATAACTACAAATATTTGAAGTTATCATGTACGTACAGAGAAGCCAATATTAACCAAGAAATATTAGAAATATAACTACAAATATATTGCTTTAATCAGCAAAGAAATATAACAATATCCGTCAAAATATACCATCTTATCAAAATAATGCACCATTACATATGCCAATATAAATTTTCAATTCAACGACACAAAAAGTAAATGAACATCATCACATTACATATCAAACTAATGTACACATCCTTTTGTCTTTCAAGTCTTTTTGTTGTTTGTTGGTCTTCTTCAAAAAATCCAAGATCACAATATTGGCTTGACATGAAAATTCTAGATCATACCAATTAAAAAAGTTGCAACTAGTTCAAAATAAAGACTGCAATTCATAGGAAAGAAAGTTATAAAATTTACTTGTTACAAAACATAGAAAAAAAAAAGAGATAATATAAAAATTACATACACCATAATGCATACAATCGAGGAATCTACGTCCGGGATTGTAATTAGACCATGAAATTCTCACAATTGGAGGAGACCCATATGCACAAACAAGCAGGGGCAGCTCAAGCATATTCGTGGCCTAAGGCAGAAAATCAAACGGAGGCCTTAATTTTTTTTTAAAAAATAACTTTCTTTTAATGAACTCTATTTTCAAAATTATATAATCAATTTTTTCTAATTATTTTTTTAAATAATAATATAATCAATACACTTAATCTTTCTTGAGACATAGTACTCTCGATATATAAACTTCTAATAATTCTTTCCTTTTATATAAAAACTTATTTTTTCTATAAATAATATTCAATTTTTTAAAAATATCTATATATATATATATATATATATATATATATATATATATATATAATCTATAATATATACTAAAAGTGTGAAGACCCTTAGAAAAGTGATTTAAACTTTTCACTCCTCATTAAAAGACTCTTATTTAGATAAAACTGTCTTTCCACTATTTTTTAATTTATTATTTAATTATTTTTTATTATATTAACTAGACTTCCTAAAATACATGGGACTCCTAAAATATATGGTAGGGGAATTAATTAATATTTTTCTTTCTACTAGACTTCCTAAAATATAGGGACTCCTAAAATATATGGTAAGAGAATTAATTAATATTTTTCTTTCTACTGTTTAATTAGAAAGATACTCCTAAAGTAGGACTTTATTAAAGAAATACTTCTAAAAATATTGAGATGTACGTTAAACTAGAAAACAAATCGGTTTGCCTATTGGGAGAATATGATTGATGCTCATCTAACTTGAATCGATTGCATGTCTAGTTGGTGGATGTTTGATTTTCCAACCCTCAACTTCTTCATAGAATTCAACATGTGTATATATATATATATCTTCTTTGTTTTCATTCAAAATCATTCTTTAGGGTCAAAATTTTTGCTCAGACAAGAATTAGTTGGATCAAAATCGAAGCTTTGTGATCACTATTATATTTTTTTTTATAGTTTACAGGTTGTAGATGAATGTTGATTGGCTTTGAAGAATTTCTTATGTAAAGGTTAAGTTTAATTGTATTGTTTTAACATCTTTATTATCTTATTATTTTATTTTAATTTACAGATGCTAGATGAATGTGGGTTGGCTTTGAAAATATTTTTTGGGTAAAGGTTAGGTTTAATGGTATTATCATAATATCTCTATTAGTTTGTTATTTTGTGATAGTTTACAGTTCATAGGCGAATCTCGGTCGGCTTTGAAAATTTTTTGTGTGCAAAATTTAAGTCTAATTGTATTATTTTGATATCACTTTTATCATATTATTTTGTTGTTGTTTACAGGTGATAGATAAATATTGGTCGGCTTTGAGGAATTTTTTTATCTAAAGGTTAGGTTTAGTTGTATTATTTTGATATCTCTATTATCATATTATTTTGTTATTGTTTACATGTGGTAGATGAGTGTCGGACAACTTCAAAAAAAAATTGTGTGTAAAGATTAGATTTAATTGTATTATTTTGATGTTTCCATTATTGTATTATTTTGTTGCAATTTACAGATGGTAGATGAATGTCGATCGACTTTTTAAAATATTTTTGGTAAAGATTAGGTTTAATAAATAAAATTCTCCATCTTTACATACTCAAAAGATATTAAATTTAACTATTATATTCATTTTTATTATTTAAACAAATACCCTATTTAATGTAATGTTTGAACTCATTAAAGTGGGGTACACATAAAAGGCGCGTACACCTAAACTAGTTATTATAAAAAATGAGGCCCCTCAAAAAATTAACTCCATCACGCATATGAGAGAGTTTGAAATCATACATTTTGCCACGTCGGTAAAAAAAGGTCACACAATTTAGTAAAACAACAAGTTCGGGGGGTGGGGGTACTTAGGACAAGTCAACGTTCATGTGTACCATGAATAAAAAGGTGACAAGTTCAGGGGATAATTAATACCTTTCTCTTTAAATGTATTACCATATATAGTGAATGTCTATTTATAAAAATATTAGAAATCTCAATTTTTTGAGACAAAGTTAGTTTTTCCCTATAAATAAAGATATTTTCCTTCATTGTAATTTACAATTCAAGAAATCCCTCAAGAGAAATAAGAATCACTCTATTTTTTATCTCCATTCTTATTATTCTTACTTTTATATTTCATAACAAAGTTAAAGTTAGTGTTTAAGACATTAATTCCAATTGATAAAAAAGCTACTCCCTCCGTTTAAAAAAGATGACCTACTTTTCTTTTTCGTCCGTTTAAAAAAGAATGACCCTTTTTCTTTTTTGACTATACTTTAATTTCAACTTTTCACATGGCATGTTTAGGACCACAAGATTAAAAAATATTTTGATACATTTGACACAACTTTAATTTAAGGCCACAAGATTCAAAAGTATTCTTTATTTTCTTAAACTTTGTGTCAAGTCAAAATAGTTCATTCTTCTTGACGAAGGAAGTACTATTTAAGAGTAGAAAAATATCTCCTTAAAGGCGAAAAGTTCATTTTAAAAACTAATCAAAAAATCATTTGAATGTTTGACCAAACAATAATTTGAATTTTTTTTTTTTTAAAAAAAGAAATAACTCATGAAACGAGCCATAATAGTCTGAACCAAGTTGACAATGCTAATCGTTTGAACTGGAGCAAGTTTCTATGTTTAATTTTCAACGAGGAGAAAATCTAGATTTATAAGAAAAATTGGTCCCATTTTGGTAAAACCATAATCAAAGTCTAAGTATTATTGACATGTCTTCTGGTTGTAGTTGAGTTAAAGGCTTAAGCACACTTGAATTATCCATAGTCAATTTACCAAAAAAAAAAAACGAATTATGCATAGTCATTTGCCAATTAAGATTTAAGAATCAATCCATGCATTACCAACAAGATGCGATATTGCTCAGCTAAAAAGATACGGTCTTTGACCAGGATCAACAACCAATTTGAATTTGGATCTTGTCATGTAAACAAGACTCCCTTAATTCTATATTGTAGATTTGTACATGTTTCGTAAGTTTTGCAAGTGATTACAAAAACTACTTGCTATTGAGTTTCTCAATTAACCATGTTATTTGAAAATATCATTTTGTTACTCAACCTACAAAGAGGAATTAACATGAGAAATATAAGGTTAATTACGATTGCAATTTTTGATTTTTGTTCTTTAAGTCACGTTCATAATATATGAAAGAATATTAGCCGTAGCATAACTACATGTAAAATCCACTAGTACATTAATGGACATTTCTGGTTTCTAGTATATAAAAAACAAAGAGATAAAGAAGGAAAACAACAAATCAATAAAATATCATAATGAAATAACTGACAAAGTGAAATCGAAAGCCCAAATATTTGATTTGATTTGGTTTTATATTTAGCAAACGTACTAACATAGAATCATATACAGATGATCAGTTTTTTAAGAAAAAAAAAAAGGTGACGCAAAATGATATCATGAATACTTCTACTGAAAATTAGAAAATTTCACAGTGTTTCTCATCGTTTAGTCGCTATTTAAATTGTTTTCGCTTTTTACAAAAATTAATAAGTGTATGCTAAAGTGGCAAGCTATTTAAGTTGGAAAAATAACATAAATATAAACGTTAACTTATTATATTTACACAAGTTTCTACCTTTATAGAATAATTACAAAAATTTCAACTAATTATTTATTTTTGTTGGATGTATAGGGAGCTAATTATGCATCTTTATAAAGTAAAAAATATATATTCGTTGGATGTATTCTGTATCTCGGCAGACCTAAAATCAGAAAAAATGTGTCGGGAGCTAATTATGTGTCTTTTACAAAGAAAAAAATGTATCTTAATTGAATGTATCAGGAACTAATTATGTATCTCGACAGACCTAAAATTAAATTTTTTAATAATAATATATCAAAATTTTCTGTAATTAACCCCAAACTGTTGGAATATATGTTGTTTTTCTAAAATAATAACTTAAATTTTCCCTCTGAGTGATTTTCATTTGGTGTAATTAAGCAAATGTTGTACACTTAGCAGCGTTAGCTGGACCCATATTTCAATGATATAAAACTTATAATATCTGGTTAAGTTCACATAAATTAACATTAAATTAGAATTGGTTGTGTGTAACATTAAATGATTCTAACACATGTGCATTATAGTCCATAGATACTTCAAAGAATAAAAAATAACTAATGCAGAGCTATAAATATGTGAACAACACAATGCAGCATTTGTCAGTTGTCGAAACTTGTGAATAATTTACCAAGATCAATATAATAAACTAACAAAAATAATACTAAGGTTAGCATATTGAGCAAATTCGTGGGCAGTTGAACAAAACACATAAAAATATTGATCTAATAGAAATTGCAAATAATTTAATTAAAAAAAGTAAAAAGAGGATTAAAAAGAAGATGGTATAGATTAAGTTGTGATTGTCCAACGTGACTTGTTAACAATTTTTTTTATCATTCCAATTGTTAACGTCTAGGCTAATTTCGCAAAGCTTTCTTAAACAAAAACCAAATAAAATATTGGATTTGAAGTGGGAGAGACGAAAGAACAAGCCCTATATTGATCCCTCAATTTTTCTTGAGCTAAATTACTTAATAAGACTATTCAACTATTTTATCCCATTTTTTAAAAAAAATTATGAGATGATATTTGTTTCAATCTATCCTCCCCAAATAAATAATATATTCTTTTATGTAAATTATAAATATTTTTAATAAAATAATTTACAATCACATAAATATTTATAATTTATTTGAACTATAAATTTAAACTTTTTTCTGTGTTCCTTAAATATTATAATCAATTAAATACCTTCACGTAATTTGAGAGAGAGGAAAATTGAGTAATAATTTAAAAGTAGTTCTTAGTACGGTAGTAGTACTTCGATGTTGGTAGGGCCTGTGTTTTTGTCGATAAAAACTTACCTAGATTAAGCATTTATATCAAATCAATAAATATGTACTATATTTTGTATGTAAAATTTTTTAACACTTAAGCTACTCAAATTTTAACTCCCTTAAATTATTTAGCCAAGATAAATTGAGTTGATTTAATATACACATGACTAACATAAATAATTATCTTTAGGAACAGAATCAAATAAAATTAAAGAATTGATTTGATTCATATTTGACAGGGAAAATCATATTTTTTATACATAATTAGAATTATTTTGTTATGTATAATGTAATAGGAGTTAAATACTATATATTCGACTTCTTTATATAATTACTTTTTACATTTTAATTGTTTATAATAAAATTTGTACTAACGGTGCCTAAAAGGCTAAAACAACAACACGAGCAATCAGTAAAAGCCCAGAGGCGCACTGCGGTTTGGGCGGTTGAACTACGGATAAATCCTGTGAAAATCACGTGACTATAGCCTATTATTATTTTGATTTCAAAATTTCAAATTTTAAATATTATTTTTTATTAATATAATCTACTATTTGTTATATACTAATTGTTCTACGTTTGGAAAGTAGAGAAGTGTTAATAGCTTTATAGAAATTCCCTCACATGTTAGATTAATATTTTGAATTGGGCTCTCCTATTTTGTTTATAACAAATAACATCTACCTACATCTTATTTTTTTATTTTTTTTCATATCTCACTTGTAAAATTAGAAATATGTCATGGTAAATGTACTCATTCCCACTTTTTACTATCTTTAATAACTCAAAATCACGATCTTAAAACTAAAACTGAGGGTATTTAGGATTTGACCAACTCCTCTTATCGACCCTCGACTCATTTTCCTTTAAAATCACGTAAATTGGAACTTTTACTTAATATATATTGCATTAATGAGCAGTTAAAATTATAGGTGACAGTAGGACAGGTGCAACTTTGAAGTGAAGTAACAAAAAAGGCCATTTATAGTGGGGCTACATTCCACAGACCTGTATCCAAACTAATTCAAATTCTTCCTACCTACTTTGTTATCCTCATATAAATAAAAGGTATTCTGTAAAATATTTGTACTCCTAAAATATGTTAGTATCAACAAAAAAATAAATAAAATTCAAATTCTTTTGCTACTTTTCAATTCCTCACTGTTTCTCACACTTTACTAATTGAAGGGTGAGTCCCCTGATTAAAGGGCATCAACACTATAGAAAATTACTTTCTTTCTTTAAAGATAAAAGATGATAGCTGAAGAAAATGCAGATGGAAAATGGAGGTAGTTTCTTTTATCTTCATCATCTTCAGTCATTTTGTAGTTTGTACTTCGATTTCTGTTATTATCTATTGCATTTGACTTCAATTATTGTAGTATTTTGCTTTGCTCTACTTTCACTTTCATTACTTCTTTTTTTGGATTGCTTTAAACTGTTTTCTTTGAGCCAAGGGTATATCAAACACAGTCTCTATGGAAGGTAAGGACAAGGTCTATGTACGCTTTATCCTCCCATACCCATTTAATATTTATAAAACTACATTGGATATGTTGCTGCTATCTCTGGCCATCAGTTCAGCTGAACTCACTAGTTTTTGCTCAAATCCTGTAAAACTTGTAATATGTACAAATTATTGATTTTGAATCAACTAACTCAAAAGGATTAGAATTTCAAACTTACAAAATTCAAATCTTGGATCCGACTGTGCTTGCGACCCACTCTTGTTTTTGGTGTGTGTCTAAATTTGCCTACTTATTCTTTCTTAGCACATTTTGTGACATGTTTTCCCCCCTTTTTTCCCTCTTTTCAGTGAGAAGAAAATGGAAAAAGAGGATGACTTGAGGACAGTGGAGTGTCTAAGAGGAAGATTAATTGCAGAAAGATCAGCATCAAGAAAAGCAAAAGAAGATGTAGAGCTTATGGGAAAAAAGGTTTTTTTTTTCATCTCTGCTTGTTTTTTGAGTGAAAATGCTTATAGACATTTAATTATAAGCTACATTGTTCAGATTCATTGTTCAGATTCCTCAAAAGTGTTGCCGCATCCGTGTCTGACTCTTTGAAAATGCGTATCTTTGTAAAGATCCAATATATACACTTTGTGTCCCACCTCACCTACAAGCAAGATGAGTTATATGGGGCTTTGAATTGGGGTGTGTTGGTCATGCTCTTGGAATGGCGGGATATATAGATGCTGCCGATGATAAATCAATTTCTTTTATATATCTGTCATTTTATCTTTGTTTAGCGTCTGCCTATAATGATGTTTTAACAATAATACGTTTTTAGAGTCCGAGCAACATACCTAAATTAAGAGATAAAGAGAATTGTTTTCTTTTCCATTTAGGAATAAAGTTGCCAACTTTTTTTTTCCTACTAAGACTGATCTCCTTAATCTTTGGAATCAATTTCAGCTGATTGAACTAGAGAAAAAGTTGAAAGAAGAGAACAAATCAAGAAACAAAGCTGAGAAAAAGCTCAAATATTTAATGAAGAAGCTTGAATCCATGAACATATCTTATGTTTCAGATGAATCAGAACACTCAAGTTTGTTTGATAAAAGTGAAATTTCATCTGTTACTTTCTCTGAAGATAAAGAACAAAGTTCCCAATTTCAAGATTCTATTGGGAGTACAAAATGCAGCTCTGAAGTGGAACATTCTCAAGAGCACATATCCCAAGAAAAGTCGATCAACTTTAAGCAAAATGCTTTGCAAATTGCTATTTTTAGCAAAGATGATGATAACAATTCTAAGGGTGGAGAAGTTCTTGGAAAATCAAGTGAGCTTGACTTCTCAAACTCAGATTCCAATAGGTATGTAAGATGTCTAAACTCAACATTTAAAATATTGCACGAAAGAAATTTCAATTTATATATTCGAAAAAGTTTAGATTTGTCCACTATTCGAAGGGAGCCTCGGAATAACTGCTAAGGTTTAGATTTGTATATATTCGAGGCTCCCTTCGAATAGTATGTAAGCTGTCTCCCTTTAGTTATTTTATTTAGTAGTACTATATGATATCACCAAAATTGGTCTAATTTTTAATCTATTGTTCCACTATTCTAGCTCAAAAGTTTCAGTCCAAGAAGAGGAAGGGAAAAATGGAGAAGATGAAAGGGATTTTCAAGAAGACAATGTCAATAATTCTTTGGCATTAGTTCCTATAGATTTGCCAAAACCAAAGGAAACAATTGATCCAATCGTTCTTGATGCTACTGTAAGAGAAGTTCTTGATGCACTGAGGCATGCTAAAGAGAAACTTCAGACTCGAATGGAGAGAGGACGTACGATTAAAGTTGGCTAACTTAGATGACATATGTAATTCGTCCTGATTTAGAATATCACGAGACTAATCAGTATCTAGAGTTAGCGAATTCAAGCTAAACGTGATCTTATTATATGTATATATTTAATTTTTCTTTCTTGCATCAAGGATATATTGTTCGTGCCGAAAGCAATGGGATCAGCAGAACCAACTGAAAAGGTTGTTTTTGCATGACTTCTCTCGCTCATCTCTAGTTTTATAAGCATGAATTTTAATTAAGAAAATGAAGCATTGAGATGGACTATACATTGGATGTTTAAAATTTTGAATTTTGCGTTGATTTATCCTCTAATCTTTTATTTACCGTTCAAAATGTTGATTCAATTTCTTTTACACCATAGTCTGATAATATGTATTAATTATATTTAAGCAAACTGAGGTTGACTGATGCCATGTGATATTCTTGTCTTGTGACAAAGGATAATATTTGGTGATCAAGTTTCTATTCTAGGCCGGAAGGGCATGGTTGAGTGATTGAGAGTTAGGTCTTCCATGTGGGAGATCTAAGATCGAATCCAGCCTTCAATTTGCCTGTCGCTCTGTCATGAGCGCGTCACATGGGGCTTGCCTAGCGTGGTTTAAAACTCCTGTATTGGTGAGCTATTGCCCAGGGAACAGATTACTACAAAGTGCTCACTCGAAGGACAGAGACTGTGTTTTTCGGGGTTTCCAAAAACTTTATATCCCAATTTTTTAGAGGTCAAGTTTCTGTTCCTGCTGCTGAAGATATTGAAGTATAATTTGTCGTACTTGGTTAGTGAAAATCATTTATTGCAAAACATATTGTATATACCAAATTGGAGAGTGTTTTAACAAATTTAGTAATTTTAGATATTGATAATAACACACTTAAAATCAAAGTTATGATAGTTATTAGGAAAAACGTTGGTCATACCAAACATCTGGCTGTCACGTCTGCAAAAATGAATAGAAAAATAAAAAGAAAGCGAGAGCCACTCGGGGCTTTTGCTCTAGGTGACAAAAGAGTTTTAAAATGAGGTGTGGGTGATACAAGTCTTAATAATTGAGTGGATGTGACAATTACTTTATTAAGGATTAAGAAAGTAAGAAAAGTTTGAAAATAACCCATAAGTTTTCTAATTTATATTTTGATCCAATGTAAAACCTAATATAACTAGAAATGGAGGAAAAAAAGGCACGTTTCTCTCTCTTCTAATTTATTGGAGTTTTCTCTCTCCTCGTGATTTTTGTTGTTCATTGTTGTTGTTGCTTTATTCATCTTCTTCTTCATTATCATCATCTTGTTCTTCATTATCATCTCTTCTTGTTCCTCATCATCATCTTCTTGTTGTTGAACATTGTTGTTACCACTACTATTGCTACTTGATCAAATTTTTTTAGGTCAAATTTTATTCGTATATCACTTGAGAATTACTTATAGGTGATTTTAGTAAGTAAAAATATAATTTTTAGTTGAATTTCTCATCTGGGTATATCTGCTACTGCTGTTTTTTCAACAATAGATAAAATATGTAACGTGAATCCAACAGATGAGTAATCTGTTGCACAGATGAGTAATCTGTTGCAACATATATGACTAATCTGTTGCACGGATGAGTAATCTGTTGCAACATATTGACTAATCTGTTGCAACATATATGCCTAATATGTTGCAATAGATTACTCATATGTTGGATTTGTATTATGGTGTTGTAACATAAATCCAATATATGGATCATCTGTTGCAATAGAGTAGTCATATGTTGCAACAGATTATTCACTTGTTGCAACAAACGACTCGTATGTTGGATTCATGTTGCAGGTTCTATCCATTGTAGTTGCAGCATATATACTGATACGATAAAGACAACGAAAGGCACAAAACACACTCCAAATCAGTCCACAATCTTAAGGATCCGAGGACTAAGATGGAGACCACTCTCGGATTCACTATCAACAAGAAGAATACAAGATACAATGGTGTATATAGCACCAAAAACAGCTACAAACGTGAAGAACAAGATGAATAACAATAACACAAGTTTTGGATTCAATAAAGGACTCAAAACAGTCCACTACACAAGGTGACAACAACAAAAGTGAGGGATAGATAGTGAGACCAAGATTATTACAAGATTTATGAACTAAAGAGTGTATTAAACTCAAAAACCCCTAATGAATGTAATAATCAAAATCACACTCTTATGATGACCGCCGAGGGAATCAACTCACCTCAAGATCCACCGTTTCCAAGCAAAGATCAATACTAGCTTTTCCAAGCCCTAACTAAGACTAAGTGTTCTACTCTCAAGAGAGAGGATTTTTAATGTTTCAATCTTTTATCTTTATAAACTACTAGCAAATGAACTAATAAAACCTATTTATAGTCTAACTTATTACATAACAAAATGACTACAATACCCTTAATGAAAAGGGGTGGTCATGGAGTGTTACTTGGACAAGTCTAAGTAACCAAAATGTCCTTAATGAAGGCCCAAAACCGTGAGTCCTCAATCTTCAATGCTCCAAGCAATCTTTCACACGTGAGATTGTGCTTTGGTGTACTCAAATCGGCCTTTCCATGTAGGATCTTGTTTCCTTAATGTGACCCAATTTTGATGCCCTACGTACTAACTTCGACTGATGTTATTGAAAGCTAAGGCGGCCATTTGAATCATATCATCCTTCCCTTTTTAAAAAGGATCCGACCTCGAATCCAAACCTTGCAAAACTAAAGCAAGGACACACAAATACAAACTCCTCATGGCATGAGGGTTAGGGTAAGAACGACAAATTACCTCAACATGCCAAGGTTGTACATATTTAGAATATAACCAAGGATCCTTTGAACTAAATATTACATAATTAATGAAAAATGCACAAAGGATTTGGCTAAGAATTCACCAAAAATGATACTTTGCTTGTCATGTAAACTAAGCAACAAGTTGGGTGCACCATCATCACCAATTCTATATTTGGCACCGGGGTCAAACGGGAAGAGTGGCCATAGACACGGGTCTAGACAACACTCCCCTTTCCTGTGGTCTCTACCCAAACTAAACGGCATACTCTCTACAATAACGTACATATTATCCAGAGAAAATAGAAAGTAGAGAAAGGTATCACTCAAGTCGACTTCTACTAAGGTGCCCTCATGTGTGTACTCACTACTAGTTTCATAATCATCACCATTAGTACTCTCAATAATAAAGTCACACAAAGTAGAAGGAGAAGTAGTTTCCAAAACTACACATCCCTTACCCTTAAGAGTACTCTCATCTTCCAAGAAGAGATTTCCATCTTTAGGAGGAATATTGTCACACCATAGTAGGTTAGCATATCGGCTATAGCTTCTAAGGTCAGATATACCATCATTTTCACCACTAGGTTCATTAGGAGTGGTTATATCATCTTCAAACAAGACATTTTACTTTAACAGAGCATGATCTATTTCACGGGCAGATTCGGAACAAACACGTTCATCACTCTCTAAAAGATCAATATCAAGTTTCAAAGAGATTTCAAGTGCAAGATTATCCCAAGAATAGCTCTCGGGTTCATATTCCTTTGATCAATATTTTCAACATTATCACAAATTTGAGATTCATTAATCACATCACACACATCCTCAAGTGGTGGGAAATTTTTACACAAAAGTTGATCAACATAAATTTCACAAGACGATATACTTTCATTCAATACAATGGTTTCAACACTAGGTGAACATAAATCAATCTTACAAGAAGAATCGATTCGGTCATCAATAGGATCAAATAGTGTATCCACACTCACAACAAGTACATCATTATAAAGTGGCAAAGAAATAATAGACTCACATATAGGCAAGCAATAACTCACACTCAATGGGCTACTAGCCACACAATTATCATTCACATGCACAAAAGTGTAAGGGTTATCTATTTTACCTTGACATTCATGAGTATGTTCGTCTTTACCTCTGTGTGAAAGTTCATCACAAGATTGGAGCTCTTATCGCAATTTGTTTGGACAATTGGATTTTGAGGGAAGAGTTTGGGTTACAATTGGCGTATAATTTCAATGCGTTATTGCATATCTTCGAGATCGTCATGGATGCGATCACACGTGGCCTTGAAATTATGTGCATCCATAGTACCTAACAAAATAAAAAAAAGACAACAACAAAAAAAAAGAAAACAAAAAGCTCCTTACCAACACTCAATACACTCACCTTTGTGATTCTCACAATTGGAGCGGCGAATATTGAAAGTTGCTTATACTCCGGTAGTCAATAATATGTCAATTCTACTTGGCGGCCGGAATGGATTCTTGTTTTGATTGACTCAAAACACAAAACAAAATTCACTTATGAACTTGAAATAAAGAAGTTACTACGAGTTACAAACGAGAAAAGCACACAAATAACGAAGACACGAAAGAAACGTATTCAAAAACTAATTTACAACTTAGTAGGTATTTACTAGTTGCCAATTAGTATAAGAATAAAAAAAAATGAAACTAAGAATCAACAATAAGAAACTAAGAATCCAAGATTTTGAGCCCTAAGTTTCGGTATTGTACAAAAATTGATGATATGGCGGTCTAGGATTGGTTGTGGTTTTAAAAAGGTTCTTATTTTTCCAACTTTGAAATTTTGGTTCAATTTTCAATTCTTGAAGAAGTGTATTTCGGCCTTGGGGAAGAAAAATATCAAGATTGGAGCCCTTTTTCACATTCAAAAAGGTTTGACTTGTCTTACACCTTTTGGGCAAGACACCTTTTTGAAGGGTTGGTGACCCTTTCCTCTTTTGGACACCTAGAAAAGTGTTTTTTCCTCTTTTAGTACCAAGTCTTTTGTAGATCTTTTCGTCCCTCTTCCCTTTTGGTAGGTCTTTGAGATTTGTTTTGAAGACTAACAAAGGCCTCACTTCTTTCCACTTGGCTTTTGGATCAAACAACACTATTGAAGAGCTTTTTTGCAACTAGATATGAAGATAGTCTAGAACAATAAGAACTTTCAATAGAAGTTTGAAAACATAGCCTCACATTGAACCTCCAACAATCAACAAAACCTTTTCAAGATTAAAAACCACAATAAAATACCAACAACACGAGCTCAAACCACCTTCAAGTTTTGTTCCACACAACAACACCAACAATGTTCAAGTTCTTAAAACCGTAACAACAATACCAACAACAATGTTCAAGCTCAACTTTGATCTAGACTCAAGGGTGTTAGTGAAGACAAAACTAACACTTAGAAGCAACTAATACAATCAAAACATCCCTAGATTTAGACTCAAATCTCGGCCAAAACAACAACAACAACAACAACAACAATATAATTTCGGCCAAGAACACAAAAAATAGACAGATTTGCTCCTTTTTATATTTTTTTAGCTTTTCAATAATTTTTTTTTAATTTTCTAATAAGCAAGCCTAAGATTGATCTTGTAGGAACAAGATCAAGCCATGCTTAGATAGTGAGACCAAGATTATTACAAGATTTAAGAACTAAAGAGTGTATTAAACTCAAAAATCCCTAATGAATGTAATAATCAAAACCACACTCTTACGATGACCGCCGAGGGAATCAACTCACCTCAAGATCCACCATTTCCAAGCAAAGATCAATACTAGCTTTTCCAAGCCCTAACTAAGACTAAGTGTTCTACTCTCAAAAGAGAGGATTTTTAATGTTTCAATCTTTCATCTTTCATAAACTACTAGCAAATGAACTAATAGAACCTATTTATAGTCTAACTTATTACATAGAAAAATGACCACAATACCCTTAATGAAAAGGGGTGGTCATGGAGTGTTACTTGGACAAGGCTAAGTAACCAAAATGTCCTTAATGAAGGCCCAAAACTATGAGTCCTCAATCTTCAATGCTCCAAGCAATCTTTCACACGTGGGATCGCTCTTTGGTGTACTCAAATCGGCCCCTCCATATAGGATCCCGTTTTCTTAATATGATCAAAGCTTGATGCCCCATGTACTGACTTCGACTGATGTCATTGAAAGCTAAGACGGCCATTTGAATCGTATCATATACCAAATAAAAAATTCAACAAAAATCATAATTATTCTTACAAAATCACCTATAAAGTAATGTCCAAGTGATAGACGAACAAAATTTGACCTAAAAAATTCTAAAAATTTCAACAAGGGCACAACGAATAAGTGAAACACAAAAAATTTCATGAAACAGGTAAAGAAGATAAAAATAGTGTATCATACATCAAATTCAAAAACATCAAGGGTACAAACGTTTAAGTTCTCCTAAAACATTTAAGTTCCCTAGTATTTTAATTGTTTTCTAATGGATAACCTATCTATTATAACAAATTTTCTATCTGTTTGATAATTTTCAACAGATGAATCATCTGTTGCAATGTGTTGGTCATCTGTTGATTCAAATTTAGCAATTATTAGTAATAACTAAATTGATTTAGCTAAAATTAAAGACAAGTCTTTAAGACAATGGAACAAACATTTGAGTTCTCCTAAATATTTGAGTTTCTTAGTATTTTAATTATTTTTCAACAGATTACCTATTTGTTGCAACAAGTTAGTCATCTGTTGCAATAAATGCTTATAACAGGTTAGTCATTTGTTGATTCAAGTTAAGCAATTATTAATAATAATTAAATTGATTTAACTAAAATTGAAGACAAAACATTAGACAAAGGGAAAAACGTTTGAGTTCTCCTAAAAAATATTTGAGCTTTAGTATTTTAAATTACTTTTCAACACATATTTTGTCTATTTAGTAATTTCCAACAGATGAGTCATATGTTGCAACAACTTAGTCATCTGTTGCAACAGATGTCTATATCTGTTTGATAATTTTCAATAGATGGATTAGTTGTTACAATAAGTGAGTCATTTGTTGCAACAAATGTCTATATCTGTTTGGTCATTTTCAATAGATGTTTTTATTTGTTTGGTCATTTTCAACAGATTACTCATCTATTGTAACATGTTTGTCATCTATTGATTCACATTAAGTCATTATTAGTAATAACTAAATTGATTACTAAAATAAAATATGAATTAATAAGTTCAGTTATAGTTTCAATTAATCTCATGGTAATTACACGATCAACTAAGTATGTTCATCCTGAGTAGAGTGATCAGTTGACCAATTTTATTTGAAATGATTCAAACTAAGTCATCATTAGAAATAACTATATTGATTTAACTAAAATTAAAGATGAACTAGTAAGTCCAATTACGATTTCAATTAATCTCATAGTAATTACATGATCAATTAAGTGTTTCGTACTGAGTAGAATGATTAATTGATCAATTTTATGTGAAATAATTCAAATTAAACCATTATTAGAAATAACTATATTGATTTAACTAACATTAAAGATGAATTAGT
>NC_061120.1:199717939-199718618 GCF_002878395.1 Capsicum annuum
TTAATTGATCAATTTTATGTGAAATAATTCAAATTAAACCATTATTAGAAATAACTATATTGATTTAACTAAAATTAAAGATGAATTAGTAAGTTCAATTACGATTTCAATTAATCTCAGTAATTACATGATCAATTAAGTGTTTCATCCTTAGTAGAATAATTAATTGACCAATTTTATTTTAAATGATTCAAATTAAACCATTATTAGCAATAACTATGTTGATTTAACAAAAATTAAACATGAATTAATGAGTTCACTTGCAGTTTCAATTAATCCCATCGTAATTACATAATTAACTAAGTGTATTCGTCCCGAGTAGAGTGATCAATCGACCAATGTTATTTAAAATAATTCAAATTAAGTCGTTATCAGTAATAACTAAATTGATTTAACTAAAATTAAAGATAAACTTACAATTTCAATTAATCTCATAGCAATTAAATGATCAACTAAGTGTATTCGTCATGAGTAAAGTGATCAATTGACCAATTTTATTTGAAATGAATCAAATTAAGCCATTATTCGTAATAACTAAATTGATATAACTAAAATTAAAGATGAGTTGATAAGTTCACTTACAATTTCAATTAATCTCATAGTAATTACATGATCAACTATGTGTATTCGTCTCGAGGAGAGTGATCAATCGACCAATTTTATTTGAAATGATTCAAAT
>NC_061120.1:199718718-199786708 GCF_002878395.1 Capsicum annuum
GATCATGTAATTACTATGAGATTAATTGAAATTGTAAGTGAACTTACAATTTCAATTAATCTCATAGTAATTACATGATCAACTATGTGTATTCGTCTCGAGGAGAGTGATCAATCGACCAATTTTATTTGAAATGATTCAAATTAAGTCATTATTAGTAATAACTAAATTGATTTTGACTAAATTAAAGATGAATTGATAAGTCCACTTAAAATTTCAATTAATGTATTTGTCCTTAGTAGAATGATCAATTGATAAATTTTATTTAAATTGATTCAAATTAAGCATTTATAAGTAATAACTAAATTGATTTAACTAAAATTAAAGACAAAACCTTAGACAAGGGAACAAACATTTGAGTTCTCTTAAAAACATCTAAGCTTTAGTATTTTAAATTATTTTTCAACATATATCCTATATGTTTGATAATTTTCAACCGATGAGTCATCTGTTGCAATAATTTAGTCATCTGTTGCAATAGATGTCTATATTTGTTTGATAATTTTTAATAGATGAGTTATTTATTACAACAGGTTAGTCATCTGTTGCAATGTATGTCTATATTTGTTTGGTCATTTCCAACAAATGTCTTTATCTGTTTGGTCATTTCCAACAGATGTCCTTATCTGTTTAGTTATTTTCAACAGATTACGCATCTTTTGCAACATGTTAGTCATCTATTGATTCATATTAAGCCATTATATTAGAAATAACTAAATTTATTTAACTAGAATTAAACATGAATTAATAAGTTCAATTACAGTTTCAATTAATCTCATGGTAATTACACTATCAACTAAGTGTGTTCGTCCTGAGTAGAGTGATCAATTGACCAATTTTATTTGAAATGATTAAAACCAAACCATAATTAGAAATAACTATATTGATTTAACTAAAATTAAAGATGAATTAGTAAGTTCACTTACAATTTCTATTAATTTTATAGTAATTACATTATCAACTAAGTGTTTCGTCTTATGTAGACTGATCAATTGACCAATTTGATTTGGAATAATTAAAATCAAGAAATTATTATTAATAATTAAATTAATTTGACTAAAATTAAATATGAATTGATAATTTTAATTATGATTTCAATTAATCTCATAGTAATTATATGATCATCTAAGTGTATTCGTCTTGAGTAAAGTGTTAATTGACCAATTTTATTTGAAATGATTCAAATTAAGATATTATTAGTAATAACTACATTGATTTAACTAAAATTAAAGATGAATTGATAAGTTAAATTATGATTTTAATTATTCTCACATTAATTACATGATCATCTTAGTGTGTTCGTTCTAAGTAGAGTGATCAATTGACTAATTTTATTTGAATGATTCAAATTAATACATTATTATAATAGCTAAATTGATTTAACAATTACGATTTCAATTAATCTCATAGTAATTACATGATCATTTAAGTGTATAACCTATTACAACAGATTTAATTTGTTGCAACAGATGAATCCTCTATTGAAAATTATCAAATAGATATACACATATATTGTAATAGATTAGTCATCTGTTGTAACAAATGTCTTTATTTGTTGGTCATTTCCAACAGATGACCAATCTATTGCAACATATGACTTTATCTGTTTGTTATTTCCAACAGATTACTAATTTGTTGCAATAGTTGACTAATTTGTTGCAACAGATGTCTTTATCTGTTTGGTCATTTTCAACAGATTACTCATCTTTTGCAACATCTTAGTCATCTATTGATTCATATTTATCCATTATATTAGTAATAACTAAATTGATTTAACTAGTATTAATAAGTTCAATTACTATTTTAATTAATCTCATGGTAATTACACGATCAACTAAATGTGTTCGTCCTGAGTAGAGTGATCAGTTGACCATTTTTATTTAAAATGATTCAAACCAAGCCATAATTAGAAATAACTATATTGATTTAACTAAACTTAAAGATAAATTAGTAAGTTCACTTACAATTTCAATTGATTTTATAGTAATTACATGATCAACTAAGCGTTTAGTCTTAAGTAGAATGATCAATTGAACAATTTGATTTGAAATAATTAAAATTACGCAATTATTAGTAATAACTAAATTGATTTAACTAAAATTAAAGATGAATTGATAATTTAATTATGATTTTAATTAATGTCATAAGAATTACATGATCATCTAAGTGTATTCGTCTTGAATAAAGTGTTAATTGATCAATTTTATTTGAAATAATTCAAATTAAGACATTATTAGTAATGAAAACATTGATTTAACTAAAATTAAAGATGAATTGATAAGTTCAATTATGATTTTAATTATTCTCATATTAATTACACGATCATCTTAGTGTGTTCGTTTTGAGTAGAGTGATCAATTGACTAATTTTATTTGAAATGGTTCAAATTATGCCATTATTAGTAATTGCTAAATTGATTTAATAATTATAATTTCAATTAATCTCATATTAATTACATAATCATTTAAGTGTATAACCTATTGCAACAGATTTAACCTGTTGCAACAGATGAGTCATCTGTTGAAAATTATCAAATAGATATACACATATGTTGTAATAGATTGGTCATCTGTTGTAACAAATGTCTTTATCTGTTGGTCATTTCCAACAGATGATCAATCTGTTGCAACATATGACTTCATCTGTTTGTCATTTCCAACAGATTAATAATTTTTTGCAATAGATGACTAATTTGTTGCAACAGATGTCTTTATCTGTCTAGTCATTTTCAAAATCTTACTAATTTGTTGCGACAAACGATCAATCTGTTGCAATAAATGTCTGTATATACTTGGTGATTTATAATAGATTACCCATCTATTGTAATAGATGGGCCATCTGTTATTAATTTATCTTTAATTTTGCTATAATAATAAATAATCTTGTGCTGTTATTTAATTTTAGTCTATGACCTTGCTATCAACCAAATACTTTCTTTTTTGTTATTGACTCTTTCCACTCCAGAATGCTCAAAAACTTACACCTCTTAACATCTTAAAAAAATAGGCAGAATGCAAAAAAAAATAAAAATAAACTCAGTCGATCAAATAAAGATTTTCTCATTTATTACATAAAAAATATTTACAATATTAGGTAGATCCAATAAAATAAATTACAAATGATAAAAAAAATTAATAATAATAATAATAAAAAATTATTATTATTATTGTCAATCGGAAATCCATTGGGCAGCAGACCCCTCAGCCTTCGAATCCCACGAAGCACCCTTGCTGTCGCGGCGCCCAACTCTCACTTGAGTTCATGAACCAGCCTTTCAAGTTCCTACACGGTGTCAAGCAGAATCGCCATGTACCAAATCAGATCAGTCATATCTAGAACATGCATGAATAAATAATGTAACCATATATAGTACCAACTGGTAGTTTAACAAAAAAAATGTGAAACTTAACTAGAAAATAGATGCATGTTAATAATTTTCATATTAGAACAAGAAAATAAAACATACCTCAATGGACAAACAAGAAATTTATTTTTGAAAGAGAAGTGATTAAAGATATAATAACGGTTTAATACAAGACAAGATGGAAGAGATAGAGTTGAGGAGACCTATTTATAACAGATTGAATGAGTGAGTAGTGCAATGTGTTAGGCAAAAAATCACAACCGTTCACCTCTTTTATTAATAATTATATCTCTTAATTAAATCAAGCTTGGTGACTTTTCAATTATTTAAATTAAAAAAATAGATTTAAATACAAAAAAGGTCAAAAGTCATAACTTTCATCTTTTTGATATTTTAGTTATTTAAATTAAATAGCTACAAAATTGTTTTTATCATATTTTTTTCATATTATTTATTTATGAATTATTTTTTTAAGTAAATGATCGAAAAGTCATGACCCTTGATTTCTTTCAACAGATGATCTGTTTGTTGCAACATATGGTCCATCTGTTATAACATATGACCCTTCTATTGCAACATATGACTTATCTGTTGGAGTAATTGATTCATTTTTGCAACATATGGTTCATTTGTTGCAATAGATTGTTCATTTGTTGCAACAAATTGTTTATTTGTTGAAAAAATAAATCAATAGCAAGATTCAGTCAATAGAAATAATAACAAATCATCATTTATCAATATACCATTTTTACCATGAGATTAATTGAAATCGTAATTGAACATACTAATTTATCTTTAATTTTAGTTAAATCAATATAGTTTTTTCTAATGATGGATAAGTTTGAATCATTTCAAATAAAATTGATCAATTGATCACTCTACTTAGGATGAACATACTTAGTTGATTGCGTAATTACCATGAGATTAATTGAAACTGTAATTCAACTTATTAATTCATATTTTATTTTAGTTAAATCAATTAGTCATTACTAATAATGGCTTATAGATGAATAACATGTTGTAATAGATGAGTAATCTGTTGGAAAAAACCAAACAGTTAAAGACATTTGTTGAAAATGACCAAACAGATATAGACATCTGTTGCAACAGATGACTAACCTATTGCAAGAGCAAACTCATCTTTTGAAAATTATCAAACAAATATAGATATCTGTTGCAGCAGATGACTAAATTGTTGCAACATATAACTCATCTATTGAAAATTATTAAATATACAAGATATATGTTGAAAGGCAATTTAAAATACTAAAGCTCAAATATTTTTAGGAGAACTCAAACATTTGTCCCCTTATCTAAGGTCTTGTATTAAAGACTTGTCTTCAATTTTAATTAAATTAATTTAGTTATTATTAATAATTGCTTAATTTGAATAAACAAATGACTAACCTGTCATAAACATCTGTTGCAATAGATGACTAACTTGTTGCAACAAATAGATAATCTGTTGAAAAATAATTAAAATACTAGGAAACTCAAATATTTTTAGGAGAACATAAATGTTTGTCCTATTGTCGTAGAGACGTCTTTAGTTTTAGCTAAATCAATTTGGTCATTACTAATAATTGCTTAATTTGAATCAACAGATGACTAAGATATTGCATCAGATGATTCATCTGTTGAAAATTATCAAACAGATAGAAAATCTGTTGTAACCGATGGGTCAACTATTATAAAGCAATTAAAATACTAGGGAACTTAAGCGTTTTTAGGAGAACTCAAACGTTTGTTCCCTTGATCCTTTTGCATTTGATGTATGGTATATTATTTTTGTCTTCTTTACCTATTTCATGAAATTTTTCATGTGTTTTACTTATTCGTTGTGCCCCTGTTGAAATTTTTAAAAATTTCTTTAGGTTAAATTTTATTTATATATCACTTGGACATTACTTCATAGATTATTTTGTAAGTAAAATTATGATTTTTATTGAATTTTATTTGGTGTATCTGCTACTGCTACAATGGATAGAATTTGCAACATAAATCCAACATATGAGTTATCTATTGCAACAAGTGAGTAATTTGTTGTAATATATGACTAATCTGTTGCAACAGATGACCCATATGTTGGATTCATATTACAACACTATAAAACGAATCCAACAGATGAATAATCTGTTGCAACAAATTAGTCATATATGTTGCAGCAGATTAGTCATATATGTTGCAACATATTACTAATCTGCGCAACAGATTAGTCATATATGTTGCAACAGATTACCAATCTGCGCAACATATTAGTCGTATATGTTGCAATAGATTACTCATCTGTTGGATTCACGTTACATGCTTTATTCATTGTTAAAAAGCAGCAGTAGCAGATACATCCAGATGAGAAATTCAACTAAAAAATAACAAACATTAAAAAAATAATAAAAAATATAAAAAAAAAAAACACACACCAACAAATCAAGTTCCTCGTTTTCGTCATAACTTAAAAGCCCTAATTTTTTACCTGTGAAAATCGAAAAGAAACTATGAAGAACTCGAAGTTGTTGTCGTCGGAGAATGTTGTCACGTCGACTGACAGTTGAAAGTAAAAAAGGAATGGGCAAGAGCTCAAAACTATTTGTTGCCAGAGGTTGAAGTTGCACAAGATTGAACGGAGAAATTTGGAAAGTTGTTGGTTGGGAGAAATTAGAGGGAGAAACTATCGAGAGAAAGAGAGAAGAGAGATAGATTTGCAGAGAGAGAAGTTTTGTGGGTGTGGGTTAATTTGTATTTTTGAAAAGATTAAAAAGTTTGAAAAATATTAATCAAGTCCACAACTAACCTAATCAAGTTTTTTAATTATGTTTGACCCTTTAAATTGGTCAATGTCACCAATCCTTTATTCAAGACTTAAAAGACACCTTTCCTTCAATTTTCTCGAGCCACTCAATAAAATTGGTAATCTAAAGTTAAAATATTTTTGTTCTTAATAAATAAAGTTTCATATGATATTTTTTATTTGAAACCTATTCTTCTAAATTTAAGATGCAATTATTTTATAATCTTTTTTCCTAATAATTCATTTTTTCTTGGCACATTATTAATGTTAAGAATTCATCAATTATAATTCTGAAAAGCTTCTTTCCATTAAACCAACTATTAACATAATTTATAAACAAAAATCAATACGTGTGCGGTGTGCTTATACAATTTCTCTTAGAACCTTTAATTTCGTATATACTCGTAAATCGTCAATATCGGAGTGACAATAGCTTGGTGAAAAAGAGAACAGAAATGAAATTTTAGCCTTGTGATTGAAGGCCCTAGAGACTACTGAACCTTGACCACAACCACCATACATAACTTAAAATGTCAAAAATATAACAACCAAGAAGCATAGAGACACTAAAATGGAGAAAAATGTGGAGGTTCACCATGTGTTATATATACCCAAAAATGAAAAAGATTGTGTCAAACAAATTGAGATCTCATCTAACAGCAAATCAAAAAGATCATTTGGAAAATAACTTCCAAATTCCAATTTATTTTTTTTGTTTCCCATTCCCTTTTTTGATCCAAGAATTGAACAAACTCTGTCACGATCACATCTTTTTATGGGTTTTTACAGCTAAGGTTGTTGTTGAAAATTGACACATTTATACAAGGACCACAAAAGATTGAACTATACCTTATTCTTTGAACTCACATAAAAACTTATTCTTCACTTTTGCCCATACACATTTGGTTTCTTTCATTTGTTTGGAATTTTATTACCTGTTCATGGTCTATAGGTCTAGCTAGTAGTGGTTATCCATCAAACATAAATTAGTTGGAGTCAGCTATATGAATCTTGAACGATAGATATAGAAATTGAGTAACATGTTGAATGAAAATATTCAAAATTGCTAGACATTATTTGGTAGTACTAATTGCTGAGAATAACATGGTTACATTGTGTTGGAGGCCTTCTGTGAAGGGGGGTGGTAGTCGACGAGGAGGAGATCCGAATGGTAGGTTTAAAGAATTAATGTGGAATAAGGATTTGGGAGCTCATGCAAATGGAGAATTTTCCATGGCGGTAATACAGGCGAATAATTTGATGGAAGATCAGAGTCAACTGGAATCAGGGCCATTGAGTTCTGTGAAATTAGGACCTCATGGAACATTTATTGGTGTCTATGATGGACATGGAGGACCGGAGACATCGCAGTTTGTAAACAGTGCTTTGTTCTCCAATCTCAAGAGTACGTACTAATGTTTTTAATTCAAATGTGTGATGTTTCTTTGTCATATTGATTGTCCTAGTATAGCAGAAATCCCGAAAGTTCAAAATGTCTTGTTAATGAATTATATGGAATTTGATTGACTTGATTCAAAATAAGATATTACCTACATTATGTCTCCAATATGTAACTTATTTACAGTGTTATGTATGCAACATTAATTTCGTCATGAAATGTAAGAAGTTTATTAGACTGGCTCAGAGTATAGATCTTTTTGAGTTGTAACATAGTCAGGGGCCCATGCAGTATTTTGGTACCAGGTTCACTCGAACCCAAAATTTTCTATGAGCAACATAGATTTATTTGTGAAAATTCACTAAAATTTCAAAAAATTATAGATTTGAACTCTTAACATTAGAAGTATATTAAGTTCAGTGCTAAGAACCTTACATGTCGAACCATTGTGTTTAAATCTTGAATCCGTCTTGAAACTTGAGCTCATATCTTGTAGTAGCTGATAGAGTTGTTGTCATGTGACCAGGAGGTCACAGGTTCAAGTCGTGGAAGCAACCTATTGCGGAAAGAGGTTAAATGTTTGCTATTATCAGAGGCGAACCCAGGATATGAAGATAGGAGGTGCACCATTATCTTTAACATAATATCGATTATCAACCACACAATTTTTTTTGATCAACATCAACTACACAATTTGACATATGAATTTTTTAAACTTCAAAATTATTAAAAAAAAATGGGCAAAGAATAAACTTCAAAATGATCAAATGATATTACTTTAGTACTAATATAACAAAAATAGATGCTCACTTCTTATTTTTTCAAAATTATCTAAATGAGTACGATGCTCACTTCTTATTTTTTCAGATTGTTTGTTCAAAGAAACTTGAATTGATTGAGATTGATTTTCAAAATTTAGCATCTTACTGAAACATCTTCTATGAACGCTATTTACTTCACCAACATGTAATTGGAATCACTCCAAACTATGATTCCAAGCCTTAAAGTTGATTTTTGTGAAAAAAATCACCTGCATTGCCCTTTACATAATTATTTTTGAATAGTAGCAACACAAGCAAAACACAACATCTTTCTTCACACTATACTCCATCCACCTAGAATATGAACCCAAATACCATGTCGAATTAAATCGATGCATTTTCGTTCCAATTCTAGTTTGAGAAAATTGAGAAAGAATCAATTGACAAGGCCCTTGTTGAATATAATGTCTTCTCACTTGATCTCGTATTGTAGAGTCATATTCATGAATTGGTTTTCTTTCTCCGGGATCGGAGTTAAGTGAATTCACATAAAACTCTTCTATAAGGCGATGAGAATTGTCTTTAAAATTAGAACTTAGTTGAGGAAAATAATATCTATCCATTTCAATTCACAAGAATCAATAACAAATTCCTATAAAATAAAAAATTCATCAAGAATATAAGTAAAAATATTTATTTATTTATTTTTAACCAATTCCCATGAACTTAAATAGAAGCAAGAATTCAAGAAAAAAGAAATAAATAAATTTTACACACTAATTTTCAAGCAACAAGTAGATATTAAAAGCAATTAACATTACCCAAACTTGAATAAAAAAATAAAAAAAATGTGTACCCAAACTTAAGGAAATACAGATTGAAAATTAGAATTTGGGGAGAAATATGGAGCTTGGGATTGGAAAAAGTCCCTTTTTATACATAGTAAATAGGGTGGGGTCAGCTGAAGTTGCTGCTAGCTGTTGGCATTTAAATGTAAGGAGAAGTAAAATAAAAACATCAAGTGAGTCCATCAAGCATCGAATACGGGACATGGGGCCAGAAGAATGTCAGTATTTGACTTCCAAACCAATGCACCCACACACATTTTATTAATAAAGGTGCACAATTAAATATATTAACGATTTAGTAGGATATATATACGTATATATACAATTTTTTTAAAAAGTTACCGAGTGCACGTGCACCCTTGAACCACCACGTGGGTCCGCCTCTGGCTATTATGGGTATATATTTAATTTTATACATCTTTAACACAATTGAGACCAAAATTTGCACATCCTTCGCCAAATTCGTGGCTCCGCGAGTGTATATTAAATCTTGCAAATCCTTAACACAACCGAGAAGAAAATTTGCATACCTTTCATCATATTCCTGGCTCAGTCACTCATGCTCATATTTATCTGCATTTCATTTTCATTATCAGAATTTGCAACAGAGCATCAAGAGATTTCTGCTGATGCCATAAGAAAAGCTTTCTTGGAAACTGAAGAAGAGTTTCTGTCACTTGTAAAGACACAATGGCATGAGAAGCCACAAATTGCAACAGTAGGATCATGTTGCTTGGTCGGCGTAATATGCAGTGGACTACTGTATACCGCCAATGTTGGAGATTCGCATGCAGTACTAGGCAGAGTAGATAAAGCTGCAAAGAGCGTAGCAGCTATTCAATTGTCAACGGAGCATAATGCAAGTACTGAATCCGTGAGAGATGACCTTAGGTTATTGCATCCTCAGGATTCGCGGATTGTGGTTCTCAAACACAACGTTTGGCGTGTGAAGGGTATTCTACAGGTAAGATTTTTATAAATATAGTCTCAATTTTTTGGTTGTCTGTTGTTAATATCGGAAGCTCTCATTCTTATATTTCCCATTCCTTACCTTAATTCTGAATCTGTTATATGTACATATTTAATGGATCTTTCAACACATATACAAACTCTCGGCCAAAGCTACTGAATTCTGCTAGACTCACACCATCTAAGAGTCGTTGATGTAGTTAAGTAACCTAAGGGTGATTATATGTTATTCTACCTTATGTTAAGTAGCATTTTAAGACTATGTAGTTTGAGCTTCAAAGGCATTTGATTGATATTGATGTTCTGTTCCTAATTGTCATGACCTGATTTCTCAAATTGTGATGGCGCCTACTTTAACCCACCAGTAGACAAGGCAAGTCATAGTCCGAAATGATAAGTAACGGGCTAACAGACAGAGACCAAATAAAAGATCACGTATCATGATAGCATCAACAATAGTAAGTGAAATCTAAGAAGGGAGTATATATATTATATCACAACGAGAGAAGGAAAAAGGACCAACTATACAAATGAATCCCTCCCAAGACCTGATAACTAGAGTAGATAGAGGACCTGATAACTAGAGTAGATAGAGGAGGATCAGCCAACTAGAGTAGATAGAGGACCTGATAACTAGAGTAGATAGAGGAGGATCAATCTCGGACGATAGCAAGCTCATCCTGATCTGATACCATTCTGTTACGACCCGAGGCCCTAGTTGTGACGGGCATCTCGAACCATCAAGGCCCCAGAGACCCCCTAACTCCCCAACCCACTAGTGATATTGTCCGCTTTGGGACCAGGCCCGCACGGCTTTAAAATGCGTCACTAGGGAGTAAGACTTTCCTACTTATATACCCAACGGTTTTAAAACGCGTCACTAGGGAGTAAGACTTTCTTACTTATATACCCAGCATCCCTAATGTGTTTTGATTCCTTCCTAAGTTGGGGTGTTACATATATCCCCTTTCCTAAGTTGGGGTGTTACACTAATCTTTCTTTATAGGTTTCAAGGTCCATTGGTGATGCATATCTTAAGAAGTCGGAGTTCAACCAGGCACCACTATTGGAAATATTTAGGTTGCCAGAACCATTCCCGGAACCAATCCTCAGAGCAGAACCATCAATATCCGTTCACAAACTGACTTCCAAGGATCAATTTGTCATATTTGCTTCGGATGGTCTATGGGACCATCTTAGCAACAAGGAGGTTGTTGATATTGTCCGCAATCATCCCAGAAATGTAAGCTTTCACAGTAATATCTAATAATGACCTTTATGTTCATTCCACAGTTAGATTTATTTGGTGATTAGCACTGCAAAAGTTCAGGATTTGTTAACCAAACTGAATTTTCTCAACATTCACATGGTCACTGCTCCCTAGTTTAGCCTTCCCTATTCTCTTAAACTTCAATAATATTGAGAATCGTGATAAAGATGATGATGCACTCGAAGGTATGACCTAGTGGATAATGAAGTGGGATAAAAATCATAGACCAGAGTTCAAATCCCAATACAAACAAAAAAGCTAGGTGATTTCTTCATATCTTCCAAAACATCGAGCACACTCAAAGGCATCGAGATTTTACTGTTCAAACTTATAAAAAAGTGCTTCCCAATCTACTTACTTTAAGACGGAGGATTTACCTTGTGATATCCATTTTCCTTTGGTTGAAAGGAAGAAATTACTTCTTGATCAGCTTTTAGCATACTATTTTTACCTATGTTGCTCGGACTCTCAAAAATGCTGCCAAACTAGTGTTGGATCATCCAAAAATGCAGTACTTTTGAAGGATCCAACACTCACATGACAACATTTTTGAAGAGTTTGAACAACAAAATACATTGAGGATCATTACTGAATGCACAGTTTCTGAATCCGATTGTTAACTCAGAAAATTATACTCCTCTTTACTCTTAGCAGGGAATTGCTAGAAGACTTATCAAAGCTGCTCTACATGTAGCAGCCAAGAAAAGAGAAATGCGATATTCGGACCTTAAAAAGATTGATCGAGGTGTAAGAAGGCATTTCCATGATGATATCACAGTTGTAGTTGTGTTTATTGAACCATATTCCATGAATAGAAGTTCTTCTCGCAGCTCGATTCTCTCCATAAAAGGAGGCACTCCCACCTCTCCAAAATTGTAGTTCCAACATATATTTTCCAAATAAATCACTTCAGTCAATCCACTTGGGAATTGCAAAATATGTCCCCTCCGCCCCGTGCCCACAAGATGTGAACCTGGATTTGAAATTTATGACTGAACTTGTCATCGAAGCAAAAATTACTGAGTTCGTTCGAACTCATACCTAACCAACGACAAAAGAAGATGGCATAGCTTCTCTCTCGGAGGCCTCAATGTCTTATTTTGTCTTCTTTCATTTCTTTGTAGTTTTTAGGATAGAAATGTGTTGTTCCCTTCATTTTTTTGACTTGATGGTTACTTCCTCAGTAGCCAAAATAATTATCTTAGATATAAAAAATTTGAAAAGGCATCTTGTTGCAACATCCACAGTGAGTTTGACCGGCTATTTATGCAAGATCCTCTTTTTGTATTAATAAAGGCAAACTTAATCACCACTAAGATTGTTACAAAAGTCCCTTACGTAAAAGTATTCAATCAGCAAAAACCTTATTAAGTCTAGCATAGCTTATTCACCATGGACATTTTGTAACCTACACTAGAGAGCTTAAGTATGATATTTTGGTGTTCAACACTAGGTACCAAGATTGGTGCAATATTTTACAGCAAAATTGAAAGCTTTGAGTATGTTGCTTTCTTCATTTGTAACTTTAATTTTCGTTTTCCCTTAGGGTGTGTTTGGTATGGATGTTTTTCTTTTTTTCTCATATTCGATTGGTTAAAAGTTTTTAAAAATATTTTATTCAGCAAATAATATTTGAAAATAAAGAAAATGACTTTCTTAATAAAAGTAGCGAAAACAAGGGTACTGTCTCCTTGCACTCGATCTCACAACTAGGGGTGAGAATGGTACGGTATTTGAAACTTCGGTGCGGTAATTTCTGCATTCGATTTTTAAAAACACTATACCATCACCATACAATATTAATTTGGTATGGTTCGACATTTTGATGTTCGATTTCTGTATTTTGTGATATGGTAATCGATAACCATAATTTGTTCAATTTCGACAATATATACTCGTATAATTAAGTATTATTACTTGGACTTATCAAAAGCACGTCGCAATTGTATCATGATTACACATTACACATGTAAAAATATTCAAAAAGAAGTACAAATAACTCTTTTTGTTAGTCAATTATAAAAGAAACAACAACAACAACAACATTACAATTAAGATAGAGTAGTCAAAGTTCCAGTGTCTTAACATTTTTATATCAATACTAAGTTGTACATATATATACAAAAAAATTTATAATGTATACCATATACCTGTGAAAATATTAAAGTAGATTTTTTGGAAGAATATTATTCTAGTTATGTTTCTAGAATAGCCTAGTGTAGTATCTTAAATAAACATCTTGTAGAATTATCTAGATATTTTAGATTAGCGGTAGAAGATAAAAATGACTAGATTTTTATCTTGTAGAATTATCTAGATATTCTATAGTAGTAGAACATAAATATCACTAGATTTTTCTTGTAGAACTATCTAGAAGATTTTCTAGAACCATCCATGAACAAATATAAATAGGGATGGTTTTATACATTTGTAACCAACTAAAAAATAAATCAAAAGACAACCCAATTCAAGAAGTCTTCTTCCATAACAAAGCTTTTCTTTCATAGCTTCCTCTTCTTTAGTTGAATCTTCCGATCTTAGTTAACGATCTTGGGTTAGCAAAAGGTCTCCCCAATTATACCTTTCTTCTGCTATTCTTTACATGGTATCAGAGTCAAAGTCATAGATTGACTTGCGTTTATTTTAAGATCAGGTTTGTGATCGATTCAGCTAGTTTATCCGAATAGATTTAAGCGGTCGCGTTAATGGACTGAGAGTGGAGTTGTTGAATCAGTCTAATTATAAGGTATGAAAGACTTGTATGGAATCATACCTTTTGGGTGAGGACTTGTGGGATATTGTCAACGGAAGTAACATAAGTCCTCCTGTCGACAAACCGGAAATGATGGTGCATATAAGAAGTGGAAGCAACTAATGTGAAGGCGGAGTTCATCTTGAAGAAAACAATATCCTCCAGTTTATTCGATCATATTATAAGGTGCAAATCAGCCCATGAAATATAGAGGCCCCTTGATCAGTTATTCAGTAAGAAGAATGAAGCTCACCTACAAATATTGGAGAATGAATTAGCTACCACCACTTAAGGTAATCTTTTTATTGTTGAGTACTTTTTAAAGATTAAGAACTTATGTTCAAGATTTCTTTATTGAATATGGACGAGGCTATCTCTGAAGCATGAATGATAAGAATAATCATTCGTGGTTTAAAATTAGAATATATTTCCTTTGTGACATCAATTCAGGGATGGGCTCAACAACCATCCCTGGAGGAATTTGAGAATTTGTTATCATCACAGGAGTTACTAGCCAAACAATTGATTGGTGAATTTGTCAAGGAAAGGGAAGAAAATGCTCTTGTAGCGGACAAGAGGGACGTTAAATAAAAAACAAAAGATTTGCCTCACTCTCGATTCGCATGTGGTTCAAGCTTGCCTGGAAAGAAGGAAGAGTCTTTTTACAATTATAAAAAGCCTCCCAGATGTTATCGGTGTGGCAAAACAGGACATATAAGAAGATATTGTCAAGTCACAGAGAGCAACATGGCTCATACTGAAAAAGTTGTCAAAGAAGAAGAAGGCTGAAAAGATGCTTCGAAACTGAGAGTCGAGCAATAAATGTCTTGGCTTCCATAAATTTGCAAAGAGATTGAATTGGATATAATGCAATCCATCATGTGGAGAAGGAGGACACTAATAAGAAGCAAGATGATACTAAAGATGTTCCGATTGGAGACATGGTAGCTATTGTCGAGAAATTCAAAGAAGCAGATCCTGAAATTGACAATAAAAATTTGAACGTAAAATATGTTACAATAAAATCTGAGCAGGAAGTGTTTGAAACTATACATGCCGATGGTGACTTTATCGGAGAAAGCATTAAGAAAGATGCAGTAGAAATTGAAACCACTAATCAATCATCTACCGTATCAAGGTCAATCACGAACTCAGAGCAAATATTACAAGTTAATGAAGAAGCTGGCCTTAAAGTCTCAATTTCAGATAGAGAGATAGACCATAAATCTTCGAAACGTCTGAAGCTACTAGACAGTTTATTGAGGAGTTGGAAAGGGATGCTGGTGGTGAATCATCTAATGGTTATGAGGTTTCGAAAAAAATTAATAGTCAGATCATTATCAACTCAAATGAAGCAACTGATGCTGATGAAATTCCCTCATATCAAGGAGTTGCGTTGGAAGGTGAGGTAGCACAAAAATTAAACCTAGGAGTTCCTAACTTTCATATCATAGGTGTTTCTATGAATAATATAGTTGTCGAGGAGCTAAGAGAAAAAGGGAGTCAAAAATTTCAACAAAATGAAATTTGGTAAAGTGGTGATTCATATGGTTCGCAAAGGCCAAAAAGGACTATTACCAAGTCAATCCGCTACAAAATGAAATTTTGTCAATACATATTCTCGTTTCTTTGCAGGGCTGGTCATTAATGAAAAATCTTTATTATTTGCAGAAGCAAGAGGAGTCGCGCAAAACCTGGTAAGATTTTCTTGAAGGCACAGTTCAAAGTTTTGTCTGAGTTCTTCTGCGACAAGTTCATGGTAGCTTCAAAAAATCACTTTAAGGGGGAGTGTGAAAATATTAAAGTAGATTTTTTGGAAGAATAGATTTCTAGTTATGTTTCTAGAATAGCCTAGTGTAGTATCTTGAATAAACATCTTGTAGAATTATCTAGATATTTTAGATTAGTGGTAGAAGATAAAGATGATTAGATTTTTATCTTGTGGAATTATCTAGATATTCTATAGTAGTAGAACATAAATATCACTAGCTAGATTTTTCTTGTAGAACTATCTAGAAGATTTTCTAGAGCCATGATTGTCTTGTACATTTGTAACCAACAAAAAAATAAATCAAAAGACAATCCGATTCAAGAAGTCTTCTTCCATAACAAAGCTTCTCTTTCATAACTTCCTTTTTTTTTAGTTGAATCTTCCGATCTTAGTTAACGATTTTGGTCTAGCAGAAGGTCTCCCCAATTACGCCTCTCTTTCATAGCTTCCTTTTCTTTAGTTGAATCTTCCGATCTTAGTTAACGATCTTGGGCTAGCAGAAAGTCTCCCCAATTACACCTTTCTTCTGCTATTCTCTATAATACCATACCAAATACCATAATACTAAAATTACGATATCAAAATTTTGACTCCATATCATAATTCGATATATATCGTATAATGCTCGCCTCTACTCACAACCCAATTTATTGCTTTTAGCAGTTAACTTGAGGCTATCGTGAATTTTGCCAAACTCTTCCAAAAACTGAAAAGAATTAAAGCAACTTTTACGTATATCCAAGCAGGCTGTGCCCCTCTTTAAGAAACACATATTAACAATTAAGGTAAATATATTTTATAAATTCACATAATGTAAACATTCAATTGTATTTAATCAATTTTATAACGATGAGTAAATGTTAAAATAATTCAAATCTATTTTGCAGTTAACATGGATTAATCCACTCTTTTATATATATATATATATATATATATATATATATATATATATGCACGGCCTGTGTTAGTACAGGCCCAAAAAATATTTTTTTATTTCAACTTATGTGATGTAAATAGAATTTAGATAATTATTCATTAAAATTATTTAAATTTTTAATTATTATGATTTATAATATATTTTATTCTATTTCAATTTAATTGACAATAGTATAATTTCAAAAGCCAGCCAAATATCTTATATTTTAAAATTTTTAAAATTATTAATTATTTGATTTATAATAGTTTTTACATAATTTTTCAATAAGATATGAATAGTCTCTTCGTCCCAATTTATGCGGCACATATAAAATTTTGGCAAACAATCAATTTTTTAAATATTTTTGTTAATTATTGTTATTTACAGTACTTTTTATTTCATTTTCAAATAATATATGTTGCTTTATATCTTCCTCTGCCCCGTCTAAATTGATATGGCACTAATATAATTTTGATGCCCAGTCAAAGTTTTTATGTTGATATATCATTTTGTTATCCTTAATCTTTTAATACATAAATGACTTATAATAAGGGGTAGTATAGTAAAATTATCATTTGAAGGACGACAATTTAATTTAAAATATCAAGAGTTAATTTCGTATTTCATTTTTTTTTTTATTAAATATTATTTATTTTCTTAATATCTAGATGACTCATAATATTAATTAAGAGCGATTGATTATGTTACTCTTATAAAAATTAACATAATTTTATCATCTCCAATTATAATCATCGATAACTCATCGAAGTAATATATTAATTAAATACGGGATGCTATATTTTGCATATATAAAATATGATATTATTAAATATTATTGGATAGTGTATTATGTTTATCTCTCACAATAATAAAATTTTATTGTATATATTTCTTTATTTTTTTTTTACTTGATATATATTGACCCAACACGAATCTTAAGAAAATATTCATTAGGAATTTATTTTATTAAATTAAATTCATTAATTTCGTACTTTAAAAATTTAAATTTAAGTTTAAATATTATTATTTCTATATAAGAAAAAAATATTTTTAAAATTTAAATTTACTAAAATAAATAAGTAAAATAAAATTAATTTTGAATATTAAAGTATATTCAAATAATAAAATTTAGTTACTTTGAATATTTAGTTGAAATTAATTAAGATAAAATTATTATATTATTAAATTATTTAAATTTAAGATGCTATATTTTGCATATACAAAATATGATGTTATTAAACATTATTGGATAGTGCATTATGTTTATCTCTCACAATAATAAAATTTTAGTAATATATATTTTTCTTTATTTCTTTTTTGCTTGATACATATTGACCCAATACAAATCTTAAGAAAATATTCATTAAGAATTTATTTTATTAAATTAAATTTATTAATTTTGTACTTTAAAAATGTAAATTTAAATTTAAATATTAGCATTTCCATATATAAAAAAATAATTTTAAAATTTAAATTTACTAAAATAAATAAGTAAAAAAATTATTTTAAATATAAAAGTCAATTAAAATAATAAAATTAATTTAATTTAAATATTTAGTTGTAATTAATTAAGATAAAATTATTATATTATTAAATTATTTAAATTTAAGTAATTTAAATCAAATTAGAGGTTCAGTTGCCCCCACATATTCAATGATACTTCAAGGTTTGGCAAGATATGTAATTTAAAAGAAAATAAAGGGCTTTTATTGAAGTTGTCAATATAGTCCAAAAGAAACAACACAAAAGACAACCTTCTCAAGCAAATTAATTGTTAAAATATGTGGAATGTCCTTAGTGTTAATTATATTGATTTTAAGCATACATGTTGAAATAGCTCTTCTATAATATAACAATAATACTATATATATATATCTATATATATATATCAATTCATGAAAAGTGAGTACAAGACTTCATTTTTAAAATATCTAAGTCTTTATCAAATTGATCATTGCCATATATTTTTTGTCTATTATAAAATATGTTATTTGCTTGAATAACCTCTATCACATTTCACAATTTTTTTTATAAAACATGCATTTTTATTACTCTGTTAGTATCTTATTGAATCAATGAATTTTAACTTTCTTTTTTCTCAAGCCAAGCAGATAAAACTATATTAAAACAAAACAATACTATAATAGCATTATTGTTAGAATTACATATAAAGGTAGATAATATAATTAAAGGTAAAGAAGTTCAAGTTCCTAAAAATATTGAAATAGACGAATTAATTACTCAATTAAAGAAGGTTGAAATAACTCCTAGATAAGAAAAGCAAAATATAATTAGAAAATCACAAAAATGGACTTTCTTTCAGCTAGACCAAGAAAAGCCATCGAAGGGGAAAGACAAAGAGTTAATTTTTTCGATAATAGAGTAGGAAACAATCTTATTTTTAGAATACTATCTAGAAGACACCCAGACATAGAACAAGACCAGGAATTAAACGAAATAATAAATATGGACAAAGATCTATAAATTTTTCAGCAAAATCAATTAAAATTATTAAATCCTAAGACATTATATAATGCTAAGTATTTCTCCACAGATAATCAGCTATACAGACATTGTAGAGAAGAACAAATATTCGCTATAGAAGAAAACTTTACAAACTTAAATCTAGTAAATCCTGAATCCTTAAAACAAATAAGAAATAATAGAATGTTGTTAATGCATATGGGATTAATAGTCATAGGATTAAAAAGTTGTATAATTAATTTATATTCTAATTGTCAGATTACAGTAATTAAATGATCAAGTATGTGATTATCTTCTTTAGTATAACTTAATATTTTGTATTCTAAATATAAGTCTTGTAATTTGTCTTTTATTTTTAGATGTATAAGAGTATTTTGTAATGTTCTTCTCATTAACTAAATATTCCCAAAAACTTCTCGCTCTAATACCATAAAAGTATTATTTCAAAATAAAAAGTATGATTCAAAATAAAAGGTTAAAGTGTGCAGTTATTTAGTTGGTTTTAATGAAATGTGTTGTAAATCTTACTTAGTACTCCCCCTCTCTTGTAGTTTTATCACGTTTAGTCCATTAGATTAGCTTATTTTTTTTCTTTTTTTTTATCTTACCCCATTCGTCTTTCTCTCTTAACCTTTACTCCTAACAACTTCTTCTTTAACCACACCTCGGAATATTCATTAGGCAATTAACTTCATCCTTTGATTTAGGCGGACTCTCAAAGCCAGGATTCCTAGGAATTTACAAGTTAATCTATCGTTGTTATTAAGAAGTTAAGAGGTTAACCATAAACTAAGGGTAATTATTTTAAGGTAGCAAGTCTTATATTCATATGGTATAGAGAATCGTAACATTTAAACAAAAGTAAATATATTTTTTATGGAGAGAATAAAGCATATCATAAAGACTTACTTGATATAACTGAGAGAGGTTTTCCTTTCGGGAACCCCCTAAGGATTTTGCAAAGACTTGAAAACTTTATTAAACACACTTCTTATTACAAAAACTGGATTACAAACTGAGGATAGGTTGGTTTGGGAAAGGGATTTTAAGCATAAAGGGTAGAGGAAATATGTTGTGGGTTGAAGGTTTTTTTTACTTGATTTTTCTTCGTTCTGCTCTTTACTACTAACTACTTAAGTCTTATATAGACATAAGTGGAAAGAAACAAATGGACTCAAACATACTACGTGGCCTAAGGACAAGTGGCCGACACTAAAGATAAGATTCCTTAATAATGCAAGTCGAGTACACATTGGGCCCCATCATCACAGGCATTATTTTTCTTTTGATAAACGTGTGCTTCAACAGTTTTTTTTGAAGGGTAATGATAAAGAAAGCACTTTACATGGCTAATGTGGGCATACCCACATGACTCACCTTATCATAATATCACATCTTACATACATAATACTTGATTCTTATTTTACCACGTATCTGTCTTCTTTATCTTTCGTTTGTCTCTGTCTGATTAGGTATCCAAGTTGTGAAGTGCAACAGAGTCAAAACTCATGCCTGAATCATCATCTTCATTAGGATCCTGTGCATGTTGGAGATAAGCAAAACTTCCATGAAATTCATCTTCTTCGTCTTTCGAACTTGGATTTATATCTGGACTGTTATTATCTGGGTTGTTCTGATTGTATTTGGGACTAGTCTGTCTGTACTCATACTTGGACTGTATTTACTAACAACATGATTTTCTTGTCCTTGATTGTTGAAAGTTTTTTCTAACGTCTGTTGTATTATAGCTTTAATTTTATCATTTTTTTTCTTCTTTGAAATCAAAATCATTTTAGAGGTATCTTTCTGAGTACAAGTTCTGGGTGGTCTCCATCTTGATGAAGAGCAACCTTTATCTTCACTTTTTGACAGAGTGACAACCATTAGCGGATTTGATAAGTCTTTACCGGCTACCGTTTGAATATATATATATATATATATATATATATATATATATATATATATATATTTCTTCTTTTAAAAAAAATTGATCCTCATACCTAGAAGGTCGAACCATCTATACAAGTTGAAACAATGAAATAATAATTTTTTAATATGTTAATATAATATATAATATAAATATATTGGGGGGCTTAATGTTATGAAGAAAGGGTGAAAATCGTTTTCTCCCCGAAGTTTGTCTTAAAAATCAACCTCTCCCGAACTGTCAACAATAATCAACCTTCCCCTTTTATCCTATGTAATGTCCATTTTATCCTTGTATTTTTAATTCTATATTTATGTAATATCTTCTTATATTATATGTAATGAATATTTTTTTAACATGGATATTTATAGTATTTTATTTAAATTTATTAACTTTATACTCAAATTAATACTTTTTATAAATTTATCACAAAATTCAATGTTATTTTTTAAGATTGTTATTTTAGTATTATGTTTATTAAAGAGTCATTTGGTGTAAGGTATAATTATAATAATTTAGAGATAAAGTTCATGATTATTTATCCTGCGTTTAATTAGATGTATTAGGTAGTGTCAAAATTATTTGTCGCAGCATTTCTACCACAGCGATGAGATAAATTATCACACATACGTGTTAGTACAACTTATTTTGTAATAGTTAATCCCGAAATAACTTGTTTCCAAACCACCTATCCCTAAATGTGTATATATACATATGTATGTACATGCATATGCGTATATTTTTGTGTTTTATCACCCTTTTACTAAATTCATTTCGTATTACTTAACTTTTTGTTGATATAACACGATCCTTAATAAAATTTTACTTAAAGGTATATTTTACTAAATTACTTTATTAATAATAATTTGAAACTTTAAATTTGTCTATACTGTTACTTTATATAGTTATTTAACACTAAATGATAGAAAAAAAATATAATACAATTCTTTTGATTTCATAAATTGAGCAGATAAATTAAAACTTCTATTTTTAGTATGAGGATCAAGTGATAAGAAATGATATTATCTATTGTCTATATCAGTAAATAAGATGTGATTTTCATTAATAGAGTATTACATATTTTATAATTTATATAAATAATATATTCTTTAAAATTTGACCTTATTTTTATTCGATAAAAATATCTAGTACCCCCGAACTATGATCAAATTTTCTACGACACACGTCAACTTCATGGAGGTCCTATTACCCCTTAAACTAAATTTTAGTATATTTTTATCAATCTTTTTAGCTAACGTGATACCCTTTGTCAATCATCTTAGATGGCGTGACACCTTTGACGTGAGCTCCATTTTATGTAATAAAGGTTTTACTAGAGGCTTATCTCTTTCATTTATTGTTTGTATTATTTGCATTAAATTAAGTTTATAAAATTAGTATTACTTATTATTTTCACTTGTAAAATAAATATTATAATTTTGATTATTATTAATAAAACTAATTTTCCTATATCAAGCTAGTTTACTTCATAAAGATCATCATTAGCTTATATACTTAATTAGTATTTCTTTTTTTCCCTAGAAGATAATGTTAATGTTTTTATGAAGATTTTGTTATATGATTTTTTTTTTTTAAAATGAAGATAATGTTTATGTTTTTATGTAATGTCCATAAATATTATCATATTATAAAGATAAAATGGATATTACATGGGATAAAGAGGAAATTGGTTATTGTTGATAGTTCAGAGGAGATTGATTTTTATGAAAAATTTAGGGGAAAACGATTTTCACCCTATGAAGAAAAGGACATGAGCTGCCCCCTAAATTATTGCTTCAATGGTCTGCCCATTAAACCGGCCTTGCATTAAACAAACAATAAATTTTGTTTGTCCTAGAAATGATAATGATTACCGAGTATAAACATAATAGATGATTTATGGTTGATAATGAAAGAAAGGTACTTTGCTCATAATTATTGTTATTCCACTAAATTTATTTTAACTAAAAATTACACAAATACACAACTTATGTTTTCAATATTATAAAAAATTTTAACTCCCTAAATATATTATAAAAATCTCAATATATACACAGAATGCTATGTATATATCGGCTATGTTATGTATATTAATAGGGAGAGAGAGTAAAATAATTAAAAAAAGTGGGAGAAATTATAATTACTTCCAAAAGGGTTGGTATTTATGTTATTTATACCTATTTTAAAGATTCAAAAATCAAAACAGAAAATCTAAATAGAATAATGACGCTGATGGGTCAAAACTCAAAAGAAATACTAACAACTATTCCTTCATTTGAAAAAGAATCGAATATTTTGATTTGATATAAATTTTAAAATATAAATAGATTTTTAAATTTTGTGATCTTAAATTAAAGATAAATTAAATATATTAAAATATTATTTAATCTTATACTCTTAAACATACAATGTGAAAAGTTAAAATTAAAGAATTTCGTTTAAAATTAAAGAATTACTAAAACGAAAGAATTAAATCCAGCAACACTAATGGCTACTCCGTAAGTCTCTCTGCCTTCCTCCTTTAGTTTCTGCATTATAATCGAACAGATAGTGACGCAAAGTTATTAAGATAAAGTAATAAAAATTCATAAACTTATTAGTCATTAATACATAAAATTTCTTATGTTTAACAAAATTACTTTCTCCGTTTCATTTTTACTCGTCCCAAATTGAGATGGCATAACTATTAAGAAAACAATGATTGATATTGTAACTTTACCATTTTGCCCCTTTTAATTATGTCTTGTTGTTTGTTCTAATATTGATGGATGACTAATACCAAAACACCATTTATATTCTTAATGGTGTACTCTTAATGATACTCCTCTTTGAAATATTTTTCAAAAATGCTAATAACAAGGATTAATCAATTACACTAAGGGTATAATGGGAAAAAGATTGTCTTGTCTTGATAAGTAAAAAAGAACATGCAAAATGGGACATCAAATTAAAAAATTTGAGACGAATAAAATGGGACGGAGAGATTACTAAAAATCTCTTTTTGTACAGTTTTGCTCTTGATACATATACTCAATCTTCTCAGCCTCTTTACACTCCACTAGTGATGTCCCAAATCACGTTTCTTGATTTTTCAAATTATTTCACCCCAAAAATTTTGAAAATCTCTCGCCACTTCTGTTTTTTTATCCTTTTCTCTTCAACTTCCAACAACTACACTCATCCATCAAGTTGATATCATATCGATTTCACTAATTTCATTGTCTTTTTTTGAATTCTTTATCAATTTCCTTTTTTCAACTTTTAAGCCTCCAATAAGGAAAAGAGGAGAAATTAAATAATCATTTGATAGATTTTTGATAAAAATGGCAAGATGACGGTGGTGGTACGGACGAACGATAAAAGTAGTAGATTAATGTATCAATCATAAGTACCAAAACATATGTACATATGTATCAATCATATGTATTAAATATGTGTATCATATAAATGTATTTGATACATATATATTTAGATACATATGAAGAACTTGTGTACCATTTACATAATTTAAGGATATGCATATGTTTTTTGGTCATTTAATGGCTTTATCACCCTAATTCAATTTGTGCATTTTTTAATTGACACGTTTCAATTTTATTTAATTATGTGATATATTTTATACGTGCACAATTGATACATTATTTTGATATATATTAACCTATAAGAAATTTATGTATAATATTGATAGAATAATTTGATACTTTTTATATATGTATCAATTTTTTCTTTTCATTCACTGCTCATTATACCTTTATTTCATATAACTAAAAAATATATATTAAAAATTATAAAGTGAGTGTGATACATATCAGAATCTCTCTTTATGTTTTGTGTACAAGTTTTCCAATCTAATCTGCTACATATATAAGTCAATTTAATGAATATATGGTTTTAGTTTTACATAACATTAAGTTGGTGCGGCAGTGAAAGTGAACCAACGATAGAACAAAGGTGATTTTTGAAGTGACTCGAGTTACGAGGAAATGGAGTTTTCACGATGAAAAGAAGGTGGAGAGTATAGGAGTTGTTGGAGGAAGGAAAAAAAAGAGATGAAGAAATTGAGCCAAGTTGAAAATTGAAATCGATAAGAATCAGATGATTTTTTTTACTTTTCTTATAGTTTTAGAGATTTTAATGATTCTTTTTGAAATGAATTTCGAGTGATTCACTCGCCTTAATAAATGCAATTCTGTTATTTCCTTATTTAACTAACCAACAAGTTTTAAATGTATTACAGAGAATATGTATCACGACTTAAGTTTTATCTTTCACAAGTGAAGATTTTCAGGATTTTATGTAATTGAGTAAAGTTATGAGAAAAATTGTTGTTGACTCCTTAACTTATGAGATTTGTCCAAGTTACCCTAGTTATTAATCACGAAGTCACATGTTTTGTTGAAAAGAATTTAAATTAATGCTCCCTTCGTTCATTTATATTTGTCCATTATTTACACGTGACACACTTTACGAATCAAAAAATAATAGAATTTATTTTAATATATACTATTTGAATATAATAAATTTAATAATTTGAAATATGCAGTATGTAATGAATAATGTTTAATACATAAAATAATAAATTATCTATTGTTTCCTTAAACTAGACAAATATTTTTGAAATATTATTTTTAGTATAGTGGACAAGTAAAGATTAACTGAGGGAGTAAAAATTTGTAACTTTACGAGATAACAACTATTAGTTAACTGATCATGTACAATGATATTAATAAGTTTGATTTTACACTTCCCGTGTTGATGAATATTGATGAAGTTTCTTCATTTCAACTTTCAACAGAAGTGTACAAAAAGTTCGTCCTCCATCTCTTGATTCTACTTTAGAGCCTCCAACCCTGTTCGGTGGAACTACCAGCAGAGGTGGATCTATGTGGGAGCGTGAGGGTGCCACGACACCCTTTTCTCAACTAAATTTTTCATATATATATGTACATTTTAGTAAATATGTATATATACTATATATGACACTCCGGGTGTTTGGGAGTGTAAATAAAGCTAAAAACAAGACCACTTGATTGAAACACCTTGGGTTTGGAACCTTTAGAAATTTTTTTGGATTTTTAATTTTTGGTCAAGATACGACTAGGGGGTACAAGTTGTATGCTGGGGTACGGTGGGCAAGGCTTGGTCGTACACTAACCAGTGTTGGCTGGTAGGTTAGATTGGGTTCTGGAATGGGTACGACTTAGAGGATACAGGTTATATGGTTGGACACAGGTCGTATGATTTGGGTTTTTCCTTCACTTAATCCGAGACTTAGTAACTTAAGTTGGATTTGAGTACGAATAGATCACCATGAACCGTAAGATAAGGTACGAGTCATACCATTGACTCATATGGTAGACAATGTTCAAACTTTTTTTGGTTCTATTTTGCCAGGGATACAGTTTGGGGGTACTAATCATATGGTTTGGGTATGACTTGGTTTAGGTAAGTCGTATGTGGGACAATGTTGGGTCCAAGGGGGACGCCTAGGATACGAGTGGTGGGTACCATTTGTATTGGTGGATACAACTGGTTTGGGATGGTCGTACCCTATGGCGGGGATTTTGTGCAGTTTAAGTGGGGGTAATCTGGATATTTCCTCACTTAGCCACTTAAGGCCCCACAACTTTTAGCACACTTGGGAGTTCACTTACCCTATTATTATAATCTTAAACACTTAGAAACACTCTTTAATTCTCTCTAAAGCTCTTGGGCAAAGAAAGACTAGGGTTTCATCTAGAGGAGCAATTTAGGGCTTTGTTGGGTGATTTCTTTCCATCATCTTCATAAAATAACGCATATACTCATCTCTCATTGTTAGTTTTAACTAAAGACATGAGTTATACAATGTTTTCATGGCATGATTATTGTATGCTTTTGGGTTTTCGAATATATGTTGGGGTTTTAGTATTAAATGTTTGGTTATGGTTTTTTCATATTTTAATTATGTTATTTTTGCATGCTTTAATGGTGGTTTGGACAATTGGTTGTGTGGAAATGGTTAATTGGTAATTGAAATTAGTTTTGAAAAATACTATGCCCCCAACATGTTTGATAAATGCCTATGAGAATGCTTTTATTATATTATTGAACTTTTAATAGAACTATTACATGGTATGGTTTGTTAATGGAACTGTAAATGGTTTGGCATGGTTAAATGATAAGGTTTAGTGGTCATGGTTATGGTTAATTAAACTTGTTTGTGAGGTATAATGAAATCTCCTAAGTAAACATGTTAATGAACAACTTATGGGGTACATGGGGTTCCCCCAAGCAAACTTAATAATGGAACACTTGTGGGGTACATGAGATTCCCCCAAGTTAACTAAATAATGTAATCTATGAGTACATAGGAATCCCTTCACATAAAGAGGTTGGCTAAAGACATTGCTTACAAGCTATAGTTGGTATGACGATACTACTACTTATAACCTCAATTAATAGTAATGGAATAATCATTTGGTTGCTTGGAAACAATTTTAATTGGTCAATATATCGGGGTGTGATAGCTAACCGTGAAGGTGCGGGTGTAATTAGTGAACACTGGAAACTCATGTTTGTCGACATGGGGGGTGGTCATAGTGACCTTATATGATACTATAAGGTATATGGGAATCCTCTAAGTACACTGTACATATGTATTATGAAGAGCGAAGGGTACTTGGGAATCCCCTACTCTTATGTTATCTTCGGTTTGTGCGGCTACATGCATCAGGGCCCCGTTCAGGGGGTTACACTGGACCCATATAAACCATGGGCGGTTCTACGTCAGTTAAGTTTCACATACCCAGGTTAATGGTCTTAAATACATGCTGAATCTAATTCTCTTTCCCGACATGGTCATATATATATATATGGTTGGTTTACTTAATTTTAATAGATGCCATTATCTTATCTTTATCCTGAGTTCATGCTAGAATTCACCCGCTAACTTATCTACGGGAGGCTGTAACCCCATGCGATGCAATAATCGACCATTCTACTCCTCCTTTATGGTGATCAAATTTTGAGATTAGCTCGGTTGGATTAAAGTAGTGAGCTTCTATATTCTGGAAGGCTTCATTTCATATCATGGATGTCTTTAAATACTTTAGATATTTTATGATTATCGGTTTTGGCTACGGTTGGCAGCATGTCCCAACCAGATATAGTTTTTCTTTTGTTAAGAGGATTATGTGACTACTATGGGTTGGAATTGGCGGGATCGGTAGTAGTGTCAGCCTTAGTATTGGCATTGATATTGGGGCCGATACTATTGAACTGGATTTATGATTATTCCATCCTCTTATATTATGTTATGGACAGGAACTTCTTTATTGCTTTGGTTATTGGCTTATGGTTTTTGGTTCAGTAATTTGGTTATTAATTGGGTTTGGATGGTTGGAATGTTTGAATTGGTCATGGTCATTGAACTATACCAGAGTCTAAAAGTTGTGTAAAGTAAGATATCTTTTTATATTCTTGGAATTCATTTGACTCAGGGTATAAGTTTGAATGGTTGGGTTGGGTATCAGGGGTGGTCCTCGATCCAGTTTGGACTTGGTATGCCCATTACGATAAGGCCTCGGGTCGAGTTGTGTCAAGTTGGTATCAGATCTTTAGGTTTATGGTCAATTTGGATTCCATAAGACGTGTCAAAGAGAGTCTCTTTTAAAGGTATGTAATGCGCTACACTCATAAGAGAGAGGCTACGAGACATTTAGGAATGTTTTACTTTCTTGATATTCTATTTCAAGCTTGTAGTCTAAGTCATGGAATCTTCTCTAATCTTGGTTTATTCGCTTTTCAGATCATGTCTCGATGATATATGATGTAAGGTAACTCTTTTGTCCTACTTGAGGACAATATTGAAGGGAGACACACTACTCAGGGGATCTATACTCACTCTAGGGGTCCTATTCCTGATATTTCTGGAGTTCCACCAGTTGCTATTAGTCCTCTTCAGGGTGAGGTGACTAATGTAGAATTTCATCAACCAATTCATGTTATTACTTAGTTGGTTTCTGCTAAGGCTGAGCAAGATGCATCTGGTGTTTCATTTTCTGAGGCCACAAGGGTTGGCCAGTTTATGAAAATGAATTTTTCTACTTTTACTGGTGTAAAGGTGGAGGAGGATCCTCAGGGTTTCCTAAATTAAATGGAGAAAATCTTTAGGGTGATGTAGGATATGAATATGGAAGGGGAGAATTTTGCTGCTTACCAGCTTAAGGATATGATTTACCAATGGTACGAGGAGTGAGATAGGGTGAGAGGTAATGTTGAGGAGTTAATTTTGTGGGAGACTTTTTTTAATATATTTCTGGACTGCTTCTTTCCTCAGGAATTGAGGGAAGAAAAGATGGAGGAATTTATCAATTTGAGAGAAGAGAAGATGTATATCAAGGAATATGCCTTTAAATTTCATCAGCTGTCAAGGTATGCTCCGAAATTAGTGTCTAATATTCAGGAAAAGATAAGAAAGTTCACTTCTGAACTGTCTTGGGATTTGATCCTTGAAACTAAGACTGTGTTGCTGATCAAGGAAATGGATATGTCTAGGGTGGTGGTTCATATGCAATAGGTGAAGGAAGAGAAAAAGAAGCAGACTGAATTTGGGAAAAGGCAGAGTAAGATGTTCAGGTCTTTTAAACAAAGTGGTGGGAAACAGCAAGGTGGTCGGGACAGCAATAAGTGTCCAAAGAAAAAGTGGGGAAGTTCTGGTTGCTTCTCTTTGGGTAGTGTTCCTTACCCAAAATAGTCGGGTGATAGGCGTCAGCAGGGAGGAAATACTTTTCAGGCACAGGGTGCCCAATATTCGACAAGTGGAGATCAGTCGGCCTCATCATGCCTTCCTTATCAATTCTATGGTAGGTTGCATAGGGGTTTTTATGACAAGGGGAGGGACAAGTGTTTCAAATGTGGCCAGCCAGGCCATATGTTTCGAAACTATCTGGTTGGTAAGGGTGCTTCAGGAGCAAGTAATGCTCCGGTTGCTTCATCTTTTTCTCCTACACCAAAGGGTGTTACTTCTACATTTGTTCGTTCTTTTGATACCGACGTAGGTCGAAATAGGTTATATGCTCTTGCTACTCGGCAGGAATTTGAGGCATCACCTAATGTTGTTCCTAGTATGTTACAGCTTTTTTCTCATGACGTATATTTTTACTTGATTCGGGGTCTACTTTCTCTTATGTAACCCCATTTGTGGCTATGTAATTTGATTTTAATCTTGAGGTTTTTTCAGATTCTTTTTCTATTTCTATCCTAGTAAGTGACTCTGTGATTGCTAAAAGGGTCTATAGGGTATGTGTGGTATCTATTGGTAGAAGGTAAAGCTTGGTGGATTTGGTTGAACTTGATAAGGTGGATTTCGATAATATTCTTGGGATGAATTGGTTACACTTTTGTTATGCATCCTTAGATTGTTGGACCTATAAGGTTGTGTTTAGGTTTCCTGGTGAACCTGTTATTAAGTGGGGGGGTAGTTCCCCAGCTCCTAGGGGGAGGTTTATCTCTTATAATGGAGCCCAGAGGTTAATCTCTAAAAGGTGCCTATCATTTGGTCCAGGTTAAAGATTCTAACTCGGAAGGTCCTTCTTTACATTTGATTTTGATGGTGAATGAGTTTCCTGAGGTATTTTTGAATGATCTTCCTGGTGTTCCTCCAGATAGGGAGATTGAGTTTGGTATTGATTTGGTTCCGAAAACTCATCCAATATCTATTCATCCTTATAGAATAGCTCCGAATGAGTTGAGGAAACTCAAAGAGAAACTTAAGGATCTTTTGGATAAGGGTTTCATCCATCCTAATGTACCCTCGTGGGGTGCACCGATTTTATTCGTGCAAAATAAGAATGGTTCCCTTTGGATGTGCATTGACTATCAATATTAAAGAAGGAAACGGTTAAGAACAAGTTTCCTCTCCCATGGATAGATGACTTGTTTGATCAATTGCAAGGTGCCAAATTCTTTTCTAAGATAGATCTTTAGTCTGGGTATCATCAGCTTAAGATTAAGGAGGAGTATATCCCTAAGATAGGCTTTTCATACTAGGTATGGGCACTTTGAGTTCCTGGTTATTTCATTTGATTGACTAATTCCCCAGCGATGTTTATGGATTTGATGAACACAATTTTTAGGTAGTTTTTGGATTTTTTATCATAGTGTTCATTGATGACATTCTGGTTTATTCTAAGGGTAAGGTGGATCTTATCAATCATCTCCGTATGGTGTTTAGACCTTAAATGAGTAGTAGTTGTATGCGAAATTCTCCAAGTGTGAGTTTTGGTTGAACAATGTAATGTTTTTTGGTCATATTATTTATACTGAGGGGATCATGGTGGATTCGACAAGGGTTACAGTGGTTAAGAGCTTTCTTAGACCCACGACTTCAACTGACATTTGGAGCTTATTTGGTTTGGCTGGGTATTATAGGCTGTTTGTGGAAAGTTTATCAATGATAGTTACCCTATTGACTAAGTTGACTCAGAAGAAGGTAAAGTTTTCTTGGTTGGATCCTTGTGAGGGGAGTTTCGAGAAGCTGAAGGACAAGCTAACTTCGGATCTGATTTTGACATTTCCTGAGGGTAGTGAGGGGTTAGTAGTTTATTGTGATGCGTACTGGGTGGGACTTGGTTTTGCTTTGATTTAGTTTGGGAAGGTGATTGCCTATGCTTCCAGGTAGTTGAAGGTACATGAGAAGAATTATCCTACTCATGATTTGGAGCTTTTAGTGGTAGTCTTTACTTTGAAAATCTTTCAGTATTATTTATATGGAGTGCACATAGACATTTTTTCTGATCATAAGAGTCTATAGTATGTGTTCACTCAAAAGGAGCTAAGTCTCAGGCGGAGGAGATGGTTGGATGTAGTACCCTGATCATTCCTTAAGCCTAAATCTATCTTTTTGAATGGATATGTATGACTTCAAAAGTGATTGATGTTTAAACCATGTTGTATTTCTCTAATTTCCACTTTTTGTCATGAATAGCATAGAATAAGCTTTCCATCGATACCAATTTAATCGATATCCGACATTGGATGAGTGAGTTATAGCCGTTTTACTAAATGCTATCGGATCGCGCAGGTTTGACGGTCGACCTGGTGGACCGTCAAGTATCCCGTCAAGCCAAGGCAGTAGCTCCCTTTTTGGCATGTCGTATGACGGTCAAAGTGGTGGATCGTCAAAAAGTTGACGGACCATCAAGATATTCGTCAGCCGAGGCAGAATGTCCCATTCCTGAGCCCTGAGTGACGGACGATATGGTGGACCGTCAATCCTTCTGACGGACCGTCACTTCGACCGTCACTCCTAGGAAGAACATTCCAGTTTTGACACTCGAGTGACAGACGACCTGGTGGACTGTCAGCTAATCTAACAGACCGTCAGATCGACCATCACAGGCCTCGATCAATAAATTTCAGCATTTTTCAAAAGGGCATCTTGGTCATTTCTGTTCCTTGTGGCCTTATATAAATATCTATGTAGAGAAGAAAAGATCATTTTCTCTCCATTTCTCTCCAATTTTCTTTCAAGAATTCTCTAGAAACCTAGGGTTTCTTCCAAATCCAAAAATCAAATCATCTCCAAGAAATTTAAGAAATCTCCAATAAATTTCTTCAAGTTGTTCAAGAACTATGCTCCTTAAGTCAAAGGCAACAAGGTCTGGGTCTAAAAGTGTGAGAAAGAAGTTTCAAGAAAGTTTCTATATCTTCAAAATCAAAATCTAAGGTAACTGGGGTTTGAACAAGAACACTTCTTTCGTTCTTGTGCCTAAAAATTTACTTTCTATTATTGATTTACATGATTTTGCAAGTGGGTTTACACCCAAATTTCTTTATGTATGATTTATGAGACTTAAGTTGAATAAGCTTGATATTTATGGTTATTTCACCATCATGCTTCTTAAATTGAGTATTTACTCCATGAGTTGTATATTGTCATTATATATATTGATGATTTCTAAGTGATTTATGATAAATGTCAAGATTTGTGTTTTTCTATGAGAGATTTGACTATTGAATACATATCGATACTTGAGATTGAAAGTCAAGAACGAGTCCGATGATATTTCCTTGAAGCTTTGGTATTTGAAATAATTTGATAAGCAAGGATACTTGATGTTGAGAAAGATTATTTGATTTTGAGTCGAGTTAGGAATCCACAGTCGTATATGATTTATCGATGAGATATACAATTATTTTGGTCATCATGATAGACCCATGAGTTGATATTGATTGAGGTGGATTTCCTAACGCGTTCTGAGCTGAGTTTGGAAAAAGTATTTAGTACCGAGCGGGAAATTTGATATTTCTCCAAAACTACGTGCCACCGTAGGATTGATGTTGATAATTATGGGCCAAAGGCCGAGTATGAGATTACGAATATGAGATTGAAGTTGTACTCCTTGGCAAGAGTACAACACCCCTGCCAATGTGGGGTTCTCTCCTTAGGAAGGCAAAATGTTGGACTCCATGCGGCTCACATGGCGTAGTCATGTCGGTGATAAAAAACTCCCACGTCCATAATGATTTAAGTCTCTTGAGTTACCGAGTCACTCTAAGTCATGAGTCAAAGCTTTTGAGTTAAGTTAAATAATTTTTCGAGATTTATGATGCACGTATTACTACTGATGATTTATGAGAAAAATGTTTCAGATAATTCAAGCGAACAGAATTATTATGGTCAGCATGCATGATTTTCTTATACATTTATGATATTATTTAAATGTTGCATCCACCCCCGCATACTCAGTACATTCCCAAGTACTGACTCCCATACTCTTTTATATTCTATATTTCATCGTGATATAGGTTCAGGTGCTCAGTCTAAGCAGTGACAGTGATCTTCAAGTACCTTCTTCTATATCTCTATAGTTGGTGAGTCCTCATGGTTCGAGGACCTGTATCTCTCATTTTATCTTGCAGATAGATAGTCGTTTATTTTCAGTTCAGTACGAGTCAGTTGGGGATCTGTCCCAATGGCTCCTCAATCTTATGTAGTATTCGCTTTGTCAGATTAGTGTGCCAGTATGTACAGGATCTCAGTATTTTGGTTGTACAGGACAATATCATTTTGCATCTAAGCATGGTCATGACATACTTATTCCTTTTTATCTTAGCATGATTTGTGTTACAGTGAGTTCTAAAAGTGATGACAGGCTTAGAGGGTTAGCTTGAGGCCACGTGTGACCTTAACCACCGTGTGATATCTCGGGATGGGTTCTTGGGGCATTACAAGCTTGGTATCAAAACCTCAAGGTTTTAAAAGACTCCTAAGGAGTCTGATAAGCCGCGTTACGTAGAGTCTTGATCATTGGTGTGTAGCGCGCCACATCTATAAGCAAGAGGCTAGGGACGTTTTAGGAAAAGTTATTTCTTTCTTTCAAGAGTCTATCGTGCCTATGACTTTTTCTCTCTGCAGTTAATTCGTGCTCTCTTATGATAGAAAATGCCTCCCCGTAGAGCTCGCCGAAACAATGAACGACCTCAACTCGTTGATCCTTTAGGTGATATAGTGTCCTATGTTGAATTCCGAGAAGCTTTCCAAGCGCTAGCCCAGGCGGTCACCGCCAATGCTCAAGCCAACACCCAGGCTACTATTCCACCTCCACAAGAGAATAATTCTACTACAGCCTAGGTTCGTGACTTTATGCGAATGAATCCACCTGAGTTCTATGGGTCGAAAGTAGGTGAGGATCCATAAATGTATTTAGATGAAGTAAGAAAGATCACTCAGATTATGTACATGACTGAGGAGGAGAGTGTTGAATTGGCTACCTATCAAATGAAAGATGTTGCTTATGATTGGGTGGAGATGTGGAGGAAGAGTAGAGGGGATAATAATGCTCTTGTGACTTGGCAATTATTTTAGGATGCCTTCTTAGATAGATTCTTTCTCCTGGAGCTGAGAGAAGCAAAATTAGAAGAATTTATGAACTTGAGACAGGGCTCAATGGCAGTTAAGAAGTATTGCCATAAGTTTAATCAGTTATCTAAATATGCTCCTGGTATGATGGCCGATTCTAGAACTAGTATGAGTAAGTTTTTGGCTGGTGTGTCTAGTTATGTTGTGAAAAAATGTAGGTCTGCTATGCTTAATAGAGACATAGATCTTTCTAGATTGATGATACATGCTCAGTAGATTGAGGCGGATAAGGTGAAAGAGAGAGAGAAAGTGAGAGGGAGTAAGAGAGTTAGATGAGAGCAGCAGGTGCATGGTCAGACTAGATTTTTTGGAGGGATCCGCCCTCAGTTCCAAAGCCGTTCTTTTGTTCCAGTACCTTCATCAGCCAGTACTTATGCATTCAAAATTAGGCCGTAGCAGGGTAATAGGCCTTATATGACCTAGTCCCAGGATAGTATGAGTAACAGACCTCATCCTTACCCATCCCCGAAGTGTGGTAAGAACCATCTCGATGAGTGCTTAATCAGTCAGAAGGGTTGATTTGGTTGCGGTAAGTTGGGCCACAAGTTCAGAGATTGCCCATATGCTAGACAGGGGAGTCATGATGTTAGTCCCCAAAATCAAACTATTAGTGCTCCAGCCCCTGTAGTTTTTCCTACTCCTCTTCAGGGTGCCTCATCTAGTATTGCAGGTGGTCAGCTCCAGAATCGCTTTTATGCTATACCACCCCACCAGGAGTAGGAGGATTCACCAGATGTTGTTACTGGTACGCTCCGTGTATTTTATTTTGATGTGTATGTGTTGATGGACCCTGGGTCAAGTCTTTCTTATGTGACTCCATTGGTAGCTATGAATTTTGAAATTAGTGCTGAAAAGATTTTCAAACCTTTTATTGTCTCTACACTAGTGGGTGAATCTATTGTTGCTAAGCAAATATATAAGAAGTATCCTATCACTTTTTAACAGAGTTATGTTTGCAGATTTGATTGAGCTAGACATGGTTTATTTTGATATTATTCTGGGTATGGATTGGCTACACTCTTGTTGTGCACCTATAGACTGTCGTACTCTGGTAGTCAAATTTCAGTTTCCCAGTGAACCAGCCTTTGAGTGGTGCAAAAATTCTGTAACTCCTAAAAGTCATTTCATATCCTATCTTAAAGCTAGGAATTTGATTTCCAAAGGTTGTATCTATCATTTGGTTTGAGTTAAAGATACTAAGTCTGAGACTCCAACTATTCAATCTCTTAGTGTTGATAATGAGTTTTCTGATGTTTTCTCGGAAGATCTCCCAAGGGTACCTCCCAATAGAGAGATAGAATTCAGAATTGATCCTTCTTCCTGGTACACAACCAATTTCTATTCCTCCTTATCGTATGGCCCCCGCAGAACTTAGGGAGTTGAAAGAGCAACTCAAATATCTTCTTGATAAGGGTTTTATAAGGCCTAGTGTGTCTCCTTGGGGTGCACCCATTTTATTTGTGCGAAAGAAAGATGGTTCATTGCGCATGTGCATAGACTATCGTCAGCTTAACAAGGTAATAGTCAAGAACAAATACCCTCTTCCTAGAATTGATGACTTGTTTGATCAGCTGTAAAGTGCCAGCTACTTCTCAAAAATAGATTTGAGATCCGATTATCACCAACTTAAAGTCAGAGAGTGTGACATTTCAAAGACAGCTTTCCATGTTTGTTATGGTCATTTTGAATTCTTGGTCATGTCCTTCGGATTAACTAATGCTCCAGTAGCTTTTATGGACCTCATGAATCGGGTGTTCAGACTATACCTGGATATGTTAGTTATTGTGTTCATAGATGATATTCTTGTGTACTCCCGAAGTGAAAAAGACCATGTAGATCATCTCCGAGTTGTCTTGCAAACCCTTAGAGACCAGCAGTTCTTTGCCAAATTTAGGAAGTGTGAATTTTGGCTTTGATCAGTTGGTTTTCTGGGTCATGTTGTCTCTTTTGAAGGTATTCGAGTTGATCCTCAAAAGGTAGAAGCTGTGAAAAGTTGGCCTAGACCAATTTCCCCATCTGATATTAGGAGTTTCCTGCGTCTAGCTGGCTGCTACCGTTGTTTCGTCAAAGATTTCTCTTCCATTGCTGCTCCTTTGACCCGGTTGACCCAAAAGAAAGTTAAATTCCAGTGGTCAAATTCTTCTGAGAAGAGTTTTCAGGAATTGAAGACTCGACTCACTTCAGCCCCTGTGATGACCCTTCCTAATGGTATAGATGATTTTGTGGTATATTGTGATGCTTCCAGAGCTGGTGTGGGTTGTGTGTTGATGGAGAAGGGTAAGGTTATAGCCTATGCCTCCCGATAGTTGAAACCTCATGAGAAGAATTATCTGACCCATGACCTCGAGTTAGTTGCCGTGGGTTTTTCTTTGAAAATTTGGAGACACTACCTATACGACATTCATGTTGATGTATTTATGGATCACAAGAGTTTGCAGTATGTGTTTAATTAGAGAGAATTGAATCTTCGGTAGAGGTGATGGTTAGAATTGCTGAAGGACTACGATATGAGTATGTTATATCACCTGGGCAAGGCCAATATAGTGGCAGATGCTCTTAGCAGGTCGTCCATGGGTAGTGTAGCACATGTCGAGAAAGATAAGAAGGAGTTAGCCCGCGAAGTGCATCGTTTGGCTAGGTTAGGTGTTAGATTACTTAACTCAGCTAAGGGTAATACTTGGGTCCAAAGTAGTTCTGATTCTTTCCTAGTTTCCGAAGTGAAAGAGAATCAGGATACAGATTCTCGTTTGGTCGAACTGAAAGAATCAATTAAAGACCAAAAGGTAGAGGTTTTCTCCCAAGGGGGAGATGGTGTAATGAGATTTCAGAATAGGTTGTGTGTGCCTGATATTGATGATCTGAGGGAGAGGATTATGGCTGAGGCACATGGCGCGCGATATTCTATTCATCCCGATGCTACCAAGATGTACCGCGATTTGCGGGAGATTTATTGGTGAAACGGTATGAAGAATGATATAGCGAAGTTCGTAGAGAAGTATGCAACTTGCCAGCAGGTGAAGATAGAACACCAGAGACCCGGTGGAATGATCCAAGAATTTAGTATCCCTACTTGAAAGTGGGAGGAAGTGAATATGGATTTTTTAACTGGTTTACCTCCTTCTTGCCGTCATCATGATTCGATTTGGGTTGTTGTAGATAGGTTGACTAAGTCCGCACATTTCCTACCAGTATATATATCTTTCACCGCGGAGGACTATGCTAAGCTATATATTTGAGAGTTAGTTAGGTTGCATGGAGTTCCGTTGTCTATCATATTCGATAGAGGTACTCAGTTCACTTTTTATTTTTGAAGAGCCTTCCAGAAGGGTCTTGGCACCCAAGTTTATCTTAGCTCCGCTTTTCATCCGCAGACAGACGGTCAGGCTGAGAGGACTATTCAAACTTTAGAGGATATGTTGAGGGCATGCGTTCTTGATTTCAAAGGAAGTTGGGACAAACATTTGCCGTTTATTGAATTTGCTTACGATAATAGTTTTCATGCTAGTATTAGAATGGATCCGTTTGAAGCCTTGTATGAAAGAAGATGTAGATCGCCCATAGGCTGGTTCGAAGTGGGTGAAGCTACTGTGATTGGACCTGATTCTGTGTTCGAAGTTATGGAGAAAGTTAAGTTGATTCGGGAGAGGTTGAAGACAGCCCAGAGCCATCAGAAGTAGTATGCATATGTGAGAAGAAGAGCTCTTGAGTTTTAAGTCGATGATTTGGTGTATTTGAAAATCTCACCCATAAAAGGGGTGAAAAGATTTGGAAAGAAAGGAAAGCTGAGTCCCAGATATGTTGGCCCTTATAGAGTTTTGGATCATGTTGGGAAAGCAGCTTATGAGGTTGAGTTGCCTGCAGAATTGTCAGCTGTCCATCCTGGGTTTCATGTTTCTATGCTCAAGAAACACATTGGAGACTCTGTTGTTATTGATCCATTGGAAGGTTTTGATGTTCAGGATAGCCTTTCATATGATGAAATCCCGGTTAAAATCCTAAACTATCAAGTTTGTAGATTAAGAAATAAGGAAGTTTCGTTGGTTAAAGTTCTGTGGCAAAATCAATCAGTCGAGAGTGCTACTTGGGAAGCAGGAGTAGATATGTGAGTCAAGTACCCTTATCTTTTCCCCGTGAGTTCAAATCAAGACGAAGGTACTATTCTCTTAATTCAGTTTTCTCCTAATCTAATGCATTTAGCTATATGGTCATTCCCTCTATGATTCGTGTATTTGGTAAAGTACTCAAGAGTATTAGAGTAAAGTGAACCCTGCATTTGGTAAAGTACTCAAGAGTATTAGAGTAAAGTGAACCCTTCTATGTGAGTAGTTTCAGCTGTGCGTCCTCATTTTCTCTTATTCTTGGCCTATCTAGTAACATTCGAGGACGGATGTTTCCAAAGGGGAGATATTATAATACCCCGATCATTCCTTATGCCTAAATCTGTCTTTTTGAATGGATATGTATGACTTCCAAAGTGATTGATGTTTAAACCATGTTGTATTTCTCTAATTTCCACTTTTGTCATGTATAGCATTGAATAAGCTTTCCATCGATACCAATTTCATCGAAATCCGACATCGGATGAGTGAGTTATGGCCGTTTTACTAAATGCTATCGGATCGCCCAGGTTTGACGATCGACCTGGTGGACCTTCAGGTCCTTGGTGGACCGTCAAGTGTCTCGTCAAGCCAAGGAAGTAGCTCCCTTTTTGGGATGTCGTGTGATGGTCAAAGTGGTGGACCATCAAAAAGTTGACGGACCATCAATATGTCCGTCAGACCGAGGTAGAATGTCCCATTCTTGAGCCCCGAGTGATGGACGATATGGTGGACCGTCAGTCCTTCTGATGAACCGTCACTTCGACCATCACTCCGAGGAAGAACATTCTAATTTTGACACTCGAGTGACGGACGACCTGGTGGACTGTCAGCTAATCTGACGGACCGTTAGATCGACCATCACAGGCCTCGATCAGCAAATTTCAGCAATTTTCAAAAGGGCATCTTGGTCATTTCCGCTCCTTGTGGCCTTATATATATATCTATGTAGAGAAGGAAAGATCATTTTCTCTCCATTTCTCTCCAATTTTCTTTCAAGAATTCTCTAGAAACCTAGGGTTTCTTCCAAACCCAAAAATCAAATCATGTCCAAGAAATTCAAGAAATCTCCCATAAATTTCTTCAAGTTGTTCAAGAAATAAGCTCCTCAAGTCAAAGGCAGCAAGGTCTTGGTCTAAAAGTGTGATAAATAAGTTTCAAGAAAGTTTCTATATCTTCAAATCAAAATTTAAGGTATGTGGGGTTTGAACAAGAACACTTCTTTCGTTCTTGTGCCTAAAGATTTACTTTCTATTATTGATTTACATGATTATGCAAGTGGGTTTACACCCAAATTTCTTTATGTATGATTTATGAGACTTGAGTTGAATAATCTTGATAGTTATGATTATTTCACCATCATGCTTCTTAAATTGAGTATTTACTCCATGAGTTGTGTATTGTCATTATATATATTGATGATTTCTAAGTAATTTATGATAAGTGTCAAGATTTGTGTTTTTGTATGAGAGATTTGACTATTGAATACATATCGATACTTGAGATTGAAAGTCAATAACGAATCCGATGATGTTTCCTTAAAGCTTTGGTATTTGAAATAATTTGATAAGCAAGGATACTTGATGTTGAGAAAGATTATTTGATTTTGAGTCGAGTTAGGAATCCACAGTCGTATATGATTACCGATGAGATATACCGTTGTTTTGGTCATCATGATAGACCCATGAGTTGATATTGATTGAGGTGGATTTCCTAATGCGTTCTGAGCTGAGTCTGGGAGGAGTATTTAGCACCGAACGAGAAATTTGGTATTTTCTTAAAACTACGTGCCACCGTAGGATTAATGTTGATAATTGTGGGCCAAAGGCTGAGTATGAGATTGTGAAGATGAGATTGAGGTTGTACTCCCTGGCAAGAGTACAACACCCCTGCTAATGTGGGATTCTCTCCTTAGGAGGGCAAAACGTTGGACTCTATGCGGCTCATATGGTGTAGTCATGTCGGTTATAAGAAACTCCCACGTCCATAATGATTTAAGTATCTTGAGTTACCGAGTCACTCTAAGTCATGAGTCAAATATTTTGAGTTGAGTTAAATGATTTACGAGATTTATGAAGCACGTATTACTACTGATGATTTATGAGAAAAATGTTTCAGATAATTCAAGCGAAGAGAATTATTATGGTCAGCATGCATGATTTTCTTATACATTTATGATATTATTTAAATGTTGCATCCACCCCCGCATACTCAGTACATTCCCAAGTACTGACTTCTATATTCTTTTGTATTCTATATTTCATCGTGATATAGGTTCAGGTGCTCAGTCTCTACAGCGACAGTGATCTTCGAGTACCTTCTTCTACATCTCTGTAGTTGGTGAGTCTTCATGGTTCGAGGACCTGTATCTCTCATTTTATCTTGCAGATAGATGGTCGTTTATTTTTAGTTTAGTATGAGTTAGTTGGGGATCTGTCTCAATGGCTCCTCAATCTTATGTAGTAGAGGCTTTGTTAGATTAGTCTGCCAGTATGTACAGGATCTCAGTATTTTGGTTGTATAGGACAATATCATTTTGCATTAAGCATGGTCATGACATGCTTATTCCTCTTTATCTTAGAATGATTTGTGTTACAGTGAGTTTTGAAAGTGATGACAGGCTTAGAGGGTTAGCTTGAGGCCACGTGTGACCTTAAGCACCGTGTGACGTCTCGGGATGGGTTCTTGGGACGTTACATTGGATCTTCTCAAGGACTATGATATGAGTCTTCACTACCACCTAGATAAAGCTAACGTGGTTGTTGATGCTCTTAGCAGGTTGCCCATAGGGAGTTTAGCTCATATAGATAAGGTGAAATGGGAATTGGTGAAGGATATTGTAATGCCTCGAGAGTACACCCTGGGCGTCACACGGTGCTTACAGACTGGAGGGACCACAAGCTAACCTATGAGCTAGTATCTGTCATGAGCACTGAATAATAATATCATAATTGCAGAAAACATCTGATATTGCCATAATGTTTTATCACTGAATCAATACTAAAATACAAATCTATAGAAAAACTGAATGAATCTAATTAAATACTGATAAACTGACATATCAACTGAAAATATGAATACTGGATAACTGACTCTAATGTCTGAAAAGTCTCTAAAACTGACTGACTAAATATGAGTTGATGAGAGAGGCCCCCAGCTAACTTTGCTAACTACTGAAATTGAGATATGAAGTAAAATAATCTGTCCTTGAATGATGATGACTCACCATTACTACTGTACTAGTGATAGCCTGAGGAGTGAGTTCTAAGCGCGGTCTAGGAATGAGCGTCAACACCTATGATATAATACATCATAGCGCAAAAGAAAGGTATACGATCAATATTTTGAATGTACTGGAATGCTAAATAAGGTAGGTTGATATGCATGGTTTCATGAATAGAACTAATAATTAACTAAATATTCATGTAAAACATGGAGTACTGAGTAGAGAACATAGAATCTGTAGATACGAAAAATATGGAGAATCTGTAAATACTGAGTATGCATGATAGTCTGTAAATACTGAAGATACGTGAAAATCTGTAGACACTGGGGATTTATGACCAAGCATATAACATGTACTGAGTAAAATTTTTAAACTAAAATACTGAAAAATACTGATACTGTATGCTTTGGTCAAACAACTCTAAGACTGCATAACTGAACTGAGACTATAACTGAGTTTATATCTGAGACTGTGAAAGGTATAATCTAAACGACATTCCCCAATTTGAGGTAATCGGGGTCCAACCTATAACCCAGTTAGAAGGGTGTTAATACCGTGCTACGAGTACTAATGATGGCTATGTAGATCCACTAAACTGATATAATGTCCAAAGGACTAAGGGTGTCAAGCCTGAACCGACAGGTGACCTCTGCGAGATAGTCAAGACTAATCTGACGGGTGACTTCTCATACCCTATGCTGGCTACGTAGTTCTGGAGTATAGGGACTGCTAATAATGACTCTTCCTATCTGACGAAGAATCCGCCATCCTTACACTCGCGCGGTGCTAAATCCTATTCCCAACTGAGAGACACTGAAATACTAGATTGTTCTGAGTTCATCTGACTAGTAACTAACTGTTCTGATAATGCTCATAGTATGTTCTGAAGACTATTCTGTAATGTACTGATACAAGACTAAGTAAACAACTATGGATTTCAAGTATTCAATACCCCCAGGATTCAAAAACAATAATAGTAAAATGACACTAAAGCTTGAAGAACAAAACGTGAAGGCTTTTATTTAAATCAATCACTCTTGTAGGCATTTAGTCAAACACTTGTAGTTCAGGGTTTAAAACAATCATAGAAATGCCATGGAACTTATAAAAATAGCATGAATTCAACATAATAGTACTAACTCATGGTTTTATTCAATAACTAATAATATAAAAACATGGAGGATTGAATGATATCAATAATTTTATGGTAACATGGTATTAAATCAATAGTACATGGAGGTTCATGGGTGAAATTATAATTTAAAATAAAATTTCTTGGAAAGATTATAACTTGGTAATTAAAATAGGATATTTGGACTCCATGGATGAACATCTAACATACCCTGGATAGTGAATTTCTTGAAGTTCTGGGTGAGTTCTTGAGGATTGGCCTTGAATTTGAGAGCTAGGGTTTCTTGTTCTTGAAAGGGGATCTTTGATTGTGTGAGGAATTGAAATAATGATGACTACTTAAGGTGTTTAGGGGTTAAATTTCGTGTTTTAGGTTAATTAGGGCCATGGAAAAAGACCCAAATACCCTTGAACAAATTTAAAAATGGAAGCTGGAAACTAGAGATCCCAATTTTTGGCCTTGGCGCGATGTGCTACTATGCGCCAAGCCACTGGAAAAGGGACAATTAGGACTTGGACAAACATCGCAACATGGAGCTATCACATTAATCCTTTGAAGTGCCAATTTGGCCACCTCCGCGATGCGCCACCATCGCGGAGCCCCACTGGAAATCACCAAACTGGAAATTGGCCTACTCCGCGATGCGCCAACATCATGCAGTCACACTAAATATTGACAATTGTCATTTGGACTTTCTTCGTAATGTGCTAAGGGTTAAAATGACGATGTTTAATGACTGAAACTTAAAATCACCATAACTTCTTATTCGATTATCGGATTTCGATGAATTTTATATCATTGAAAAGCTAATTAAATTTCCTACGCAATGGCAGGATCTAAACTGAAAGATTATTAGTGTTTTAAAATTTTTATTTACGAATACTCATGCATTGGGACTTAGATTATTCTAGGAAAATATGGGGTTGTTACAATATCTCCTCCTTGGGATCTAATAATAAAACATGGAACACTGGTGTACTGAGGATAAATCTAAAAGAAGCTCAAGCTTGTAAGCTACCTTTTCAAAACGACTGAGAATTCTGAAAGTACGGGGACTGAGTTTCCCTTTCTTGCCGAATCTCTTCACTCCTTTCATGGGAGAGATTTTCAAGTACACAAGATCACCAACCTGAAACTTGAGATCCTTTCTCCTCATATCTGCATATAATTTCTGTCAGTTTTGGGCATCCCTAAGCCTCTCTCTGATCAACTAAACCTTCTCTAAGGCATCAAACACCAAGTCAAACCCTACTACTGTGACCTCACCTACTTCAAACCAACTTCAAACCAACCAGTTGGAGATATATATCTCCTACCATAGAGATTCTTAAGTGGATCCATATAGATACTGGAATGATAGCTGTTATGTATGCGAATTCAATCAAAGGTAAGTGGTCATCCAAACTACCTTTAAAATCATCTGCGCATGCTCTCAGCATATCCTCAAGAGTTTGAATATTCCTTTTTGCTCGACCATCTAACTGAGGGTGGAAGGCTGTACAGAGATGGACTTAGGTACCAAGACCCTTTTGGAATCCTTTCCAGAAATAAGAGGTAAACTGGGTACCTCTATGTGCGATGATAGATAAGGGAAAACCATGCAAACTAACCAACTCTCTAAGATAGAGTTTGGCATAGTCCTTGGCTGAATAAGAGGTATGGACTGGCAAAAAATAAGCTGATTTGGTCATCCTATCTATGATAACCCAAATAGAATCATGTTGATGACAGGTACGAGGTAAACCTGTCACAAAATCCATGTTCACTTCTTCCCACTTCTAAGTGGGAATACTGAACTACTGTATGAACCCACTAGGTTTCTGGTGCTCAATCTTAACTTGCTGACATATAGAGCACTTAGCCACAAACTCTGCAATATCTTTCTTTATCCCACTCCACCAATAGATCTCACGTAAATTACGGTACATCTTAGTGGCCCCTAGATAAATAGAGTAACGCGCACCATGCGCTTTTGGAAGAATTCATTACCTCAATTCATCCACACTAGGCTCACATAATCTACCTTGACAACACAACACACCATCTCCCCCTTGGGAGAAAACCTCCACTTTCTGATCTCTGAATGATTTTTTCAACTTAATTAGACTGGGATCTCTATCCTGTTTTTTCTTTACCTCAAAAACTAGAGATAATTCTGAGCTAATCTGCACCCATACACTACCCTCTACTGAGTCAACTAAGCAGACACCTAGTCGGGTAAGATGATGGACGCTTCTTACCATCCTCAACATGAGCTACACTACCCATGGACAACTACTGAGAGCATCATCCACTACATTGGCCTTGCTCAGATGATACAAAACACTCATGTCATAATCCTTTAATAATTCAAACCACCTTCTCTGATGTAGATTCAAATATTTTTGAGAGAACACATATTGAAGGCTTTTTTTGATCTGTGAACATATCCATATGCACCCTATAAAAGTATTAACCCCAAATCTGTAAGGAAAATACTACAACTGCTAACTCAAGATCATGAGTTGGTAATTCTTCTCATGGGGTTTAAGCTGTCTGGAGGCATAGGCTACGACCTTACCTCTCTGCATGAGGACACAACCCAAACCTACTCTAGATGTATCACAGTACACAACAAAACTATCTGAACATCTGGTAGAGTAAAGACTGGGGCTAAGGTGAGTCGAGTCTTCAACTCCTGAAAACTCTTCTTGCATAAATCTAAACACTGAAACTTAACTTTCTTCTGAGTTAATCTAGACATGGGGGATGCAATAGAATAAAAGCCTTTAACCAACCGATGAAAATATCAGCTAAACCCAAGAAATTCTTGATATCTGATAGAGAGATGGGTCTAGGTCAGTTTCTCACCACCTTGATCTTTTAAGGATCAAATATAATGCCATCACCAAAAATAATATGGCCAAGGAAAGCTACTGATCTTTTCCAGAATTCACTCTTACTAAATTTATTGAACAACTGGTGAGCTCTAAGAGTCTGAAGTACTATTTTGAGGTGGTCTGCATGATTATTTTCGCTATGGGAGTAAACAAGAATGTCATTAATGAAGACTATGACAAACATGTACAAGTACTATTTGAACACTCAGTTCATCAAGTCAATGAAGGCTGCCGGGGAATTTGTAAGACCAAAGGACATGACTAGAAATTTGAAGTGACCATATCAGGTTTGAAAAGCTATTTTTGGAATGTTACATTCTCTGACCCTAAGCTGATGATAGCCTGATCTGAGGTCTATCTTAGAAAAATAGCTAGCACCCTGAAGTTGGTCAAATAAGTCGTTAATTCTAGGAAGTGGATATTTGTTCTTGACTGTGACCTTGTTAAACTGACAATAGTCAATATACATTCTAAGAGAACTGTCTTTCTTACGTACGAACAGGATTGGTGTGCCCCATGGAAAGATGCTGGGTCTGAAGAATCCCTTATCTAAGAGATCCTTAAACTATTCTTTTAATTCTTTGAGTTCAGCTGGAGCCATTCTGTATGGCGAAATAGATATAGGCTGAGTATAAGGGAGAAGGTCTATTCTGAAGACGATTTTCCTTTCAGGAGGAACTCTAGGGAGATCTTTTGGGAACACAATTGGAAATTCCCTGACTACTAAAACTAACTCAAGGGTTGAAGTTTTTGAGTTAGAGTCTGCGACTCACACAATATGGAAAATATACCCCTTTGATATCATCTTTCTAGCTCTAAGGTACGAGATTAATTGACCCCTAAGAGCTGTAGTACTACCCCTCCATTCAAGGACTGGTTCATTTGGGAACTGAAAATGAACTATTCTGTTTCTACAGTCAACTGAGGCATAGCATGAGTAGAGCAAATCTATGTCGGGAATGATGTCAAAATCCACCATATCTAACTCCACGAGATCAATTAAGTTAACAGTTTAAGATATTGTGATCAGACAGTTCCTGTATACCAGTCTGGATACAATAGAAACGCCTACTGAGGTAGACACTAAAAATGGCTCTGTTAGAGTTTCGGGACTGACTCCGAAGTTGATGGATAAATATGGAGTTACAAAAGAAAGAGAATACCTAGGGTCTATTAAAGCATAACAATATAAGTAAAAAACCTACAATGTACCAGTATCTACGTTAGGAGAATTTTCTTGCTCTTGGCGTTACTGAAGAGCATATAACCTGTTTGGATGTTGACAACTGGTGTAACACCCTAATTTTCTAAATTGGACTGCTATACGGTGTTCATAACCCTGAAGGACCATAAGCTAACCCATGATTGATATCTGTACCTGTACACTGCATAATATGACATAATATTACAAAAACATGCACTAAAAGGACATAAGGTCAGTACTGAACATAATCTGAATAATGATAATATCTAAATAAAGTTATAACACAATATCAAAATAAAACTAAAGTCTAAATCTGATAATACTGTAATCATGTGAAAGCCTCTAACTCTCTAAAAAAATCTGAACGAAGAGTTGATGGGACATGTCCCCAACTAACCTCATATAATAAAATGTCTAATGTGAAAATAAGGATATAATCATGTCCTCGAAGGATGAGGACTCACTTCTAATCTGATTGATGAAAACTGGAATCTACTACTAATTTATAGCACGTGTCTCTGGACCTAAGGTGTAACATAAAAAGAAAGCACCATAGCGCGAATGCGTCAGTACAATGGAATGGAATGAGTATACATGTGAGATAGGCTATATGCAATGGTTCGCATGCATAAATAATGCTAACTGACTGTCTAACATGAACGTAAGAATTCATACATGGGTACGTAACTGTAATTGACTCTGTGACAACATAATTACTGAATCTGAATACTGATAAGATGACATGACTGAATCTAAATATAACTGATAACATGGGTGACTGTGTCTGACAGTCCTGAATCTGATGAAACTATTTGAGTTCCACACTATATCTGAGTTGACTATATCTGACAGTCCTAAAATCTGAAGAACTATCTGAGTTCTATTAATGAGACTGATTGACTGTATCTGACAATCCTGATTCTATAACATGAAATTATCGGAAGTAGTATCTAACCGACATGCTCCAAATATGCTATAATAGCTGAGCTGGGGTCCAATCTATGCCCTGATTGGAAGGGTGTGAATACCGTGCCACTGGTAAGGACAACATGTGAGTAACCCTCATAAACAGGAAACTCTAGTGAGAATGGTGGGAGCCCTCACATAACACGTTAAGCCATCTCATCTACCCTCATATAGTAGACTAGGATATCTCAACCAATACTAGCTACATAGTTCTGGAATGCAAGGATTGTTTCTAAGAATCACACCCTCATATGATAGGTGAGTTCCCATCCTTGGGTTCACTTTTTGCTAATTCCTACTCCCATCTGAATAGACACTAAACATGATTTACTGAACTAATCATGAGTTAAGTTCCTGAGTTCCATTGACTGACAGAATACTACTGATAACCAGCAACTGACGGAGTCATGAGATGATGGAGATTTTTCCTGAGTTATATCACTATCTGAAGTCTAAGAGTTCATAGCTTGACTGAGAGAATCATGAAAACATGACATGGATCTAGGCACACAGCTAATATTTTGGGTATAAGTACCCCAAGGACTCGATAGAAGAAGACTAACATAGCATAATTTACTTGAGGACTTGACAAACATCCTAATACATACTACATTCATAGGAGCATTTCATCAAACATATAATAGCCATAAACTTGTACATACATGGGGATTTCATGATATCATGCTAGTTAGATAATTTTCCTTTATCTAGGCATTTAATCGAACATATTGCAGGCATGACACATGTAAAAATCAATATTAAATTGTAATTTCATCATTCAAGAGTTTAAATTTTAGGGTTGGATGAATCTCTAACTGTAGTTATTAAAACATGGAAATTATCAACAATCCTGGAGTAGAATGCAATTTCACATTTGTCAACATGAACATGAGCAACCAAATCGTGAAAACATGGAGAAAATCCATAACTTAAGTTTTAGAAAAGGGTTCTTGGATTTCATGAATGAAAGGGGTCCTTGAATGAACACTATGTATACCTAGAATGATGTTCTTGAACTTGAAGAATTAAAATCCCTCAATTCTTGAAGAGGATTGAATATTGTTCTTGGAGATTAAATTTAGAGAGAAACCCTAATTTTATTTGTGAAATAATAATGAATAAAGTGGCTGAAATAGTAAATAAATGGGTATATATAGACGGGTGCTAAATGACCAAAATACCCCTATTAAAATTACCTGGAAACACTGAATGTAAGGTTCAACGATGGCATTAGATGGTCCATCAGGCTACGTCATCGATCCTGGGAAGAACTTGATGCTACTGGAAGCCTCCGACGTTGGACTCCGACGATCCGTTGAATCTGCGATGGTCTATCAAGTCATGTCGTCGGAAAGGAACAAAAACAAGGTCCATTGGTTTTATGTGATGGTGGCCTTCGAAGGCTAGTCAGACCTACGATGGCCTATCGAGCCATGCCGTCGCACCTGGGCAAATTTCCTGCGTTCGATTTTTCGGACATAACTTTCTCATTTGACATCAAATTTTGATGATATTGGTATCAATGGTAACCTCATTCAATTTTCCACATGATATTTCAAAGCAAGTTTAAACATCCTAGTGATAATTCCGATCTATGAAAAAACATGGGTATTAAATATCTCCCCCTTGAGAACATTCATCCTCAAATAAGACTAACTAAGAGGGGAAGTAATAAACTAAACATGAATAACTAGACCATGATCTCATGACTGACGAACTGGACATATAACACTGAACACGCATATCTGATGCATGTGTGACTGATTTATGAATGTATAACTGAACGTTCTTATAGAACTAAGTTTCTCACAATAAGAATGCATGATTTCATAACTGAGATGGCACATAAATGCATGACTGAATATGCAATGGTGCTCGACACCAAGTTTATACTGGAACATGAACATGAAATTGAATACCACGCTTGTGATTAATACTGAACATGAAACTCATAAGATTAAGGAGAATTGTTACCTTGAGCTTGATCTGAGTTGGTGAGGAAGAGGTGAGGATACTTGGTACACATGTATGCTTCTTCTTTGTAAGTATCTCCCTCGACGGACTGATTTCGCCAAAGAACTTAAACTAGAGGGACTTCTTTGTTCCTCAATCTACAAGTTCGATAGTCTGAGATTTTAACTGGAATCTCTTTATAAGAGAGGCTATTCTGAACATCGATGCTTTGAATAGGGACTAGGACTGATGGGTCACCTATGCATTTCTTGAGCAAAGAGACATGGAAGACTGAATGAACTGAGACTAGATCTGAAGGCAACTCTAGCTCATAAGCTACCTTGCAAAAGCGACTGATAATCTTAAAGGAACAGACATATCAGGGACTGAACTTTCCCTTCTTACCAAATCTCTTCACTCCCTTCATGGGAGAGATCTTGGGATAGACATGATTATCGGCCTTAAACACGAGGTCTTTTCTACGAACATCTGCATAAGACTTTGGTCAGCTCTGAGCAGCCCAAAGTCTTTCTCTAATCAACTGAAATTTTGCTAAGGCATCGAATACTAAGTCAGGCCCTATAACTGAGGCCTTACTAGCTTCGAACCAACCAATTGGAAATCTACATCTCCTACTATAGAGAGATTTGAATGGGGCCACCTGAATACTGGAATGATAGCTATTGTTGTATGCAAATTCAATCAAAGGTAAGTGGTCATCCCAACTACCCTTGAAATCAATTGCACATGCTTTTAGGATATCTTCTAGAGTCTAAACGGTCCTTTATGGTTGACCATCTGTCTGAGGATGAAAGGATGTAGTAAGATAAACTTGGGTACCAAGACCCTTTTGTAATACTTTCCAAAAGTGAGAGGTGAACTAGGTATCTCTATTTGAGATAATGGATAACGGAATATCGTGTAATATGACCAGCTCCTTGATGTAGAGCTTGGCATAATCCTCGCCTGAATAAGAGGTATGAACTGGAAGAAAATGAGCTGATTTGGTTATTCTATTGAACTGGAAGAAAATGAGCTGATTTGGTTATTCTATCTACAATGAATCAAACTAAATCATGCTAATGATAAGTTCAAGGCAAACCCATCACGAAATCCATATTTACAACTTTCCACTTCCAAGTAGGAATGCTGAACTTCTGCATAAGACCACTAGGCTTCTGATGCTCTATCTTAACCTGCTGACATGTAGAGCACTTTGCTACCAACTCTGCAGCATCTCTCTTCGTCCCACTCCACCATTAGATCTCCCGCAAGTCGCGGTATATCTTAGTGGCACCTAGATGAATAGAGTAGCGTGCACCTTGCGCTTCTGTAAGAATTCGCTGCCTTAAGTCATCTACACCTGGATTACATAAATGACCCTGACAATGAAGCACACCATCTCCCCCTTGGGGGAAAACCTCTATTTTTTAATTCTTAACTGACTCTTTCAACTTGATAAGGATGGGATCTCAAACTTACTTTTCTTTCACCTCTAAAACTAGAGATGATTCTGAACTACCCTGAACGCATACGCCACCCTCTAAGGAATCGGCTAAGTGAATGCCTAGTCTGTTAAGCTGGTGGATTTCTTGATCTAACTTCTTCTTACTATCTTCAGCATGAGAAACACTACCCATGAAAAGTCTACTAAGATCGACGGCCACTACGTTGGCCTTGCCCGGATGATAGAGGACACTCATGTCATGATCTTTCAAGAACGCTAACCACCTTCTCTAATGAAGATTGAGATCTTTTTGAGAAAAGAAATACTGAAGCTCTTATGATCTGCGAAGACATCTACATGAACATCATATAGATAATGCCTCCAAATCTCAAGGCAAAGACTACAACTGTTAATTCAAGATCATGAGTAGGATAATTCTTCTCATGGGGCTTTAACTATCTGGAGGCGTAGTCTATGACCTTATCATAATGCATGAGGACACAACCTAATACCACTCTGGATGCATCATAATATACTATGAATCCATCTATACTATCTGGAAGAGCTAGAATTGGAGCTGAGGTGAGTCCAGTCTTCAATTCCTGAAAACTCTTCTCGCAAGGATCTGACCACTAAAACTTGACTTTTTCTGAGTCAATCTAGACATAGGCGATGTAATAGATGAAAATCCTTCAACAAACCATCTGTAATGGCCTGCCAAACCTAAGAAACTCATGATATCTAATGGAGAGATAGGTCTGGGCCAGTTTCTTACCGCTTCGATCTTTTGAGAATCTACTCTAATGCCATTACTGAAAATAATATGGCCAAGGAATGCTATTGATCTTATCCAAAACTCGTAATTACTAAATTTGGTGAATAACTAATGATTTTTTAGAGTTTGGAGTACTATTTTGAGTTGGTCTGCATGATTGCGCTCAGTACGAGAATAAACCAGAATATCATCTATGAAAACAATGACAAACATATCCAAGTACTGCTTGAACATATGGTTCATCAAGTTCATGAAAGCTACTGGAGAATTGGTAAGACAAATGACATGACTAGAAATTCAAAGTGACCATACCGCATACGGAAAGCTATTTTCGAAATGTCACCTTCTCTAACTCTAAGCTGATGATAGCCAGATCTGAGGTCTATCTTTGAGAAATAACTAGCACCCTAAAGTTGGTCAAACAAGTCATCTATTTTGGTAAGAGGTTACTTGTTCTTGATCATGACTTTATTGAGTTAACGGTAATCTATGCACATCCTGAGAGAACCATATTTCTTGTGCATGAATAAGATTGGTGCGCCTTACGGAGAAATACTAGGTATGATGAATCCCTTATCTAAGCGATCCTTCAACTATTTTTTTAATTCTCTGAGTTCTTCTGGTGCCATTTTATATGGTGGAATAGAGATAGGCTTAGTGTCTTGAAGGATATCAAAAACGAAGTCTATTTCCCTTTAGGAAGAAATTCCTGGAATATCTTCGAGAAAGACATCTAAATATTTGCTTACAACTTGAACTAATTCAAGACTAGGATTCTCGATACTAGAATCTCTAACATAAACAAGATGATAGATACATCCCTTGGATATCATTTTCTTTGCTCGAAGGGAGGAAATAAGCTGACCTCTAAAAGCGGATACACTACCCTTCCACTCAAGGACGGGTTCATTCAAGAACTGAAATTAGACTATTCTATTTCTGCAGTCGTCTGTGGCATAGTAGGAATGAAGCCAATCTATGTCGAGAATGGCATCAAAATCAATCATCTCAAATTCAACTAAGTCTGCTAAAGTGACTTTCTGAAATATCATAACCGAACAGTTCCTGTATACCTACCAGGCTATGATGGTTTTACCCACTAGGGTAGAGACTGACAAGGGCTCCGCTAGGATTTTGGGACTGATTCCGAAATCAACTTCTATATAAGGAGTAACAAAAGGCAAAAAAGCTCCTGGATCTAGCAAAGCGTAAACATGGACATAAAAAATCTATAATGTACCAGTAACTACATCAAAAGAATTTTCTTAATCTTGTTGGGTTTGAAAAGCATAGAGTCTAATTGGACGTTGCCCACTAGTAGTACTGGAGTGGCACCTTGCTGATTTGGGCTACTGGACTGAGATGAAGGATGATTTTGTTGACCCTGATGTCTTGGCTGAGGGCAATTTTTGACTCTGTGGCCTAGCTTGCCACAACTAAAACAAATGCCACTACCCACTCTACACACACCCTAATGGTGTTTACCACAAGTCTGACACTAAGGATGAGTGCTGGCACTGCTAACACTTCCCTGGGACTTAGAGCCTAGAACTCTATATTTGTTACCCTCTCTGAAGTTAGGAACTAGAGCACTGGATGTAGAGGAAACTGGACCTGATGTCTTAGGATGAAACTGAGAGCGGTTTCCTTCTTCTGACATTGGCTGACTGAAATTTAAGCTACTTGTCCTAGCTTTATTATTCTGCTTCTCCCTCTGCTTAAACTTCTGCTCTTTTATCTATTGAGCATGGGTCATAAGTCTAGCTAAGGTCATGTCACTATTCAGCATGGCAGATCTGCACTCATTAACCACGCTGTCATTCATCCCTGAAGCGTACTTACTCATCTTGGATCTATAGTCTGCAACCATATGAGGGGCATATCTAGCTAATTCAGTAAACTTTAGAGAATATTGTTTCACTGTCATGTTGCCCTGCCTGAGGTTGATGAATTCTAGCACCTTGGCTTCTCTAAGCTCTTCAAAAAAGAATCTGTCTAAGAATGCAGTGACAAACTCCTCCCACTCTATAGTTCCTGTGTCATCTTCTCTTTCGAACTTCCACTGTTTGAACTAAGCATAAGACACATCCTGCAACTGGTATGCAACTAGCTAACTACTCTCAATAGTAGTCACCCCCATGATGTCTGTCACTTTCTGGATCTGATCAATGAATTCCTGAGGGTTTTCATCTACCTTAGACCCGAGGAAGGTTGGAGGATTCATTCGGGTGAAGTCTCAATCCTCACTACAACTGAATTGGCCACTGGGTTAGCCAGAATAACTGTTGGCTATTCATTATGAGCAGCGACTGATTGAGCAAGAGTAGTAAATACGGTCGTGAACTCCGCGTGAGAAACATGATTGGCCAAAGGTTCTTTGGGCTGAGGAGCTGACTGATTTCTTCTCTTAGGAGGCATATTTTGAAATAAAGAGAAGAAGTGGATTAGACTGAGAGACTGGCTTGTGATTATGCTCACTGGCACAACATGAGTACTGAAAGTAGAGAAACTATTTCTAAAACATCTAATAGCCTCCTGCACATAAGTGTGGCGCGCAACACACCCATGTACAAGACTCTACTATATGCGGCTTTCAAACTTCCTAGGACTGTATTGAACCTTTGGATCTGATACCAAATTTTTAATGCCCCGATTTGCCAAACCGAAATGCTACATGGTGCTCATGACCCCGAAGGACTACAAGCTAACCCATGACTGATTTCAATATCCGTACACTACATAATATGACATAATATTGCAGAAACATACACTAAAGGTTCAATACTGAACATAATATGAATAATGATAATATCTGTATAAAGTGGTATCACAATACCAAAACAAAAACTAAAGTCTAAATCTGATAATACTGTAATCGTCTGAAAGCCTCTAACTGTCTGAAAAAAATCTGAACAAGGAGTTAATGGGACATGCCCCCAACGAACCCCATCTAATAAAATGACTAATGAGAAAATAACGAAATAATCATGTCCTTAGAGGATAAGGACTCACTTCTAATCTGACTGCTGAAAATTGGAATCTACTGCTTATCAGGAGCACGTGTCTCTGGACCTATGGTGTAACATAAAAAGAAAGCACCATAATGCGAATACGTTAGTACAATGAAATATACTGAGTATACATATGAGGTAGGCTATATGCAATAGTTCACAAGCATGAATAATGCTAACTAACTATCTAATATGAACGTAAGAAGGCATATATGGGTATGTAACTGTAACTGACTCTTTGATAATATGATTATTGAATATGAATACTGATAACATGATATGACTAAATCTAAATATAACTGATAATGTGGGTGACTATTTCTAACAGTCCTGAATTTGATGGAACTATCTGAGTTTCGCACTATATCTGAGTTTACTATATCTCACAGTCCTAAAATTTGAAGAACTATCTGAGTTCTATTACTGAGACTGATTGATTGTATCTGATAGACTGGATTCTATAACATGAAACTGTGGGAAGTAGTTTCTAACTGACATGCCCCAAATATGCTATAAAAACTGAGCTGGGGTCCAATCTATGCCCTAATGTGAAGGGTGTCAATACCGTGCCACTGGTAAGGACAACATTTGAGTAACCTTTATATAATAGGTAAATCTAGCGAGAACGGTGGGAACCTTTACATAATACATTAATCCACCTCATCTACCCTCATATAGCAGGTTACAATATCTCAACCTATGCTTGCTACATAGTTTTGGAACGCAAGGATTGCTTCTAAGAATCACACCCTCATGTAACAGGTGAGTTCTCATTCTTGGGTTCACTCGGTGTTAATTCCTACTCCCATCTGAATAGACACTAAATATGATTTACCGAACTGATCATGAGTTAAGTTCTTGAGTTTTGTTAACTGACGAAATACTACTGATATCTAGCAATTGACAGAGTCATGAGATCATGGAGATTTTTCCAGAGTCATAAGACTATTTGAAGTCTAAGAGTTCAGAGCTTGACTTAGAAAATCGTGAAAATATGCCTGGCTCTAGGCACACATCTAATATTTTAGGTAGAAAGATAGAAGGAGACTGATATAGCATGATTTACTTGAGGACTTGACCAACATTCTAATACATACTACATTCATAGGAGCATTTCATCAAACATATAATAGGCATAAACTTTTACATACATAGGGATTTCATGATATCAAGCTTGTTAGACAATTTTTCTTCATCTAGGCATTTAATCAAACATATTGCAGGCATGACACATGAAAACATCATTATTAAATTATAATTTCATCATTCAAGGGTTTAAATTTTAGAGTTGCAAGAATCTCTAACTATAGTTATTAAACCCACATGGAAATTATCAAAAATCATGGAGTAGAATCCAATTTCACATTTATCAACATGAACATGAGCAACCAAATCATGAAAACATGGAGAAAATCCACAACTTGAGTTTTAGAAAAGGGTTCTTGGAATTCATGAACGGAAAGGGTTCATGAATGAACACTATGCATACCTGGAATAATCTTCTTGAACTTGAAGAATTAAAATCCCTCAATTCTTGAAGAGAATTGAATCTTGTTCTTGGAGATTAAATTTAGACAGAAACCCTAATTTTGTTTGTGAAATAATAATGGATAAAGTGGCTGAAATTGTGAATAAATATGTATATATAGATGGGTGCTAAATAACCAAAATACCCCTATTATAATGACCTAGAAAGACTAAACATATGGTTCAATGGTGGCCTCCGACGGTCCTTCGGGCCGTGCCGTCGATCCTGTGTACAACTTGATGCTACTGAAAGCCTCTGATGTTGGACTCCAATGGCCCGTTGGGTTATTACATCAGACAGGAACAAAGACTAGGTTCACTGGTTTGCTACGACGGTGGCCTCCAACGGCCAGTCGGACCTGCGACGGCCCGTTGAGCTATACCATTGCACCTGGACGAATTTCCTGTGTTCTGTTTTTTGGACATAACTTTCTCATTTGACACGAAATTTTGATAAAATTGGTATTAATGAAAAGATCATTAAATTTCCTATATGATAGGTAGTGAAAATCATAAAAATACCATGAGTATAAAATTAAATTCATATTTCAAAGAAAGTTTAAACATCTTGGTGATGATTCCGAGCTAAGAAAAAGCATGGGTATTATAATATCTCCCCCTTGATAAAATTCATCCTCTAATGAGATTAACTGAGAGGGGAAGAAGTAAAATGAACATGAACTAAACATGAATAACTGAACCATGTTCTCATGACTGACGAACTAGAGATATAACACTGAACATGCATATCTGATGTATGTGTGACTGATTCAAGAATGCATAATTGAATGTTCTTAAAGAACTAAGTTTCTCACAATGAGAATGCATGATTTCATAACTGCGCTAGCACATAAATTTATGAATAAATATGCAATGGTTCTTGACACCAAGTTTGTACTAGAACATGAACATGAAACTGAATACCACGCTTGTGATGAATACTGAACATGAAACTGAGTAAGCATAAGGAGAACTATTACCTTGAACTTGATCTAAGTTGGCAGAGAAGAGGTGAGGATACTTGGTATGCATGTCTGCTTCTTCTTCTCAAGTAGCTCCCTTGATGGACTGATTTCGCCAAAGAACTTTAACTAAAGGGACTTCTTTGTTCCTCAATCTATGAGTTTGATAGTCTAAGATTTCAATTGGAATCTCTTCATAAAAGAGGCTGTTCTGAACATCGATGCTATGAATATGGACTACGACTGATGGGTCACCTATGCATTTCTTTAGCAAAGAGACATGGAAGACTAGATGAACTGAGTCTAGATCTGAAGGCAACTCGAGCTCGTAAGCTACCTTGCCAAAGCGATTGAGAATCTTGAAGGGACCAACATATTGGGGACTGAACTTTCCTTTCTTGCCGAATCTCTTTACTCTCTTCATTGGATAGATCTTAAGATAGACATGATCATCGACCTCAAACTCGAGATCTTTTCTACGAACATCTACATAAGACTTTTGTCAGCTCTGAGCAGCCCAGAGTCTTTCTCTAATCAACTTAAATTTTGCTAAGGCATCGAATACTAAGTCAGGCCCTATAAATGAGGCCTCACTAACTTCAAACCAACCGATTAGAGATCTACACCTCCTACCATAGAGAGCTTTGAATGGAGCCATCTGAATACTGGAATGATAGCTATTGTTGTATGTAAATTCAATCAAAGGCTAGTGGTCATCCTAACTACCACTGAAATCAATTGCACATGCTCTTAGCATATCTTCTAGAGTCTGAATAGTCCTTTCTTCTTGACTATCTGTCTGAGGATGAAAGGCTGTACTAAGATAAACTTGGGTACCAAAACCCTTTTGGAATGCTTGAGAGGTAAACTGGGTACCTCTGTCTGAGATAATGGACAATGAAATAGTATGTAATCTGACCAGCTCCTTGATGTAGAGATAGGCGTAATCCTCGACTAAATAAGAGGTATGAAATGGAAGAAAATGAGCTAATTTGGTCATTTTATCTACAATGACCCAAACTGATTCATGCCGACGACGAGTTCCAGGCAAACCCATCACAAAGTCTATGTTTACAACTTCCCACTTCCAAGTAGGAATACTGAACTCCTGCATAGGACCAATAGGATTCTGATGCTCTATCATAACCTGCTGATATGTAGAGCACTTAGCAACCAACTCTACAATATCTCTCTTCATCCCACTCCACCAATAGATCTACTGCAAGTTGCAGTACATCTTAGTGGCCCCTGGATGAATAGAGTAGCGCACATCATACGTTTCTATAAGAAGTCACCGCCTTATGTCATATACACCTGGAACATATAGATGGCCCTGCCAACGAAACACACCATATCCCCCTTGGGTGAAAATCTCTATTTTCTGATTCTGAACTGACTCTTTCAACTTGACAAGTTTGGGATCTCTATCTCACTTTTCTTTTACCTCAGAAACTAGAGATGATTCTAAACTACTTTGAACACTTATTCCACTCTCTGAGGAATCGACTAAGCAAATGCCTAGTCTGACAAGATGGTGGACTTCTTGAGCTAACTTATTCTTACTATCCTCAGCATGAGAAACACTACCCATGAACAGGTTACTGAAAGCGTCGGCCACTATGTTGGCCTTGCTCGAGTGATAGAGGACACTCATGTCATAATATTTCAAGAGCTCTAACCATCTTCTCTGATGAAGATTGAGATCTTTTTGAGAAAAGACATACTAAAGGCTCTTATGATCTATGAATACATCTACATTAACACCGTATAGATAATGCCTCAAAATCTACAAGGTAAAGACTCCGGCTACTAATTCAAGATCATGAGTAGGATAATTCTTCTCATGGGGCTTTATCTATCTGGAGGCGTAGGCTATGACCTTACCATGCTGCATGAGGACACAACCTAAACTCACTCTGGATGCATAAAAATATACTATGAATCTATCTAAACTATCTGGAAGAGCTAGAACTGGAGCTGAGGTGGTCTTTAATTCCTGAACACTCTTCTCGCAAGGATTTAACCACTGAAACTTGACTTTCTTCTGAGTCAATCTATACATAGGGGATGCAATAGATGAAAATTCTTTAACAAACCATCTGTAATAGACAGCCAAACCTAAGAAACTTCTGATATCTGATGGAGAGACAGGTCTGGGATAGTTTTTACCACTTCGATCTTTCGAGGATCTACTCTAATGCCATCACTGGAAATAATATAGCCAAGGAATGCTACTGATCTTAGCCAAAAATTGCACTTACTGAATTTGGTGAATAACTACTAATTTCTGAGAGTTTGGAGTACTATTCTTAAATGGTCTACATAATCGTGCTCAGTGCGGGAATAGACCAGAATATCATTTTTGAAGACTATGACGAACATATCCAAGTACTTCTTGAACACACGGTTCATAAAGTTCATGAAAGTTGCTGGGGCAATGGTAAGACCGAACAACATAACTAGAAATTCAAAGTGACCATATTGCGTACGGAAAGCTATTTTTGGAATGTCACCTTCTCTAACTCTGAGTTGATGATAGCCGGATTTGAGGTCTATGTTTGAGAAATAACTGGAACCCTAAACTTGGTCAAATAAGTCATTGATTCTAGGAAAAAGATACTTTTTCTTGATCGTGACTTTATTGAGTTGATGATAATCTATGCACATCCTGAGAGAACCATCTTTTTTGCGCATAAATAAGATTGGTGCATCCCACGGGGAAATGCTGGGTATGATAAATCCATTATCTAAGCGATCCTTCAACTTTTTTTTCAATTTTCTGAGTTTTGCTGGTGCCATTCTTTATGGCAGAATAGAGATACGCTGAGTGTCTGGAAGGATATCGATACCAAAGTCTATTTCCCTTTCTAGAGGAATTCCTAGAAGATCTTTGGGAAAGACATCTGAATATTTGCTTACAACTAAAATTGATTCAAGACTAGAAGTCTCGGAACTAGAATGTCTAACATGAACAAGATGATAGACATATCCCTTGGATATCATTTTCCTTGCCCAAGGGTAGGAAACAAGCTGACCTCTGAAAGCGGATACACTACCCTTCCACTCAAGGACGGGTTCATTCAGGAACTGAAACTGGACTATTCTCTTTCTGCAGTCGACTGAGGTATAGCAGGAATAAAGCTAATCCATGCTGAGAATAACATCAAAATCAGTCATCTCTAATTCGACTAAGTCTGTTGAAGTGACTTTCTGAAATATCATAACTGGGCAGTTCCTGTATACCCGCTAGGCTATGATGGTTTTACCCACTGGGGTAGATATTAGGAAGGGCTCCACTAGGATTTCAAGACTAATTCTGAAATCAACTGCTATATAAGGAGTAACAAAAGACAAGAAAGCTCCTAGATCTAGAAAAGCATAAACATGCATATGAAAGATCTGTAATGTACTAGTAACTACATTAGGAGAATTTTTCTAATCTTGTCAGGTCTAAAGAGCATAGAGTCTATTTGGGAATTGTCCATTAGTAGCACTAGAAGTGGCACCCTGCTAATTTGGGCGATCGAACTAAGTTGAGGAGCGATTCTGTTGACCCTGATGACCTGGCTGAGGGCAATGTCTGACTCTTTAGCCTGGCTTACCACAACTGAAAAAATGCCACTACTCGCTCGACACACACCCTGATGGTGCTTACCACAAGTCTGACACTGAGGATAAGTACGGGCACTGCTAAAACTGCCCTGGGACTTAGTGCCTGGTGCTCTATGTTTGTTACCCTCTCTAAACTTAGGAACTAGAGCACTGGATATAGAGGGAACTGGAGCTGATGACTAAGGATGAAACTGAGAATGATTTTCTTCTTCTAACATAGGCTGATTGAAATTGAATCTACCTGTCCTAGCTTTCTTATTCTGCTTCTCCCTTTACTTAACCTTTTGCTCTTCTATCTACTGAGCATGGGTCATAAGTCTAGCTAAGGTCATGTGACTGTTCAGTATGGTAGATCTGCACTCATTAAACATGCTGTCATTCACCCCTAAACTGAACTTACTCAACTTGGATCTATTTTTTACAACCACATGAGGGGCATATCTAGCTAATTGAGTAAACTTTAGAGAATACTCTTTCACCATCCTATTGCCTGCCTGAGGTTGATCAATTCTAACACCTTGGATTCTATAAGCTCTTGAGGGAAGAATATATCTAATAATGCAGTGACAAACTCCTCACACTCTATAGGTCCTACGTCAACTATTCTTTTGGACTTCTACTATTTGAACTATGAATGAGCCACATCCTGCAACTGGTATACAGCTAGCTCAGCACTCTCAACAGTAGTCACCCCCATAATGTTTGTCACTTTTTGGATTTGATCAATGAATTCTTGAGGGTCTTTATCTACCTTAGACCCAAGAAAGGTTGAAGGATTCATTCGAGTGAAGTCCCAAATCCTTGCTGTAGCTGAATTGTCCACTGGGTTGGCTGGAATAACTGTTGGCCATTCATTATGAGCAGCGAATAATTGAGCAAGAGTGGTAAATATGATCCTGAACTTTGCATGAGAAACATGATTGCCCAAAGGTTCTTTGGGCTGAGGGGCTGACTGATTTCTTCTCTTAGGAGGCATATTCTAAAATAAAAAGAAGAAATGGATAGACTGAGAGACTGACTTGTGATTATGCTCATTGGAACGACATGAATACTAAAAGAAGATAAACTATTTCTAAAACATCTTATAGCCTCCTGCACATAAGTGTGGCGTGCAATACACCCATGTACAAGACTCTAATAGATGCGGCTTTCAAACTTTCTAGGACTCTATTGAACCTAAGTCTTTGATACCAAGTTTGTAACGCCTCGATTTTCTGAACTAAAATGGCACACGGTGCTCATGAACCTAAAGGACCACAAGCAAACCCATGACTTATATCTGTACCTGTACACTGCATAATATGATATAATATTATGGAAACATGCACTGAAAGGCCACAATGTTCAATACTAAACATAATCTGAATAATGATAATATCTAAATAAAGTGGTATCACAATACCAAACAAAACTGAAGTCTAAATCTAATAATACTGTAATCATCTAAAAGCCTTTAACTATCTGAAAAAATCTGAACAAGGATTTAATGGGACATGTCCCCAACCAACCCCGTCTAATAAAATGACTAATGAGAAAATAAGGAAATAATCATGTCCTTGAAGGATGAGGACTCACTTCTAATCTGACTGCTGAAATCTGGAATCTACTATTGATCTGGAGCACATATCTCTGGACCTATGGTGTAACATAAAAAGAAAACACCATAGCGTAAATGCATCAATACAATGGAATATAATGAGTATACATGTGAGGTAGGCTATATGCAATGGTTCACATGCCTGAATAATGCTAACAGACTCTCTAACATGAACGTAAGAATGCATATATTGGTACGTAACTGTAACTTACTCTGTGATAACAAGATTACTAAATCTGAATATTGATAACATGACATAATTGAATCTAAATATAACTGATAACGTGGGAGACTGTGTCTGACAGTCCTGAATCTGAGAGAACTATATGAGTTTTGTACTATATCTGATTTTACTATGTTTGATAATGCTGAAATCTGAAAAACTATCTGAGTTCTATTACTGAGATTGTTGACTGTATCTGATAGTCCTGATTCTATAATATGAAACTCTGGGAAGTAGTATCTAACCGACATGCCCCAAATGTGCTATAATAGCTGAGGTAGGGTCCAATCTATGCCCTAATTGGAAGGGTGTCAATACCGCACCACTAGTAAGGACAATATGTGAGTAACTGTAATACCCAAGAAATTTTTCATTGAAATTTTATGCGTAAATGTGTTGGGTTCTATCTTCTTGAATGAATTATAAATTTTTCATGCGGAATGTCTTAGATTATGAACCACTATTGCGTAGAGTATCGAATATGCTTTCCAATGATATGTGGATCATCCAAAACGAACACCCGAGCGACAAGTTATGAACATTTCGATCGAACCGTGATAGTAGTGAACAGTAAAACGTGCAGGAAAAAGTACTGAGGCGTGGCGTATTTTTTATCCAACTTTAAATGATCATAACTCCTTGTACATAATGATCTGGGTGATGTACTATATGTCAATAGAAAGCTCTACGATTCCTCTTTCTAATGAAATTGGTTTCATCCAATTTGGATATCGGAGTAAAACGTTAAGGTTGATCTACTTCAGACTATCAAAACAGTCCACCAAAGGACAGATTTGAGAATTATTTGATTTTTAGGGGTGTTTTGGTCATTTACCTCACCCAAAATCCATCCAAACCCTATATTAAAGCCTATTAGAAGAATTATATGTTATATTTCATCAAATTTCCTCAAAAAGAAAACCCTAATCTCCTACATCCAACTTCAAGAACCTCCAAAGTTCACCATTAATTCTGCAAATTTATTCAAGATTCCAAGTTCCTAGTTCAAGAACTCTAAGAACCATCATTCAAAGGCATGATTAATATCTCAAAAATGAGTATCAATCTAAAGTTCATCATTCAAGGTATATGGGGTTTTTCAACAAAAACACTCTTTAGTTCTTGTGCCCAAAAGTAATTTACTTTACAAAGGCATGACTTTTATTTGATTTTTACAAATTTGAAGCATGAACCCATATCTTATGATGATTATTATGAAATATTGATATTTATAATTTTTAAAGATGAATTTACATGTTTGGAGATATAAAGCATGAATCTTGAACGATATTTATCATGATTTTGATATTTGGGTTGTGAATCCCCATTGGAAATTGTATTTTTTTGAGGAAGTGTGTGTTATAAGCACGTTGATATTGAATATTTGAGATATTTTGAATGATTTGACCTTTTGGTCTTAATAGAGTTGTTTTGAACTCGAGTGTGAAAGAAATCCACAATGTGGTTGATTTTGATAGATGGGAAGCATGATGGCTCCCGATGTATATTTATATTTTACTAAAATTGTTTTGTTGTGGATTGTCTTTGAAATGATCTGAGCTAAGTTCGGGAGAAATCATTAGCACCAGTGGGAGGTATAGAGCGACCTTACTTCCCTAGAACTACATGCCCCCTTAGGAGTAAGCCTGAGGCTGATTTATATAGTGATCACTAGTTTGTGTAGATTTGATATCGATAGTCCTACTTCGATGGCAAGGATAGGATGGCTCTCCCCAACGTGGGTTGTACGTTGGACTCCATGTAGCTCACATGGTTTATGTCGGTTATAGGATCTCCTAGTGTATGTGTGTTTCCTTGTTCTATGGTGAAAGGTGAAGTTATTTAAAAGTGGAATTGTGAAAGTTATTCTTTCGAAAGATTTAAATGATATTTACATTATGAGAATTGATATTCTTAATGAACTAGAAGTGATTGACAAATTATATGATGACTCACACGTGTTATTGTACTTATTTCATCCTCTCATGATTATGATAATTTTCTTCGGGCTATGTGAGTCTTTCATACATCCTGCATATTTCTTATAAATATTTATGATGATTATGTTTATACAACTGCATACACCCCCATATACTTGGTTTCTTTACATGGTACTGACCTATATCTTTGGATGTGGGCTGCATTTTCACAAAATGTAGGTTTAGGTGCTCAGTTCCAAGTTCGACAGTAATTTTTTGGGCACGCTGTTCTATATCCTCTATTGTGGTGAGTCCTCATGTTTTGAGGATGTGATGTCTGATGTTGGTTTCATGGAATTATTTACATTTGATAACTGAGTATGAGTTAGTTGGGGCATATCTCAATGGCTCGCTAGTTTTATTGATTTTCTTAGAGGTTTGTCAGACTAGTATAAATGTTGGGAGTTGACTAATAAGTCATATTTTGTTATCTTTCTGAAATTCTTTTATTCTTGGATGATGATTACTTTGTTGGTATTTGAGGATTATTTATGGAAACCCTGTTGATTTGTGTTGAACTAAATGAAAATGGCTCAAAGGGTTAGCTTAGGGCTACTCGTAGCCTCAAGCACCGTGTGACGCTCTGGGACCCATTTTTTGGGGCGTTACAAACTTGGTATCAGAGCCTAAGGTTTTAAGGTGTCCTAGGGAGTCTGACAAGCCATGTTAAGTAGAGTCTTGATCATCAGTGTGTAGCGCGCCACATCTATGAGCAAGAGGCTACAAGTCATTTTAGGAAAAAGTATGATTCTTTCTTTTAGAAGTCTATCATGCTTAAAGTGTCTCTCTCTGCTATTAATTCATGCTCTCCTTTTTAAGAAATATGCCTCCACGTCGAGCGAGAAGAAATAATGATGGTCAATAACCTCAACCCACTGACCCATTGAATGAAAACATATCTCATGCTAAATTTTGAGTAGCCTTTCAGGTGCTGGCCTAAGATGTTATTGCAAATATTCAGCCCAACCCGGCCTCGTCTCTACAGTAGCAGGGAGGTGATTCAGCTGCTGCCAGGATCCGTGACTTCATGCAGATGAATCCACCAGAATTCTATGGGTCCAAGTCTGATGAGGATCCACGATTGTTTTTAGAAGAGGTATAGAAGGTTACTCAGGTAATGCACGTATCTGAGGATCATAGTGTGGAGTTGGCTGTGTATAGGTTAAAAGACCTTTCTTATGACTGGGTTGTTCCTCGGAGGAAAGGTAGAGGTGAGGGAGCTATCCCTATAACTTGGTAAGAGTTCTAGGATGCATTCCTGGATAAGTTTTTCCCTTTGGAGATGAGAAAGGCGAAGGTGGAAGAGTTTATGAACCTGCGACAGGGCTCTATGACTGTTAGGGAGTACTTTCTAAAGTTTAATTAGTTGGCCAAGTATGCTCCTAACTTAGTGGCTGATAATCGGGCTAGTATGAGTAAATTTGTGACTGGAGTGTCTAGTTATGTGGTTAAGGAGTGTAGGTCTGCTATGCTGAATAGTAAGATGAATTTTTCTAGGCTGATGACTCATACCTAATAGATTGAGATAGACAAGATTAAGGAGAAAGATAGAATAAGAGAGCTAGGTTTGAGCAGTACGGACAGGGTCAGTCTAGATCGCAGGGAGGGAGTCACCCTCAGTATCAGGATCATTCTTCTATGCTAGCACCATTATCTACTAGTGCTCCCATGTCTAGAGGTAGGCAGGAGCAAGGTAGCAGGTCATATGCATCCAGGTCCCAGTATAGTGCTGGCAGTAAGCCAAATCATCCCCTGTGTCCTAAGTGTGGTAAGGCTCATTCGGGTGAGTGTTGGGGTGAGAAGAGGGGTTATTTTCGGTGTGGTGACATGGGTCACAAAGTTAGAGATTGTCCACAGAATGGACAAGGGCGTCGTGACTATCGCCCTCAAACCTAGACTCAGACTATTAGTGCTCCAGTTCCAGCGACTCGCCCAGCCCCAGCTCAGGGCACCTCTTCTAGCAATGCTGGAGGGCAGTGCCAGAATAGATTCTATGCTTTATTGTCCTGCCAAGAATAGAAGGACTCTCCCGATATTATTATTGGTATGCTTCGTATATTTCATTTTGATGTGTATGCTTTGTTGGATCCTGGATCCAGTTTCTCATATGTTACACTTTTGATTGCTGTGAATTTTGAAATGAGTCCTGAGATTATTCCTGAGCCTATCCTAGTTTCTACCCCAGTGGGTGATTTAATTGTTGCCCAAAAAGTGTATAAAAAGTGTCCTGTTATCGTTCTTCATA
>NC_061120.1:199786808-199788046 GCF_002878395.1 Capsicum annuum
TCTGAGATTATTCCTGAGCCTATCCTAGTTTCTACCCCAGTGGGTGATTTAATTGTTGCCCAAAAAGTGTATAAAAAGTGTCCTGTTATCGTTCTTCATAGAGTCTTGTTGGCTGACCTGATTGAGTTAGACATGGTAGATTTTGATGTGATTCTGGGTATGGACTGGCTGTATTCTTCTTATTCCTCTATTGATTGTCAGACCAGAGTGTTCAAGTTTTAGTTTTCGGGTGTATCCATGTTTGAGTGGTTTGGGAATTCTGTGTCACCCAAGAGTCATTTTATCTCTTACCTCAAAACTAGAAAGCTTATTTCTAAGGGGTGTATTTACCATTTGGTTAGAGTCAAAGACACTAAGTCTGAGACTCCAACTCTCCAGTCTGTTAATATCATCAATGAGTTTTCTGATGTCTTTTCGGATGATCTCCCAGGAATACCTCCTGATAGAGAGATAGAGTTTGGAATTGATCTTCTTCCCGATACTCAGCCTATTTCTATTCCTCCTTATCGTATGGCCCCTATAGAACTTAAGGAGTTGAAAGAGCAACTCAAAGATCTACTAGATGAGGGTTTCGTAAGGCCCAGTGTTTCTCTTTGGGGTGCTCCTATATTGTTTGTGAAAAAGAAAAATGGCTCTTTGCGTATGTGCATTGATTACCGCCAACTGAATAAAGTCACTGTAAAAAATAAGTACCCCCTTTAAGAATAGATGATTTATTTGACCATTTGCAAGGTGCAAGTTATTTCTCAAATATAAACCTTCGTTACGACTATCATCAACTCGAAGTTAGGGAGTGTGACATCCCAAAAATCGCTTTCCAAACTCGTTATGGCCATTTTGAGTTTCTTGTTATGTCTTTCAGGTTAACTAATGCCCCAGCAGCTTTCATGGATCTCATGAATCGAGTGTTAAGACCATATCTGGATATGTTTGTCATAGTGTTCATCGATGATATACTGATGTACTCCCGTAGTGAGGATGAACATTCTGATTATCTCCGAACTGTCTTGCAAACCCTTAGAGATCACAAGTTGTTTGCCAAGTTCAGTAAGTGTGAGTTTTGGCTAAGGTCAGTTGCTTTTCTGGGTCATATCATTTCTTTCGAGGGTATTAGAGTTGATCCCCAAAAGACCGAAGCTGTTAGAAATTAGCCTAGACCTATTTCTCTGACTGATATCCAAAGTTTCTTGGGTTTAGCTGGCTATTACCGCCATTTTGTTGAGGGTTTCTTCTCTATA
>NC_061120.1:199791046-199890919 GCF_002878395.1 Capsicum annuum
GGGAGATGGTGTGTTGATATTGCAGGGTAGATTGTATGTCTCGAATGTTGATGATCTAAGACAGAGGATTATGGCTGAAGCGCACGGGGAGCGATATTTTATTCATCCTGGTGCCACCAAGATGTACTGAGACTTACGGGAAATCTATTAGTGGAGTGGCATGAAGAAATATATAGCAGCGTTGGTAGCTAAGTGTGCAACATGCCAACAGGTTAAGGTTGAGCACCAAAGACCTAGTGGTATGATGCAAGTGTTTAGTATTCCCACCTGGAAGTGGGAAGAGATAAATATGGAATGCATGATTCATGAATGCATAACTGAATGTTCTTAAAGAACTAAGTTTCTCACAATGAGAATGCATAATTTCATAATTGAGCTGCACATAAATGCATGACTCAATATGCAATGGTTCTTGACACCAAGTTTATACTGGAACATAAACATGAAACTGAATACCACGCTTGTGATGAATACTGAACATGAAACTAAGTAAGCTTAAGGAGAACTGTTACCTTGAGCTTGATCTGAGTTGGCGGGGAAGAGGTGAGGATACTTGGTACGCATGTCTACTTCTGCTTCCCAAGTAGATCCCTTGATGGACTGATTTTGCCAAAGAACTTTAACTAGAGGGACTTCTTTGTTCCTCAATCTATGAGTCTGATAGTCTAAGATTTCAACTGGAATCTCTTCATACAAGAGGCTATTCTTAATATCGATGCTATGAATATGGACTACGACTGATGAGTCACCTATGTATTTCTTTAGCAAAGAGACATGGAAGACTGGATGAACTGAGTCTAGATCTGAAGGCAACTCGAGCTTGTAAGATACCTTGCCAAAGCGACTGAGAATCTTGATGGGACCAATATATCGGGGACTGAGCTTTCCCTTCTTGCCGAATCTCTTCACTCCCTTTATGGGAGAGATCTTTAGATAGACAAGAAAATCGACCTCAAACTCGAGATCTTTTCTACGAACATCTATATAAGACTTCTATCGGCTCTGAGCAGCCTGGAGTCTTTCTCTAATCAACTGAAGTTTTTCTAAGGCATTGAATACTAAGTCAGGCCCTATAACTGAGGCCTCACTAACTTCGAACCAACCGATTGGAGATCTACACCTCCTACCATAGAGATCTTCGAATGGAGCCATCTGAATACTGGAATGATAACTATTGTTGTATGCAAATTCAATCAAAGGTAAGTGGTCATCCCAACTACCCTTGAAATTAATTGTACACGCTCTTAGCATATCTTATAGAGTCTGAATGGTCCTTTCTTCTTGACCATCTGTCTGAGGATAAAACGCTGTACTAAGATGAACGTGGGTACCAAAACCCTTTTGGAACGCTTTCTAAAAATAAGAGGTGAACTGGGTACCTCTGTCTGAGATAATGGACAACGAAATACCAAGTAATCTGACCAGCTCCTTGATGTAGCGGTTGGCGTAATCCTCGACCAAATAATAGGTATGAACTGGAAGAAAATGAGCTGATTTAGTCATTCTATCTATAATGACCTAAACTAAATCATGCTGACGATGAGTTCGAGGCAAACCAGTCATGCAGTCCATGTTTACAATTTCCCACTTCCAAGTAGGAATACTGAACTCCTGTTTCAGACCACTAGGCTTTTGATGCTTTATCATAACCTGCTGATATGTAGAGCACTTAGCTACCAACTCTGCAATATCTCTCTTTATCCCACACCACCAATAAATCGCTTGCAAGTTGCAGTACATCTTAGTTGCCGCTGGATGAATAGAGTAGCGCACACTATGCGCTTCTACAAGAATTCACTGCCTTAAGTCATCTACACGTAGAACACATAGACGACCCTAACAATGAAGCACACTATCTCCCCCTTGGGAGAAAACCTCTATTTTCTGATTCTGAACTGATTCTTTCAACATGACAAGGTTGGGATCTCTATCTTGCTTTTCTTTCACCTAGAAAACTAGAGATGATTCTAAACTACTCTGAATGCATACGCCACTTTCTGAGGAATCGATTAAGCGAATGCCTAGTCTGGAAAGCTGGTGGACTTCTTGAGCTAACTTCTTCTTACTATCCTCAGCATGAGAAACACTACCCATGGATAGTCTACTGAGAGCATCGGCCACTACGTTAGCCTTTCCCGGATGATAGAGGACACTCATGTCATAATATTTCAAGAGCTCTAACCACATTCTCTGACGAAGATTGAGATCTTTTTAAGAAAAGACATACTAAAGGATCTTATGATCTATGAATACATCTACATGAACACCATATAGATAATGCCTCCAAATCTATAAGGCACAAATTGCGACTGCTAATTCAAGATCATGAGTAGGATAATTCTTCTCATGGGGCTTTAACTATCTGGAGGCGTAGGCTATGACCTTACCATGCTGTATGAGGACATAACCTAAACCCACTATGGATGCATCACAATATACTATGAATCCATCTAAACTATCTGGAAGAACTAGCACTGGAGCTAAGTTGAGTGGAGTCTTCAATTCCTAAAAACTTTTCTTGCAAAGATATGACCACTGAAACTTGACTTTATTCTGAGTCAATCTAGACATAGGGGATGGTATAGATGAAAATCCTTTAACAAACCATCTGTAATAGCCATCCAAACCCAAGGAACTCGTGATATCTGATGGAGAGATAGGTCTGGGCCAGTTTCTTACCACTTTGGTCTTTTGAGGATCTACTCTAATGCCATTACCGGAAACAATATAGCCAAGGAATGCTACTGATCTTATCCAAAACTTGCACTTACTAAATTTGGCGAATAACTAATAATTTATGAGAGTCTAGAGTACTATTCTGAGATGGTCTACATGATCGTGCTCAGTGCGGGAATAGACCAGAATATCATCTCTGAAAACTATGACAAACATATCCAAGTACTGCTTAAACACATGGTTCATCAAGTTCATGAAAGCTACTGGGGCATTGGTAAGACAAAATGACATGACTAGAAATTCACAGTGATCATACCGCGTACGAAAAGCTATTTTCGGAATGTCACCTTGTCTAACTCTGAGATGATGATAGCCGGGTCTGAGGTTTATCATTGAGAAATAACTAGCACCCTAAAGTTGGTCAAATAAGTCATCAATTTTGGGAAGAGGATACTTGTTCTTGACAGTGACTTTATTGAGTTGATGGTAATCATGCACATCCTGAGAGAACCGTCTTTCTTGCGCAACTGTAACTGACTCTGTGATAACATGATTACCAAATTTGAATATTGATAACATGACATGACTGAATCTGAATATAACTGATAACGTGGGTGACTGTGTCTGACAATTCTGAATCTAATGAAATTATCTGAGTTCCGCACTATATATGAGTTTACTCTATCTGACAGTCCTTAAATCTAAAGAACTATCTGAGTTCTATTACTGAGACTGATTGACTATATCTGTCAGTCTTGATTCTGTAACATGAAACTGTGGGAAGTAGTATCTAACCCACATGCCCCAAATATGCTATAAAAACTGAGCTGGGGTCCAATCTATGCCCTGATTGGAAGGGTGTCAATACCGCACCACTGGTAAGGACAATATGTGACTAACCCTCATATAACAGGTAACTCTAGAGAGAACAGTGGGAACCCTCACATAACAGGTTAAGATACCTCATGTACCCTCATATAGTAGGCTACGATGTCTCAACCTATGCTGGCTACATAGTTTTGGAACACAAGGATTGCTTCTAAGAATCACACCCTTATATAACAGGTGAGTTCCTATCCTTGGTTTCACTCGGTGCTAATTCCTACTCCCATCCGAATAGATACTAAATATGATTTACTAAACTGATCGTGAGTTAAGTTCCTGAGTTTTATTAACTAACGGAATACAACTAATATCTGGCAACTGACTGAGTCATGGAATCATGGAGATTTTTCCTTAGTCATAAGACTATCTGAAGTCTAAGAGTTCGTAGCTTGACTGAGAGAATTATGAAAACATGACATAGCTCTAGGCACACAGCTAATATTTTGGGTACAAGTACCCCCAGGACTCGATAGAAGGAGACTGGCATAGCATGATTTACTTGAGGAATTGATCAACATCCTAATACATAACTACATTCACAGGAGCATTTCATCAAACGTGTAATAGGCATAAACTTGTACATACATGGGGATTTCATGATATCATGCTATTTAGACAATTTTCCTTCAACTAGGCATTTAATCAAACATATTGCAGGCATGACACATGTAAACATCATTATTAAATTGTAATTTCATCATTCAAATGTTTAAATTTTAGGGTTGCATGAATCTCTAACGATAGTTATTAAACCCACATGGAAATTAACAACAATCATGGAGTAGAATCCAATTTCATATTTATCAACATGAACATGAGCAGCCAAATCATGAAAACATAGAGAAAATCCATAACGTGAGTTTTAGAAAAGGGTTCTTGGACTTCATGAACGAAAGGGGTCCATGAATGAACACTATGCATACCTGGAATGATGTTCGTGAACTTGAAGAATTAAAATGCCTCAATTCTTGAAGAGGATTCAATATTGTTCTTGGAGATTAAATTTAGAGAGAAATCCTAATTGTGTTTGTGAAATAATGATGGATAAAGTATCACAAATTGTGAATAAATGGGTATATATAGACGGGTGCTAAATAACCAAAATACCCCTGTTAAAATGACCTAGAAACACTGAACGTAAGGCTCGACGGTGGCCTCTGATGGTCCGTTGGGCCGCACCATCGATCCTGGGTAGAACTTAATGCTACTGGAAGTCTCCGATGTTGGACTTCGATGGTCCGTCAGATCTGCGGCGGTCCATCGGGTCATGCCATCAGACAAGAATAAAAACTAGGTCCAATGGTTCATTGCAACGGTAGCCTCCGACAGCTAGTCGGACCTGCGATAGTTCATTGAGCCATATCGTCGCACCTAGGTGAATTTCCTGCGTTCTGTTTTTCAGATATAACTTTCTGAATTGACACTGGATTTTGATAAAATTGATATCGATGAAAAGCTTATTCAATTTCCCATATGATAGGAAGTGAAAATCATAAAAATACCAAGTGTATCAAAATAAATTCATATTTCAGTGCAAGTTCAAACATCCTGGTGATGATTCTGAGCTAAGAAAAAGCATGGGTATTACAACTAGTAACACTGGAAGCGGTACCCTACTGAGTTGGGTGACCGGATAAAACTGACGGCTGATGGGAGTGGCCCTATTGGTGCACATCCCTACCTTTTTGAGCAACTACCCGACACTCCCAAATCCAATAGCCTGAATTTCCACACCCAAAGCATACATCACTACCCGCTCTATGCTTACCCTGATGGTGTTTGTCATATTCTAACATTGAGGATTTGTACGAGCACTATAACACTGGCCTGGGACTTAAAGCCTCGTACTATATCCCTATTGTCATTTCTGAATTTGGGTCCTAGGGCACTGATTGAAGAGGGTGTTGGGGCTGTAGATCTTTGATGAAACTGAGGACGGTTACCACCTTCTGACTTTTGTTGATTAAAATTAAAACTACCCATCCTAGCTTTCTTGTTTCATCTCTCCCTCTCCTTAATATTTTTCCCCTCTATCTGTTGAGCATGAACCATCAACCAAGACAAGTCTATCTCACTTATAAGCATTGTGGTCTTGCAATCCTTGACCAAACTATCAGATACACCAGACACAAACTTACTCATTTTGGACTTATTATCAGCTACCACATGATGAGCATACCTAGATAACTGAGTAAACTTAAGGGAATACTCCCTTACGCTCATACTGTGCTACATCAAGTTAGTGAACTCTTAACACTTTGTCCTCTCTCAACTCCAATAGGGAGAATCTGTATAAGAAAGTTATGGTAAACTCTTCCCATTCTAAAGGCCCTGCATATATACGTCTATCAACTTTGCACTACTTAAACCAAGTATGGGTTACATCCTATAAATGGTGTGCAGCCAACTCAGCACTCTGACTAGATATCACCCCCATAGCATCCGTGACCTTCTGAACCATATCCATGAATTCCTGTGGATACTCTTCAGACTTCGATCCCCATGAAATAAGAAGGATTCATCCAGGTGGAATCATAAATTCTAGTTGGAGAAATTTTAGCCACTGGGTTGGACAGAACAACAGCTAGTCATTTATTTTATACTGCTACAAAATTAGCTAGAGTAGTGAATGCTACCCTGAATTCTGCATGAGAGACCTGTTCGTCCATAGGATCTACTTGGACTGGCTGAGGAGATGGCAGATTTCCTGTTCTTCTTCCATTCTTCTTGGGAAGCATGTTCTATAAGAGAAAGGAAGAAATAGATTAGACAGGGAGTTTAACTTGAGCTCATGCTCACTCGCATGACATGAATACTAAAAGAAGGGAAACTTTTCCTAAACGGCTTGTAACCTCTCATCCATAAGTATGGCGCGCTACACACCCATGCATAAAACTCTATTCGACGCGGCTTTCAGACTTCCTAGGACACTCTAAAACCTTAGGCTCTGATACCAAGTTTGTAACGCCTTGAGAGTACACCCTGCTTGTTACACGGTGCTTACAGTCCCGAGGGACCACAAGCTAACCCATGAGATGGTACCTGTCATGAGCACTAAATAATAATATCATAATTATAGAAAACATCTGATATTGCCATAAAGTTTTATCACTGAATCAATATTGAAATATGAATCTATAGAAAAACTGACTGAATCTAATTAAATACTGATAAACTAATATGTCAACTAAAAATCTGAATACTAGATAACTGACTCTAATGTCTTAAAAGTCTCTAAAATAGACTAACTAAATATTATTTGATGGGATAGGCCCCCAACTAACTCTGCTAACTACTGAAATAGAGATATGAAGTAAAATAATCTGTCCTCGAATGATGAGGACTCACTACTGGTACTGTACTGCTGATAGCCTGAGGAGTGAGGTCTAAGTACGGTTTGAGAATTGAGCGTTATCAATTATGATATAATATATCATAGCATAAAAGAAAGGTATGTGATAAGTACTCTGAATGTACTGGTTTGATAAATGAGGTAGGCTGATATGTATAGTTTCATGAACAGAACTAATAATTAACTAAATATACATGTAAAACATGGAGTACTGAGTAGAGAACATGGAATTTGTAGATACTGAAAATAGAGAATCTATAAATACCGAGTATGCATACAGTCTGTAAATACTGAAGATACGTGAAAATTTGTAGACATTGGGATGCATGACCAAACATATAACATGGACTGTGTAAAATTTGTAAACTAAGATACTGAAAAATACTGATATTTTTATGCTTTGGTCAAGAAACTCTAAGACTGCATAACTAAACTTAGACTATAACTGAGACTATATCTGAGACTGTGGGAGGTATCATCTATCCGACATTCCTTAATTTGAGCTAATCGGGGTTCAATCTATAACCCCAGTTGGAAGGGTATTAATAACATGACACGGGTAATAATGATGGCTTTGTGGATCCACTAAACTGTCCAAAGGACTAAGGGTGTCAATCCTGAACTGACGGGTGACCTCTGTGAGATAGTCAAGACTAATCTGACGGGCGACTTCTAATACCCTACACTGGCTACGTATTTCTGGAGTATAAGGATTGATACTAATGACTCTGCCTATCTAACAGGGAAGATCCATCCCTACACTCGTTCGGTGCTAAATCCTACTCACAACTGAAAGAAACTGAAATACTAGATTATTCTGAGTTCATTTGGCTGGTTTGACTATTCTGATAATGCTTATAGTATGTTCTGAAGACTATTCTATAATGTACTGATACTAGACTAAGTAAACAACTATGTATTTTGGGTATTCAATACCCCCAGGACTCAAAAACAATAATAGTAAAATGACACTAAAGCTTGAAGGACAAAACAAGAAGGTTTTTATTTAAATCAATCACTCTTGTAGGCATTTAGTCAAACACTTGTAGTTCAGGGTTTATAACAACCATAGGAATGCTATGGAACTTATAAAAATAGCATGAATTCAACATAATAGTACTAAACCATGGTTTTATTCTACAAATAATAATATAAAACATGGAGGATTGATTGATATCAATAATTTCATGGTAACATGGTATAAAATCAATAACACAGGGAGGTTCATTGGTGAAATTATAATTTAAAATCAAATAGCTTGAAAAGATTATAACTTGGTAATTAAAATAGGATATTTGGACTCCATGGATGAAAGGAATCCATGGATGAACATCTAACATACCTGGGATAGTGAATTTCTTGAAGTTCTAGGTGAGTTCTTGAGGATTGGCCTTGAATTTGAGAGCTAGAGTTTCTTGTTATTGAAAAGAAGATCTTTGATTATGTGAGGAATTGAAATAATGATGACTAATTAGGGTGTTTACGGGTTAAATTTTGTGTTTTAGGTTAATTAGGGCCGTGGAAAAAGACCCAAATACCCCTAAACAAATTTAAAAATGGAAGCTAAAAATTGAAGATCCCAATTTTTGGCCTTGATACGATGCACCACTATGTTCCAAGCCACTGGAAAAGGTACAATTGGGACCTGGACAAACACCACGATATGGAGCTATCACGTTAATCAGTTGAAGTGCCAATTTGGCCACCTTCGCGACGTGCCACTATCATGGAGGCCGACTGGAAATTGTCCTGCTCCGCGACATGCCAACATCGCAGAGTTACACTAGAAATTGACAATTGTCATTTGGACTGTCTCCGCAATGCGCTAAGGATTAAAATGACTGAAACTTAAAATCGCCCTAACTTCTTACCCGATCATTGGATTTTGGTGAATTTTATATCGTTGGAAAGCTAATTAAATTTCCTATGCAATGGTAGGTTCTAAACTGAAAGATGATAAGTTTTTTGAAAATTTTATTTATGAATACTTATGCATTGGGACTTAAATTATACTAGGGAAATACGGGGTGTTACAGATATTCACCGCTCAGGTAATATTAGAGTTCATCTCTTGGACTCCAATAATGGTGGTATGATTGTACAGAAAGTGGTTCTATCAAATCTTGGTACAGATATCAAGGAGAAGCAAATGCTAGATCCCTTCTTGATGAAAATCAAGAGTGATATTAGTGGGCAAAAGGTAATGATATTCAAGATCAATGGTGATGGTATTTTGCAATACCAAGAGATTTTATGTGTTTCTGATATTGATGGTTTACGACAAAAAGGTTTTGTCTGAGGTACGTAACTTGCACTATATAGTTCATCTCGATTCGACAAAAATGTATCATGATCTCAAGAAGATGTATTGGTGGAATGTTATGAAGATGGATGTGGCTAGTTTTGTATCCAAGTGTATGGTGTCCCAACAAGTCAAAGTTGAGCACATGAGGCCTGGAGGATTGCATCAGGAAATTGAGTTGCCTGAATAGAAATGGGAGGTAGTAAATATGGATTTTGTTACCTATCTTACTTGGTCTTGGAACTAATTTGATTCAATTTGAGTCATTATGGATAGGATGACAAAGTATGCTCACTTCTTGCCGATTAGGACTAATTTTTCGATAGAGGACTATACGAGGTTATATCTTCAAGAGATTGTAAATCTGTATGGGGTACCTATTTTGATTATCTCTGATCGTGGTATGCAATTTTCATCTCACTTCTAGTGGTCTTTTTAGAAGGGGTTTGTTACTATAACTAGTTTGAGTACTGCTTTCCATCTGCAGATGGATGGGTAAGCAGAGAGGACTATTCTAACATTGGAGGACATGATTCATGCATGTGTGATTGATTATGGAGGCAATTGGGTTGAGAATCTATCTTTGGTAGAGTTTTCTTACAGCAATAACTATCATTCTAGCATTGGGATGACCCCTTTTAAGGCATTGTATAGTAGGAGGTGTAGATGTCCTATTGGGTTGTTTGAGCTTAGTGAGGCGGATATGTTTGGTCCAAATTTGGTTTATCTGGCTATAGAAAAGGTAAAGGTGATTCGAGATAGGCTTAAGGTTTCCCAAAGTCGCCAAAAGTCCTATACAGATGTGAGGGGTAGACACTTAGATCTTGATGTTGGGGATAAGGTGTTCCTGAAGGTATCTTCCATGAAGGAAGTAATATAGTTTGGTAAAAAGGGAAATCTCAGTCCCCAGTATGTTGGTCTTTATGCGGTTTTGTAGAGGATTAGTAACGTGGCGTATGTGACACGAACCAACCTTCGGACCATGTCGTATGGGCAGCTCAAGCTTACATAAATCGGAGGCTACCCCATTAACCCAACCTAATCATCTCATCGTACCATAGGAGTTGGATGAACTCCAACTCACAAGTCAAGATAGCGGAAACAATAGCATAAGTCAATATTAGATTCATAATAATAATTACGCCCAAGTTCACAATTTGTTCACAATACCTCTATACAAAACCAAAGTCAATAAATGTATGTGTCTAGAGAATCCCCAGACCATAGACAAACCAAGTCTAAATGAGACTAAGTATAAAGATAGGAGACCAAGAAATGAATGCCTTTCGAGGTATGGAAGCTCGCCACTTCGAGTCAACGAATGATCCACTTCGAACTCCTATTCACTATGTAGAAGAAGAAGATGATGCTACGACCCCTATACCATGTGGGGACATAGCGTCCGAAGATGGTTAATGGTTGGAGCGCTAGTATGAGACCTAATAATATGGATAAAATAACATCATCATTTAACAACAAGTCTATATATCATCTTCAATCACAATCATACTCTTATCCTTACATATAGGTATTTCAAATGGAACTTTCCAGAGACCAAGGCTCAACAACATTCTTAAACATATACTCATATAAATAGATATACGCAACATGGTCATATTATGCTATAAGGGGGACAAGACTTATCATGCATTCTCACATTATTCATTCATGGGGCATAAAGTGGAGGACTCTAACATTCCACACATAGGGTCAAACCGTACTCATTAGGCTTAGAGCTTTAACACATTCACATGTCATTAGACTAGGTACCCCAACAATGGGTACGCTTATAAAGAAAGGGTCTATAACTACATACTTATCCATTGAAACAAGGGCTATATCCATACACACACAATCAATTAGACATAGTACTTTATTCACATGCTAACACATTCACTTAGGCATGGAACTTTAATCATATGTCATACTTTCAATCGGTCATGGAACTTTAATCATATTCCGTTTCATGAGGTGAGTATTTTAACCTCAAGAGATATCTTTAAGAAAGGGACTCCAACCACAAGCTATTAGATGAGAGACTTTAACCACAAGTCATTAGACGAGTGACTACAACCACAAGTCATTGGACAAGGGACTCCAACCACAAGTCATTCCATAAGGCAAGGGACTTTAGCCATAAGACATCACATTACCATCACTAGTCGACATTTGAACTTTTAACCCATTAGTTCATATATTAAGCTTCATACAATCCATTCCACACTTAAGGACTTTGGCTCACTTAGTCAATTCAATAGTATACAAGACCACATGTTCTTCATGGGAGCCTTCATTGCTCAACCATTTCAACAGGCCAAAGCCTTAATTTATTTTATCATACAATTCAAATTATGGACATCAAGACCCACATGGGACTATAAGGTCTTCATAGAAACATTCATCGATTAAACACTTTCTTAACATACAATTTTGGCTCTCCATGCATAAAATTAGCACTTTTAAGTTTTATGATCATTAAAGAGCATAAAATGCAATTTTTCACATATTTTTTTTATAATTTTTAGCAAATTAACGATAACCATCATTTTTAGGATTTTTTTAATCAATTTTAATCATATTTTTAATTTTACATAATTTATTGATAATTATCTTCAATTTCATAAATTTTAGAATTTATATCAGTTTATTATTATTTTAATATTTTTGCAAAGTCATCTGCATACGTATACAATGTAGCACTAAAATTCTTTACTGTGTAGTATAATTTTTAGTTATTTATAGCATAATATATTTTTTTAAGATAATTATATTTTTTATTTGTTGTTTATATTTTTTCTGTAATTATACATTGACATTCATATTTTTATATATTATTTAATACGACCTGCAAATAAATCATATTATTTATTTTAATACATAAAACAATAAATCAGTCAAATCAAACAACATGTCAACCATTCAAAAAGATAGACATTTGATCTGATGGCTTGACATTTTTATCTATTAAATAATAACTCATGGCCTAAATTATGCACTAAAGGAAACAATTTTTCATTTTTTGGTTTATAGAGGGCTTCTTCTTTTTATTATAAATAAAGTAGAAGGGACAAGTTAATTAATACAAAAAACAATACACACACTAAACGCACAATACACAAACATATTCACACAATCAACTTTTTTCTCTCTCTCCTTACTCATGCATCTTTCCACGTTTGCCACCGCTCTTCTTTCTTCTCCGGCGAAGTTCCGCCGAAATACATAACACCACTATAGACACACCACATAGCCTCAATAGTTACCTTTCCTTTCTCCATCTCTTCCTCTTTCCGTTTCTGTCACCACTCGCCGGAGGTGATGACTAGTGAGACCCATCGAAAACATCACCCCCACGCTGCTCCAGCCAGCGAACCAGACTCTAACTCCACCATTGATGCTAGTCCTTCTCCCCTTTACAGCTGGTCATGGGAGAAATAGGCCAGATCTTGCCAGATTCACACCTCTCCAGCGTTGCTCCGGTAAAATCCGTTGAAGCAATGCCACTCTTCGCCTATGTTTTTGTCTTTTTACATACTCTAAACGTAATTTTCTTTTTTTTACTTGCATAGATATTGATGGAGTTAAACTTTCCGATGAAGTTTCATTAAAATCAACGACCACAATTCCCCTCTATTCTTCCGTTTACTATGTGTTTAATTTTGTGTTATTATTTTAACTAGTATGCATAAATTGGTTAACATTTTATTTATTCAGTTTGCTTCTTTAAGTTTTTCAATGTTTTAACACATTTTATTAACTATTTAGTTTTCTGATGGGATATTATTTTCTTGTAAGTAATATTATTTTGTTACACGGTCTTGTTTTGTTTTGAATTATTCTGTAATTTTATTAACTGCATCTTGTTGTCGGGTCCCTTTTTCAAGTGATTGGCTAAGTGAATTAAGCATCACTCTTTTCTTATTCTTAGATCATTATTTTACTTTAATTATTCACTGTTATTTTAGTGTTGTTGCTATTTTACTACATTATTTTATTGCTACTTTGTTGGTGTGCTATCTTTTATTACTTACTACAATTGCTTTGATTATCACTGTTACTTTATTGGTGACTTTTTTTTAGTAATTTTCATACACTTTCATGCCTATAATGAACATGAATTAATTTATTGGCCGATGAAAAAAAATTTCATCGATTTTTGAGTCCTCCATGAATAAAAAGATGGATGTTACGTAAATAAAATACGTAATAAATGAATAAATTTCGGCGATGAAGAAAATTTTATAACAACGTAAAAGTTTTATGATTCGTATCTTAGCAAGACGATTTAGGACGGCTAATAAATTGAGCAACCACTTCATAGCCATGGAGTGCCTAAAATATGATCCGAGCCCACACTTTTTAAAGAAAATTGTATCTTTTTATATAAATATGCATATATACTTTCTAAATTTATTGATTATTTATTTGTTACTAACATTTTTATATAAGTGTTTATACAGGTTATTGAGAATATTTATTGAGAATGACATTCAAAGAAGACTTAAAATTGTGTATTTATATTTTTTATATTCTTACCCTTGTACAAATGTTAATTATAGTGAAAACTTTATTTTTGGGGTGTTGGGCGGGATGTTCTTTATTTATACAAATTTCACCACGAGTTTAGGAAAATTTAGGCCGTCAATATTTACACAAAAAAGAGTTTAATTAATTTAGATATTTAATCAAATAAAAGTAAAAATGCATTATTTTATGAAATTTTTTTTTCAATTTTTAGGTTCTTTTGGTTACATATCTTTACATATTTTTTCTTTCAAATTTTTATATTTTTATGATAACATATATAATTTATACACACTTCAAATATAGATTATTTATATTATTTTAATTCTCATTTTATATTTGTATTTATAAACATTTATTTTTCCCTTTTTTTAATAAACCTAAGTCTAGTCGGGAACCATATTTGTGGATTCTGAAGGGCGCCTAACCCCTTTCCTTCGAAATAATTTAAACCCTTACCTAGAATCTAAATTGGTTCGCAGATTGAAATACAAGTCATAGTTGCTAATAAATAAATAGGTTTCCTTATTTTCCTTAAAAATTAGGTGGCAACTCTGTACAAAAATCAATTCTTTTTGAGTCTATAATGGCGTGCTCATTTTGACCTTAGGTAAAAATCAGGAATGACATTTGACGACTCTGCTTGGAAGTGCACGGTTCTAACCATTATAGATTTAGGTAAATATTTATATTTTTCTACATTATTATTTGTTTTTTCTAATTGTCTTGATTTATCTTATTTGTGTGGTATAAATTATTAATTATTTTGTATAGCTTAGTTATTATTTGTTTGTTGCTTTGTATAATTTGTCATACCATTCATATTTCTTCCATTTGGGAAAACTGACACAATCACACATACAAGGGAGGTGTGTTTTGCGCACCCGTAAATTTTTTTCAAAATCTGAAATTTAGGAGAGTTGGCGTATGCGCGGGGTGTCCGGATCTTTTTTTGTGTGCCTGCGTAGTCTTCTTACTCTAGTAGTCCGCTTGAGAATCACAGGTCTAGCAAACCCACTCTTAGTCAAACATAGGATAGAGCTAAAACAATACCTTTTTAGGAACATGCATCATTAGTCAACTTTATGTTCGAAGGGTTCACAATTCATGTGACACATTATTATAGTCTTTGTACATATTTGAGGATTATTGTATCTGTACATATTTGGTTGTTCTAAATTGTTTATTCATTTCTAGGAAGGTATAATCTAATCTTTGTTTTGCATGGTTGATCAGTTTAAAGATACACCTTACCAACATCACCACTAGCTGCGTATAGATTTGAACTACGTTTTGACCTGATTCTTGTCTTGATAAGATACGTAGGCAACTCTGCATTAGGGTTCGGTCTCTTTACTATTTTAGAATGATTTCTCCGATATTCTAAATTAAGGCAAATTTTTTGGAACAATTCAAAGATGCTCTCTAATGGCCTTCAAGAACGCAATCAGTAGCTCTTTAAAATCCAAATATCATTGACATTAGTGCCTACCCGATCTAAATGTAGATTCTCACTCAATTTTGGTTTGAGAACACCTAGATTCTTCTTTCAAACGTCGTAAACTATTAAATTTATGGCATATCGATCCTCACTTTCAAAAGCAAGGTTTCAATACTTTTTCAGCAATAATAATCCTACCAACTGTGGTGAAATAATGTCATAATTCCTTCAATGTTTGACTTTTTCAATCTTGTCAGCATACTGAAGCTGTGTCAAAGGTCTCCCTATGCTTGACTTCTATTCTCTTGGTCATTTGATCAAAAAAACTTTGATATTAAAAGCAGTTCTTTCCTGGCCATCTTTCATATTATTTTTAAGGATGACCATCACTTTTTTACAATCTTATATTGCACATAAGAATTTACAAATTTGCTTGAACTACGCAGACCTGATTCTTATTTTCACAAGATACATAGCAACCCTCATTTGAGTTCGGTCCCAGTATTTTAAAAAATAAATAATAATAAAATTTTAACTTATTTGGTACCAATACAGTTAGGAGTGTGCATAAGAAAGAACAAATTGGTATTATGGAAAGGACCGAATTTATGGTAAACCATAGGTTCCTTTGGTACCTTTTATCTGAGTAATGCTTGAAAAAAGTCTCGTGCATGCATCTAAGACAAAATGAAGCCAACCTCATTGTTTCAAGTGCATTGTGTGTTGAACTTTAGTTTAATTTATTGCATTACATTGTTGATCTAGAACTTGGCCTAAATGTCTGTTGAGGCAAAATTTTGAGTTACACTTGATTTAGGAAAGGATCGTAGGCCTTCTTTAACCCAATTGAGCCTTTCAAAACCCGCTAAATAAAATTAATCCCTATCATTCCCTTATTTAGAGCCAAAACCTTTCTCTTTGAACAAACGCATTTGAGCTGTACCTTTTTGACTGCATATATGCGTTATCCCTCTCTTGACCCTACCTTCTTGAGTGCACTAACAACGTGCAAATTACAGATGAAGATTCAAGATCAAAGACGCAAAATGCAAAGGATATATTGTCCTTAATGAATAAAAATGAAAAAAAACAACTTCAAAAGGAGCAAATCCCCTCCAAAATAAGAGAAGAAAAAAAACAAAAAAACATATATAGTTTTCTTGAAAAAAAAGGAGAAAAATTCCAACACAAGATTCAAAGAAGTCAAAGCAAATACAGAACTAGGGGCAACGAAGCACAACAAAGAAGATCATGCATCAAAGCGCAATAAATGTGGAAAGCAAAAATATAGTGAAATGCTCATTAAGGAAATAGTCACTTTTATTTCAAATATCATCCTACCTGTCCCCAATTCTACATTACAAGCCGATAGTAAGTCCTACGAGATCCTATTCCAAGCATTCTCACATTAGTGGATACTTACATGGAGGTCAAGCCTATGGTATCATAATTGCATGCATTGAATTTCTTTCTGATTATGAGTGTATTTCTCTAGATGTTTCCAAATTTAAAAAGAAAAATTACTCAAATATGTGCAAAATGAGTCTTTCTTTTACACAAATATATGCGAAATGAGACTTTCGTTTTAGAGGGGGCACTTGAGGTATGAGGATAGGCATAACTCGAAACATTTATTTGAAGCAAGACAAAAAAATTTATTGATACTTAGGCATGTCTGAGGTACCACTTGAAACTATAGGAGTTACCCTGAATTCGATATCGGTTAATTGGAAAAGAGATGAAAAATTATTATGTACACTATTAATTATTGGTACCAACTAAAGTCAAGATATGATCGTGTCTTCTTCATCTTTCAGCTCTTTTCACTAAGAAAATGCAAAATTCTTTTTTTTTTTTAAAAAAAAAACGCCCATTTTCATATATGAGCATTTGTTTTATCTTTCATTCAAGGTATCCACTTTCACATACATGAATTTTTATTTTTTAATTAAAGGCCCCCAATTTTGATAAATGGGCATTTGTCTTTTTCTTTCAAGCACTTATCTTTAAATACCGATATTTTATTTTTCAGCCAAGAGCCCATTTTTGAGTATTTTTATATTTTTTGTAGCCCCTCCAGTCGACAACATATTACATTTGTTTTACAGTCTAGAACCTTTTACATTCTAATAGCCCCGTCGGTCGAGAGACCTTAGATTTCAGCCACCTCAGTAGTTGAGGGCGTTAGTCTTCATAGACAGTCAAAAACGGTAATCAGCATCAGTCCCCATAAGCAATCAGAGACATCGTGCATCTTTTCAATCCACAATATCAAGACATTTTTTAGTTCCCTTATAAGATTTTAGTGTTAGCCAATCATACACTGGGGCAAATTTTGAGAACCGCCTCAAAATTTATCCTATTTTGTTATTTCGAACTACATTGACCTAATTCTCATAATACTCGAGATATGTAGGAAGCTCTATATTGAATTCGTCCACCACAACCTCATAATCATCTTTCTCCCTAGAAAGTCCAGAATCTTGCATCCCTCAGCACCTCACAACTCGATACTGGGGCAATTTGAAAGCAGCATCGGGAATATGTGAATCTTTCATTCCTAAATATTTCTTTGCTCAATATTCATTTTTTACGTGGGTTTGTCCACCCTAAAATAGAAAAATTGGGCCAGTCTTCCATCCAATAAGACAATTATGCATCTTTTTCTTCAATTTAATATTTATGCTTGCTTGCCTTTACTTGCACAAATTGCACTTTATTTCTTTTTGCACTGCTTTTTTTTTTCTCTAGTTGTACGTCACAATGTATTTCTTTTATCATTTTTTATTTAAACATTGTATGTTTTCCTTGCCTTTATTTGTACATCTCGCAATGCATTTATTTTATTATTTAAGCACTACATTTCTTTTTGCTTTTTCCTGCACATACCGCAATGTATTTGTTTTATCTTTTAAGCACTGCATTTACTTTTGCCTTTATTTGCACTTATTACAATGCATTTATTTATCATTTAAGCACTGCATCTCATTCTTTTCTTTAATTGCACGCATTGCAATGCATTTATTTATTTATTTTATTATTTAAGCCCAAATGCTATCCTTGCCTTTATTTGCACGCATCACAATACATTTATTTTATCATTTAAGCACCGCATGCTATTTTGCCTTTATCTGCATGCATCATAATGCATTTATTTTATTATTTAAGCACCGCATGTTATCTTTGCCTTTATCTGCACATATCCCAATGCATTTATTTTATCATTTAAGCATTCCATGTCATCTTTGCCTTTATCAGCTCATATCTCTATGCATTTAAGCACTGCACGCACATATCGCATTGTCATTCATTTTATCATTTAGACACTGCATGCCTCACAAAAATTCCAATGCATTTTTTTTTATCATTTAAGCACTACATGCCATTTTGACCTTTTCTTGCACATATCGCTATGAATTTATTTTATTATTTAAGCATTGCATGTCATTTTTGCCTTTATCGGTGCACATTGCTATGCATTTAAGCACTGCATGCACATATCGCAACATATTTATTTTATCATTTAGACACAACCCACCTCGCAAATGTCGCAATACATTTATTTAAGCACTACGTGTCATTTTGGCCTTTACCTGACACATATCGCAATACATTTATTTTATCATTTAAGCACCACATGTCATTTTTGCCTTTATCGGTGCATATTTCTATGCATTTAAGCACTGCACGCACATATCATAATGCATTCATTTTTATCATTTAGGCACTACACGCCTAGCAAATATAGTAATGCATTGATTTTATCATTTAAGCACTGCATGTCATCTTGAATTTTTCTTGCACATATCACAATGATTTGTTTTAAAATTTAAGCACCACATGTCATCTTTATATTTATCTACATATCGCAATGCATTCATTTGTTATTTAAGCACTGCATGCTTTGTCTTGACCTGCACATATCGCAATGCACTTATTTTACTATTTAAGCATTGCATGCTATCTTTGCTTGTACCATTTTTTCTTAATTAGGTAAGTACTGCATGCTATTTTTAATTTCTCAAAAGAAAGAGAGAAAAGGAAAGAAAGAAAAAAAATAAAGATTAATTTTTCATTCGTGTTTTGTTGCGCAGTACCTCTTAGTTTGATGCATTTGTAAACATATAATTTGTGGATAAATTGGGTACGTCCACCCCTAAAATAGGATATTTTGGGTTAGTCTTTCCTTTAATAAGACCTTTTGTGCATGTTTGTCTTCAATTGAATATTTTGTTTGACTTTAGTTAAAATCTTGCAATTCCTTTATTTATTTATCTTTAATTTAGTTAAGCACTACATGATGTTTTTTAGATTTCTTGAAAAAAAATCAAGCTTTTTTATTCAGTTGCCTACTGTTTTTATGTTTTATAAATTTTACAAGCATAGAATTCGAGGACACATGGGTTTATCCAACCCAAAATAGGACATGTCGGGATAGCTTTGAACTATACCCTAGCTGATCCTCATTCAATTGAAAATATGTAAGCGATTCTAAATTGGAGTTTGCTCAATTTTTTTAATCAAAATAAGTTTTTGTCGAGCAAAATTGACTACACGTCAATATTTTCGTTTGAAGACTTCTACATTATCTTCAAACGAAAAGCGTAAAAAGTTGACAACTAATTTTGTCTCTCCATGCTTAAATTAGCACTTTTAAGCTTTATGATCGTTAAAGTTCATAAAATGTAATTTTTCACACATTTTTAAATTTTTTTAGCAAATTAACGATAATCATCATTTTTTAGGATTTTTTTATCAATTTATTGTCATATTTTAATTTTACACAATTTATTGATAATTATCTTTAATTTCATAAATTTTAGAAGTTTTATTAGTTTATTATTATTTTAATAGTTTTGCATAGTCATCTGCATACGTACACAACATAGCACTGCAATTCTTTACTGCGTAGTATAATTTTAATTATTTATAACATAATATATTTTTTCAATATAATTATATTTTTATTTATTGTTTATATTTTTTCTGTAATTATATATTGATATTCAGGAAGGGGAGCCTTGGAGTAATTGGTAAAGTTGCCTCCATGTGACCAGGAGGTCACGGGTTTAAGCCTTGGAAACAGCCTCTAGCATAAATGTAAGGTAAGACTGTGTACGATACACCCTTGTGGTGGGGCCCTTCCCCGGACATCGCGCATAGCGGTATCTTTAGTGCATCGGGCTGCCCTTTTTATTATACATTGATATTCATATTTGTATACTCTCTCCGTTTAAAAAAGAATGACTTACTTTCCTTTTTAGTCTGTTTCAAAAAGAATGATCCCTTTCTTTTTTTGGCAACTTTTCAATTTCAACTTTTCACATGGCATGATTCAGACCACAAGATTGAAGGACATTTTGGTAAATTTGACATATCTTTAATTTAACACCACAATATTTAAAAGTCTTCTTTATTTTTTAAAATTTCGTGCCAAGTCAAACTACGTCATTCTTTTTTAAACAGAGGGAGTATATTATTTAATACGCTCTGCAAATAAATTGATTTATTTATTTTGGATACATAAAGCAATAAATTAGTCAAATCAAACATCATGTCAATCTTTTAAAAAAATAGACATTTGAGCTGATGGGTTGACATTTTTATCTGTTAAATAATAACTCATGACCTAAATTATGCACTAAAGAAAACAATTTTTCATTTTTTGTTTAATAGAAGGTTTTTTTTTTAAATTATAAATAAAGGAGGAGGGATAAGTTAATTAATACACAAAACAATACACATACTACACGCACAATACACAGACATATTCACACAATTAGATTTTTTTCTCTCTCTTTACTCACACGTCTTTCCACTTTTGCCACCGCTTTTGTTCCTTCTCCGGCGATGTTCCGCCTGAATACATAACACCACCATAGCCACACCACCACAGCCTCAGCCTCCACCTTCCCTTTCTCTTCCCGTTTCTGTCACCTTTCGCCGGAGGTGATGACCGACGAGATCCATCAAAAACACCACCCCCACATCGCTCCCGCCAGTGAACCAGGCTCCAACTCCGTCATTGATGCTAGTCCCTCTTCCCCTCTCCCTTTTACAGCTGGTCATGGGAGAAATAGGCTAGATTTGGCCAGATTCGCGCCTCTTCGGTGTTACTTTGGTGAAATCCATTGAAGCAATGCCACTCTTCGCCACAGTTTTGTCTTTTTACATACTCTAAACATAATTTCTTTTTTTCACTTGCATAGATATTGATGGAGTTAAACTTTCCAGTGAAGTTTCATTAAAATCGGTGACCACAATGCCCCTCTATTCTCCGGTTAACTGTGTGTTTAATTTTGTGTTATTATTTTGACTAGTTTGCATAAATTGGTCAGGATTTTATTTATTCAGATTGGTTCTTTATGTTTTTCAATGTTTTAACACATTTTATTAGCTGTTTGGTTTTCTGATGGAATATTATTTTCTTGTAAGTAATGTTATTTGGTTACACGGTCTTCTTTTGTTTTAAATTGTTCTGTAATTTTATTAACTACATCTTATTGTCGGATCCCTTTTTCAAGAGATTGGCTCAGTGAATTAAGCATCACTCTTTTCTTATTCTTAGATCATTATTTTACTTTAATTATTCACTATTATTTTAGTGTTGTTGCTATTTTACTACATTATTTTGTTGCTACTTTGTTGGCGTGCAATCTCTTATTACTTACTACAATTGCTTTGATTATCACTATTACTTTATTGGTGACTTTTTTTTAGTAATTTTTATGCACTTTTATGCCTATAATGAACATGAATTAATTTATTGGCCGATGAAGAAATTTTTCGTCGATTTTTGAGGCCTCCACGAATAAAAAGACGGATGTTACATAAATAAAATACGTAATAAATGAATAAATTTGGGCGATGACGAAATTTTTATAGAAACGCAAAAGTTTTATGACTCTTATCGTGGCAAGATGATTTAGGACAGCTAATAAATTGAGCAACCACTTCGTAGCCATGACGTACCTAAAATCTAATCCAAACCCACACTTTTTAACGAAAATTGTATCTTTTTATACAAATATGCATATATACTTTCTCAATTTATTGATTATTATTTGTTACTAACATCTTTATTATAAGTGTTTGTATAGGTTATTGAGAATATTTGTCAGGAATGACATTCAACGAAGACTTTAAATTGTGTATTTATATTTTTTATATTCTTACCCTTGTACAAATGTTAATTATAGTTAAAACTTTATTTTTGGGGTGTTGGGCGGGATGTTCTTTATTTATACAAATTTCACCACGTGTTTAGGCAAATTTAGGCCATCAATATTTACACAAAAAAGAGTTAAATTAATTTAGATATTTAATCAAATAAAAGTAAAAATGCATTATTTTATGATTTTTTTTCCTTTTTTAGGTACTTTTGGTTACATATCTTTACATATTTTTACATTCATATTTTTATATTTTTATGATAACATATGTAATTTATACACACTTTAAATGTAGATTATTTATATTATTTTAATGCTCATTTTATATTAGTATTTATAAACATTTATTTTCCCCTTTTTCTAATAAACCTAAGTCTCATCGGGAACCACATTTGTGGATTCTAAAGGGTGCCTAATCCCTTTCCTTTGGAATAATTTAAACCCTTACCTAGAATCTAAATTGGTTCACAGATTGAGATACAAGTCATAGTTGTTAATAAATAAATAGGTTTCCTTATTTTTCTTAAAAATTAGGTGGCGACTGTATGCAAAAATCAATTCTTTTTGTGTCCATAATGTCTTGCTCATTTTGAGCTTAGGTAAAAATCGGATATGACACACTTTACTAGCCCAACACCTAAATTCAAATCATCATTCATTTCAATCGGCGGTCATCAAGACCCTTACTAACTCATTCATTCATCATTAGCATTTTTGTACTACACTTTAGTCCACACATAATTTCAAGTTCAAACTTAGGGAATTGAACCCCTTTCTTAGTTATCAAATCAACATGGTCATAGTTTCACAAATTACATGGCTAACAACATCAACACAACATCAATTATCAACTTTTCATTGTTACAGGGCCATCACCCCATTTAAAGTCATAAGCTAGTCCATTACATGGCTAGCAAGGTTCTTATCATCCAATTACCAAGCATTCACAGTCATTATAACTCAACACATGGCCAACAAGGCCTTTACCAACCATCTACAAGTATTCACGTTCATTTAGTCATCATCATAACTCATTTATGTTCACTAATTCCATAGATACACATTTAACCTTCACAAACCATGTAACCACTTAATCACTTCAATAGACTAAGTGCCTTGATTCAATTCATCATCAATTACATTTAATGTTACCAAAAACCATATAACCATTCACATTTCATTAGAAATATTACACCCCATTCTCACCACATTTAGACTCAACACTCACACAAGGTCATTTTCATGATTAGGGTTGTAACCCCTTATTAGTCATTAACCTAACAACATCATAAATTTCACCATACATTACTCACAATATCTTTACCACATAATTTATCAGTCATTTATGCTTATTGGTCCATTTCCCTAGTTTAAAACATCACAACATATGACTAGACAATGCACTCAGGCATTTTCACAAATACCTTATGTGTATACCTTCAACAAGGCTATTTCTATGGTATTTATTATCAAGGTTAGGGTTACTTAAGACCATCATGTTAATACACATACAAAAAGTACCTACACATGAAATCCATCATCAATATAACATATAAACATAAGTCTAAGCCATATTCAACATCATACATCATTAGGCAATAAAACCATTTTCATTTGATTTCAAAACCACCAAGTACACTTACTAATCCAAGTTTAAAATACATGGGTCTAGATATATTTAAGGAAGAGAATAGATAAATGCCTTAAATAACTTGAATCACCAAGAAAATTGACTCTTCCTTGACATAGATGGGCTCTCTTGAAACCCTAGCCTCCAATCTTACTCTAAGAACCCTTTAGAGTGTTTTGAGTCTTGTAAATGAATACTTCGTAGGCTACAATGCCTTATATAGTGAAGGGACTTATGATTTAAGTAAAGGGAAATAACCACTAGGCCTTTAATAAAAATCTGGAAAGTGAACTCATGTAAAGGTACATGTAATGCCCCGAAAAATAGTCCTGAGATGTCACACGGTGCTTAGGACCACAAGTGATCCCAAGCTAACCCTTCTATTGGAATAACTCATAATCAACTGAACAAAATACATAAATCTAATCGAAATAAGTGAAAGATAACTCTTTCCTAAATCTGATCAATACAGAACTAAATTAAAATATTTACAACTCTGCTTTTACAAAACAATACTAGAATCAAATACATTAACTCTACTGACTATCTATGAAGCCTCAACTAATATTTACTATAGGTAGCCAGGACATGACCCCCAACTATCCCATATTAATATGATTGAATAAAGAAAAAATAAAATACTGCTCAAACTATGACTGACTCGAGCCTTTGAATCAAGAGGACTCTTTACCTTCTGACTAGAAACTACAAACTATTTAAATATGGTACGCATGCTCCAATTGAAATGATACCTATATTATGAGACAATGTAGCACATAGACATATATGTGGATTAGTACTTTGAGGATGTACTGAGTATATGGAGGTGAATGTATAAGTAAAAAAATCATCTCATCATCATAATTTATAAAACAATGCATGCTAAATGTACATGACTCACATAAGCTGTAATATCTAAAATATTGAAAATAATAATCATGAAAAACAAGTCATACTTTATAAATCTAATGAGTCATAACATTTAGCTCTAAAAGTTGTACTTGTATTCTCTATTTAAATCGTGTTGTCTAAGTGTAGAAAGGACTCACTCTTAAATCTGAGATCTAAAAGCTGAAAACTATAGCTAAAGTCTTTTTGTAAAGCATAGTCTGAATAAATTCTTGAACCCTTACAAATAGTTTTTTAAAAGCTTTTCTATTATTCTTTTCTATTAGAGAAAATACTTTATCTTAAGAGAATTCTTTCAAAGCTTTTATTTACTAGTAAGAAAAATACTTTAAAACTATTCTAAAAATCTTTACTGATAGGGACTTAGGAACTTTGGGATGTTCTTCTAACTGACATAAACCATGTGAAAATTCATGGAGTCCCACGTCTTTCCCACGTTAGTGAGAGTTACTACCCTTACCATTGGAATAGAACTTCTTATCTTAAGTGATCACAATCTTAGTCATTCATGTAGAAGTGGGAATAATCTTAATCCTACGGGGACACATAGTTCTGGGGCATGAAACCTTGGTAACATACTCATTTTGGTGCTAAATACTACTCCCATTCTTATGCTCAGAATCTTAAGAAATCCACTTCAAAATATCACAAGGGTTTACAAGAAAACCAATTATCGTGAAAATTGGTGCGCATAGCACAAATAATCTTGAAATAGCAATCTTCAATTAGGGCTTAATGACCCATGCATCAAACTAACTTTAAAATATCATACTTTTTATGCTTGATAATGTAAATATTTATAAATTAATTCAAAATATGGAAATTACTGAAATATGCATGAAAATATGAATATAATCATGTAATTAAACTTTTAAATCACTAAAAATTCCATAATCTTATAAATAGCAATATTGGGTATAAATCCAACTTCAATTTCATGGGAAATAACATAAAATTTAGTAAATTTATAATTAACATAAGTTTTGGGCACAAGGATGAATGGATTATCCTTGTTGAAGAACCCTACATACCTTGATTGGAGATTAGATGATGAAGCTTGATCTATTGATTCCTATTTGAGTTCTTGGAGATGAGTTTTTGATTATCTTGCCTTGGGAATCCTCAATTTGGAGCTTTCTTAGAGAATTTATGGAGGATTTTTGATTTCTTAGAGAAGAATCTTGGGAGCTTTAGAATTTTTCTTTGAGAGAGAATGGATGAAATTGGGCGTAAAGTGCTTAGAATAGGCTTAAATCTTATGTTTGAATGGATTGGGGGCTTGGAAATTGACAAAAATGACCTCTTTAAACTTCTGGATAGAATTGAAAATGTAATATTTTTTTGATTTAATAGGCTACTGCGACATGCCACTATCTCAGTAGCTCACTAGAAAAGGACGAGTGGGAACTGGGCATTCACCGCGATGCACCACAATCGCGGTGCCCCTTTGGAATACCATTTTGGCCACTGGCACAATGCACCAGTATCGCGTTGGGCTACTGGATTTTGAAAATTGGGAACTTAGACCTCTCTACGATGCTCCAATATCACAAAGGTCCACTGGAATTGACAATTATGAAATTTTCCTTCACCGCGATGTGGTAGTTGCTCAGTTGGGACACTGTTAACTTAAAAATGCTCTAACTCCTCATGGGAGTATCAAATTTGGGCAAATTTGGTATCGATGGAAAGCTTATTTAATTTCCCTTAAAATAAGAGGTATTCATCTTTAAAGAAAATCTTTGAAATTATAGGGATGGTTTTAAGCTAAGAAAAGTGTGGGATGTTACAGTACGACTCCCCTATATGGTTCCTTAGCAATCGTGCCCTAGGGTACGAGTGGTACCCTAAATCATACCTTAGGCTTATACCAGGTAAACCATACTATTATGGGTATGAGTAAGAACCTTTGAGTTATATCCAAAGGGTATGACTCACCCCTAACTCAAAGATTCACTCGTGACAAAAATAGTCCACTTGGTTTGAGGTTTCACTCTATATGGTTGAGTAGTATACAACTCATATGCATTGGTAACGACCAAGGGGAGACCATGTTGTATAGTGGATAGTGAGTTGCCCTCATGGACTAATCATGGTATGAAAGAGAAGGGCAAGGTGGGTATGAGTCGTGACCAAGGGAATGACTCAAGTCTCTAATCGTACCCAACTTAGAGACATAAAAAGTTATTGTCTTCTCAATAGTTCAAGCCTAGGTGTTTAAATTCCCCTCACTTGGATTATGAATCCTCCAATAAGGGGTGAGGAAATAATAAACAAAAGTTAACACATCAACATACATCAACGAAACCTTACACAAGTTAGAAACAAGCACACAACAAAGTTACAACACAACACATATCATGATCATCATAAATCCAAGCTAAAATTTTTGCTCAAAACTTAAATTTTTACAAGGCCACATTCTTAGGATTTTTAATATAAATTGGAGTTGCCTTCTAGTTTGAGCTTCATTCATCCGGTATTTCATGTCTCTATATTGAGAAAGTGTCTTGGTTGTCGTTTTTTGATAGTTCCTTTAGAGGGATTGGAGATCTCAGATTCTCTATCTTATGAAGAGGTCCTGATTGAGATATTAGATTGGTAGTTTTGTCAGTTATGGAACAAGTACATGGCTTCGGTTAAGGTTCTATAGAGGAACCACAAGGTGGAATAGGCTATATGGTAAGTGAAAGCAGACATGAAGTCCAAATATCCATATTTGTTTTTTGGTTTGGACATTTATGTTGAAGGTATATATTCTTGAACACATCTTTATTTTCATATTAGTTAAGGGTTATAATAGATCCTTGAATCTTTATTTTCTAACTTGGTTAAAAGTTGGATTGATATTTGATAATGCAAATGAATCTTGCTTGTGTTTGACCTGCCTTGTCCGTCATTTGGGGACGAATTATCCTAGTGGGGGAGATTGAAACACCCTGGGTTTGGAACTTTTAGAAAATTTCTTGGATTTATGGTTTTTGGTCATGATACGACTAGGGCTACAGGTTGTATGCTGGGGTATGGTTGGTAAGGCTTGGGCGCAAACAAACCAGTCTTGGTTAGTAGGTTGAATTGGGTTCTAGAATGGGTACGACGTGGAGGATACGGGTCGTATGGTTGGATAAGGGTTGTATGGTTTGGGGATTTTCTTCACTTAATTTGAGACTTAGTAAATTAAGTTGGATATGAGTATAAGTGGCTCACCATGAGCCATAAGATAGGGTACTAGTTGTACCATTGACTCATATGGTAGATAGAATTCAAACTTTCTTTGGTTCTATTCTGCCAGCAATACGGTTTGGGGTTACTAATCGTATGGTTTAGGTACGACTTGGTTTAGGTAAGTCGTATATGGTATAGTGTTGGGTACAAGGGGGAGGCCTATGGTATGAGTGGTGGGTACTACTCATATTGGTGGATACGACCGGCATGGAATGGTCGTACCTTATGGCAGGGATTTTGGTCAGTTTAAGTGGGGGTAATCTGGTAATTTTCCTACTCAGCCACTTAAGGCCCCACAACTTTTAACACACTTAGGAGGTCACTTACCCTATTATTCTAATCTTAAACACTTAGTAACTCTCTCTAAAGCTCTTGGATAAATAAAGGCTAGGGTTTTATCTAGAGTAGCAATTTAGGGCTTGTTTGGGTGATTTGTTTCAATCATCTTCATAAACTAAGGCATGTACTCCTCCCTCATTGTTAGTTCCAATTAAAGGAAGGATTTATACAATGTTTTCATGGCATGATTAATGTATAGTTTTGGGGTTTTTGAATATATATTGGGGTTTTGGTATTAAATATTTTGTTATGGTTTTCCTATGTTTTAATTATGTATTTTTTACATGCTTTAATGGTGGTTTGGACAATTGGTTGTATGGGAATGGTTAATTGGTAATAGGAATTAATTTTGGAAAATACTATGCCCCCAACATGTTTGATAAAATGCCAATGAGGATGCTTTTATTATATTATTGAACATTTAATGGAACTAGTGCACGGTATGGTTTGGTAATGGAACCCTAAATGGTATAAATGGTTGGGAATGATTAAATAGTAAGGTTTAGTGGTCATGGTTATTGTTAATTAAACTTTCTTGTGGGGTGCAAGGGAATCCTCCAAGTAAACATATTAATGAACAACTTGTGGGGTACATGGGATTCCCTCAAGCAGACTTAATAATGGAACACTTGTGGGGTACACGGGATTTTCCTAAGTTAACTTGATAATTTAATCTATGGGTACATAGGAATCTCTTCACATAAAGAGGTTGGCTAAGGACATTGCTAGCAAGCTATAGTCGGTATGAAAGTACCACTACTTATAGCTTTGGTTAATAATAATGGAATAATGGTATAGTTGGTTGGAAATGATTTTAACTGGGAAATAATGATGGGGTATGATAGTTAGCCTGTAACGCCCTAATTTTCTGTAATCGAAATGCCACATGATGCTCATGATCCCGAAGGAACCCAAGCTAACTCTGTTATGATATTTGTACTTGAGCACTACATAATATAATAAAATAAATACGGAAACTGACAAAAACTTTCCATAAGGTTCAAAACATCTAAAATACATAAATCTGAAAACTGAATACTTATACATCTATCCGAAAATCCTCTAACTGTCTAAACTATGGAGTTGATGAGACATGTCCCCAACTTACTCCATCAACTAAAATAAACTGAATATAATAATGTACTAAAATAATAATTCATCCTCGAAAGATGAGGACTTACTGCTACGTCTACTGCTGCTAATAAGAACCGAGCTGCTAAAGGTGCTCTGAGTCTCGTGCTTCTAAACCTATGGTGTAAGTAAAAGCACCATAGCTCAAGTGCATCAGTAAGTTGGAAATGTACTGATTATGAAAATGAGGTAAGGCTAAATGCAAAGGCTTATGCATGAATAATTATTTAACTGAATGATATGCAAGAGCTGGATTAGCATACATAGAGAATCTGTAACTATTGAACATACTGTGCATACTGGGATTGAGCATACTGGTACTGAATCGGATAACTGATACTAAATATACTGTCAATCTAAGGTTTCTGAACATACTGAGATTCTGAGTATCTGCTGCTACTGAAATTGAAATCTAAGTTTACTGATGCTAACTAACTCTATCAGATATCAGGCCTATCTAGCAGGTAATCTCTGAGTATACTGATAAGAACAATGATTGAAGAAATTTGAGATCAAGCCTATCTAGTGGGTAATCTCTGAATCTGCAGATAATTATAATAATTAAGTAAGCTTGAGATCAGGCCTATCTAACGGGTGGTCTCTAGACCTGTTGGTACTGATACTGACTTACTTTATTTGAGACCAGGCCTATCTAAAGGGTGGTCTATGAATCTGTGGAACTATCTAAGTTCCTCATTGAGCTGAGTGACTATATCTGATAGTCTTGAATTTCTGAAGTTCTATTCTAAAGACTGAGACTGAAACTGTGACGTAACTGTGGGAGTTCTCACTTAACCGACATGCTCCAACTCTGAACTAGTGGGGTCTAACCTGTAACCCCAGCTAAAAGGGTGTCAACACCGTGCCACGGGCAAAGATACTCTATGGTCAAGCATCTCTAATAGGTGACCCTGAAGAGAAAGTCAGGCCTAAGGTTATGGGTAACTCCTGCAAGTAGTCAAGCCTTTATCTAAAAGGTGACTTCTTGTCATGCGCTGGCTACACAGTTTTGGAGTATAGGTATTGTTACTAACGACTCTGCCTTTCTAATGGGAAAACCATTATCCCTATAATTGCTCGGTGCTAGTTCTTACTACCAACTGAAAGACTCTGAATACTGATATCTGAGACTGTATTATACTGAACTGAATCTGTTTCTGATCATACTATCTGACTGATCTAAATGAGCTTTCTGAGTTCCATTGACTAACAGAATAAAACTAAATTCTGTTATCAGTCTAAATGCTACTAAGTTCTGTACTGAAAATTGAATATTGAGTACTTGAGCTGAACTGAACTGATTTTGAAATTACTAAGTCTTTCTAAACTCTGTAGGTAATTGAGTTCTGATTAATTTTGTAACAAGTTGAGAATACTACTGAATACTACTGAGTCTAAGATGAATACTGAGATTTACTGAGCTTTCTTAATATTCTGTCACTGGCTGAATTCTACTGATCATAGTAGACCGAGATCATCTTGAAACATGACACTGGCTCTAGGAACACAACAATATTTTTTGGGTACAATTACCCCCAAGACTCGATAGAAGGAAACTGGCAAGACATATTACTTCTTGAATACATAACCAACATCAACGATTTATACTACAATAATTGGGGATATTTCACGAAGAACATAGTCATCAAATATTTAATCACAAATGGAAAGACATATAAACATGTCATACTTTCATCAATCTCATGTCATGAACATGCACATAATATCATGAAAGTCATTCTTGGTCATAAGTAAAATATGCATTTACCACTTGGGGCGCAATCAAGCTATAATGCATAATATTTATTCTCTTAGCCATTTTATCAAACTCCTAGGATGTATGAACTTATACATAGTTGAGGATTTCTTATCCACGTGCTAAAACAACTCTATTCCCTTCATATAGGCATTCTATCAAACACTTGAATGGTATGAACTTGTATACTTGCTTACATAATATAATTTCTCTTGTTTAATTCACATGAATAATTCATCGAGTACTTGGAAGGCATAGCAAATGCACATAATATTAATCAACACATAAGTATCACAATTTAAGGATCTAACATGAATTCATATATTACTACACTTAAAATTAATAATTTCACCTAAACCTTGCACTTAATAATGAATTAGAAACCCAATCAAAGTTATAATCATGAATACACTTAAATCAAGTCATGGATACTACACCTATCTTGTAGTTCAAGAGCTCAACATAACATTCATATAAATCATCCCACACTTATGTAGTTTCTCCATAAATCTTGAGATAACTCATGTAATTAACACTCAGTCTAACATCATAATCAACAGTAAACTTAGATATAATAGAAGATCTACAAAATCAACTAACTTGAAGAGTTTATCATGAACTTCATGAAATTCATCTCATACTAGAATTAAATCTTGCAACTTGTACTCTAAATCATGAATCAAAACTCAACAATAACAAAATAATAAACTTCAATCCAAACAAATCATAAATCATAAATCTTGAAGTTTTAAAAATGGATTTTGGACTTCATGAGCTAAAGGAGCCATGAATGAACATCTAGCATACCTTGCTATTTGATTCTTGAAAGGTTAACAGAGGAAGATTCTTGAACTTAGACCATCAATAGAAGACCTTATTCTTATTATTGAAGAATATTGAAAAAAGGGAGTGTATTTTAGTTGAATTGAAGCATATTTCCATGTTAAGGGGTATATATGGGTGGAAAAAGACTAAAATACCCATAAGGAAACAAATAAAGTCACACCTGTCCCTCAGTTGACTAGTTTGATATGCTGAAATAAATTGAGCATAACTTTTTACTCCAATGTTTAAATTAGATTAAACTAATTGCATTGGAAACACAACTCAAAGAGCTTTTATTCGATATATAGAAGATCTCCCAGTTCATTATATATAGGAAGTTATGATCATAGGAAGTTGACCCTAAAATTTTGGCTTCAAATGCGCCCGGAATGCGGAAGAATTTCAAACCAGTGATTTAAGTGTAATACATCGTACAATCCTAAGTCCAAAATTCAGCTTATTTGGCTTTACAAGCCTCAAGACTTAAAAAATTTGAATAAGTTTTCAACACTTAGTCTCATTTTATACCTCCAAACTTTGGGGATTTATTTGATAACCTTTCTGACCTTCATTTTTGGATTTTAAAGTTGCGTTGCGATGGGGCAAGGTCGTTGTACATACCATGTAAGTTTCAAAATTTTTTGAATAGCGTAAGGACGTGTTTGGGTTTCCAAAATAGTAGCTCTGGGCGATAGGCCCGCGTCGCCCCAGCTAGAGCACCGCTCTAGGTCAGGCGTCGCCTGGTCTAGTTCGGTGGACTTGGTGGGCACCGTCTGGCAACTCCGATGGGTGTGCAGTTTTTCAGCATTCCACGTCCATGTTTGTAAGGGAATTTTGATCCTTTTTCACCCATATATAAGCTTATAACACGGGATTTAGGCTCTAAACACCAAAATACACTAGTTTTGTTGAAATCCTCTCAAGAACCATTAAAAACAAGTCTAGGGTTCAATTGGGGGTTCCAAGATTCAAGCCAATTTTACTATTACTTTCACAAATTCTTAATCTAAGGTATGTGTAGTGTTCATCTATGGATCTATTTCGTTCATTGAGATTAAGAACCATGTTTTAAATATTATTTTGTGATTGTCTTGTTGTGATATGAGTGTGATATGAGCATGTACATGTTGATGATTGTTGTTTAAGTTTCAAGATGATATCTAAAGGTGTTTTCATGAAGTATATGTGTTCGTTAGTTGAAATCTATGAACTTTATGTGGTTTAACATGGTCAAATACTTGAAACACACCTAAGCTAAAAGAATGCATACAAAGCATTTGATAAAACGCCTAGGGTGATAAGAATCATGGCCAATGATTTAATAGTTCTTAAATGACAAGTCCATGCTCTATCCTTTATGTTTCTATATGAAGTCCACATTATTGATATGTGTTGTTGTTGTGGTTTGGATTGAGCATGATATTGAAGCTATGTAAGTATATATATGTTCTTTGAATTTCCTTTCCATAGATAAGATGTTAAGGACTATGTTTAGTGTGAAATCCCCTATTTATGATATTGCAAATTGTGGATTCTAATTTTATGATCAAGTCAGTCATGTGTGTCAGTTTCTTTCCATTGAGTCTTAGGGGTACTTGTACCCGAAAAACATAGCTATGTGCCGAGAGCCATGTCATATTTCACGAAACCCAAAATCATGCCATGATTCAGTAGAAATCAGTCATTCATGTAACTTAAAAAACCTCATGATCTCAGTCAGGTATTAGATATCAGTAGTATTCCGTCAGTGAATGGAATTTAGTAAACTCAATCTATGTCTAGTCAGTTAATCATGTTCAGTCTCTTCAGATGGGAGTAGGAGTTGGCACCGAGTGAACCCAAGAATGGGAACACATACTGTCAGATGAGGGTGTGATTCTTAGCAGTCATTCTTGCATTCTAAAACTACGTAGCCAGCATAGGTTGAGACATTAGCACTATCAGATAAGGGTTGATGATATGGATTAGCACTATCAGATGATGCCCCCCCTCTCCCCATTCTCTTTTGGGGACACTATTAGATGAGGGTCACCCATAATTTGTCTTTACCAGTGGAGTTTTATTGACACCCTTCCAGTCAGGGCAGAGATTGGATGCCAGCACAACTATTATAGCATATATGGGGCATGTTAGTTAAACAACTACCTCCCACAGTTTTAGACCCAGTCTTAGTAAAAGAACTCAGATAGTTCTTCAAATATCAGTATACTAGGAGTGTCAGATACAGTCAAATTCAGTCATGGTATGAAACTCAAATAGTTTCATCAGATTCAGAACTGACAGGCACAATCGCCCATGTTATCAGGAACTATAGTATAAGTCATGTTAGTTATTAGTAAACTATGTATTAGCATACAGATCTAACTATCATGTGCTCACAATTCCAGTTATAATGTGTAACACCCCGATTATCTGAACCGGAGCGCTACACAGTGCTCATGACCCCAAAGGACCACAAGCTAACTCATGAATGATATCTATACCTGTACACTACATAAAATACATGAAATAATACGAAAAACATGCACAATAGTCCATAAGGTTCAACTAAAATAATATAACATCCATATGGGTGAAAATTACCCAAAATAATTGAAGTTTAATCAAAACTGAACATAAGTCTGAATACTGAATCTGAAAGCCTCTAAGTACTGTCTGAATAAGGAGTTGAAGGAACATGTCTCCAACTACCTCTGTCTAGCAAAACTAAGCTGAAATAATAAATAAAGTTAAATAATATCATCCTCGAATGGAGGAGGACTCACTGTAACCCTGCAGTTGGAATCCTACTGCTACTGTTGATCTGGAGCTCGTGTCTCTGAACCTATGGTGTAACATGAAAGAAAGTACCATAGCGCAAATGCATCAGTACAACTAGAGTACTGAGTATACGAGTAAGGTAGGCTAATGCAAAAGGGTTTACATACATGAATAATGATAACAGATAGACTGATATGAACGTAAGAGTACAAACATACATACATAGTAACTGAGGTTATGTTTACGTGATAGATAAATCTGTATACTAATACGTGGTTTACTGATAACTGACATGACTTAAACTATAGTTCTAATTACATGGGCGACTATGTCTGACATTCTTGAATATGGTGGAACTATATGAGTTCCATACTATAACTAAATTTGACTGTAAATAACAGTCCTGGTATACTGATATCTGAAGAACTGTCTGATTTCTTTTACTGAGACTGATTCTGAAACTGTGGGAGGTAGTTGTTTAACCGACATGCCCCAATAACACATATAGCTAAGTTGGGGTCCAATCTCTGGCCCGACTGAAGGGTTGTCAATACCGCACCATTGGTAAGGACAGCTGTGAGTAACTCTTAGCTGGCAGATACTCAAAAGGAGAACGGTGGGAACCCTAAACTGATAGGTTAAGCCACCTCATCAACCCTATTTTGATAGGTTAAGATGCTCAACCTATGTTGGCTACATAGTTCTGGAACACAAGGATGACTGCTAAGAATCACACCCTAAACTGGTAGGCGAGTTCCCATCCTTGGGTTCACTCAGTGCTAACTCCTACTTCTCTCTGAAGAGACTAAACATGACTTAACTGATTGTACGTGAATGGAACTTACTAAATTCTATTTACTGATGAAATACTACTGATATCTGATAATTGACTGAGATCATGAGGTTTCCTAAGCCACTTGAATGACTGAATTCTATTGAATCATGGCTTGACTGAGATTATCGTGACAACCTGACATGGCTCTAGGCACAGAACTATATTTTTTGGGTATGAATACCCCCAGTACTCGATAGAAGGAAACTAACACACATGACATGACTTGATCACAAGATTTGAGTCCACCATTCATAATATCATAAGTAGGGGATATCATACTTCATGTAGTTATTCCACATCTTAAACACTTTAGGGAATACATAGATACATATTTCGTATACATATTTAATATCTACAGTATCATACATGCTTCATACCACAACAATAGCAATACATCAATAACATGGAATTCATGTTGAGGTATATAGATAGTATAGACTTGTCATTTAAATATCATGGAACCATGTAAGCATGAACTTCTAGCATTCTAAGCATTTTATCAAACACCTTGCATGCATTCTTTAAGGCATAGGTGGGTTTCGTACTTGAACCATATTAAACCACCTAAAGTTCATCGTTTTCAACTAACAAACATATATATTCCATGAAAACACCTTCAGATATCATCTTGAAACTTAAACAACCATCATCAACATGTACATGCTCATATCACCATAAAAAATTCACAAAATAGTATTTAAAACATGGTTCTTGAGCTCTATAAACAAATTGGATCCATAGATGAACACTGCGCATACCTTAGATTAATAATCCGTGAATATAGTAGTGAAATAAGTTTGGAATTTGAAACCCCCAATTGAACCCTAGAGTTGTTATTGGTTGTTCTTGAGTGGATTTTGATAAAAGTAATGTAAAGACCTAATTTTGGGCCACAATCCCGTGTTTGGGACTTATATATGGAAGGAAATTGACCAAAATACCCTCAAGGACACGGAGCTGGAATGCTAAAATTTTTGGCATTGTGCGATGGAGCATGCGTAGCATGCTATTTTGTACCACAGAATAGCATGCGTCGCATGCTCTATAGCATGCTATGACCATGCGATATAGCAAGCGTCTCATGCTAATCGCATGATGCTACTGTTTCAAAATCCAAAAATGCTCTAAATGGATTCTGAAAATTCCGAAATTCACCTGGGATGTACTACGACCTTGCCCCATCGCAACTCAACTTGAAAATCCAAAAACAAAGGTCAAAAAGGTCATCACCAAAGTTTGGAGGTCTAAAATGAGACTGTGTTGAACACTTACAAAAATTTCTAAGTCTTGAGGCTTGTAGATCCAAAAGAGCTGAATTTAGACTTAGGATTTTACGGGGTCTTATAATATCTCCCCTTTGGGAACATTCTTCCTCGAATGAGAATTAACTGAGAGGGGATAAAAGACAACTGAGCATGGACTGAACATGAATGACTGAAATCTGATCTCATGACTGACATGATAAAATATACTGAACTTATGTATATCTAATGCATGGATAACTAATATGTGAAGGCATGACTGAGTAATATGATAAACTGAGTTTCTCAAGATGAGAATGCATAGATGATGCATGATTAAATATTGGACTGATACATGAATGCATGACTAGTATGCAATGGTAATAGATACAAAGTTTATACTGGGAACATGAATATGCAACTGAATAAGCTTAAGAAGAACTGTTACCTTAAGCTTGATTTGAGTTGGCGGGGAAGAGGTGAGGATACTTGGTACACATATATGCTTCTGTTTCCCAAGTAGCTCTCTCATGAGACTGATTTTGCCAAAGAACCTTGACTAGAGGGACTTCTTTGTTCCTCAAATGACGAGTCTGATAGTCGAAGATTTTGAATGGAATCTCTTCATAAGAGAGGCTATTCTGAATGTTAATGCTCTGAATCAGGACAACAACTGCTGGGTCACCTATGCATTATTGAGCAAAGATACATGGAAGACTGGATGAAATAAGGCTAGATCTAAAGGCAATTTGAGCTCATAAGCTACCTTGCCAAAGCGACTGAGAATTCTAAAAGGACCGACATATCGGGGATTGAGTTTCGCTTTCTTGCCGAACCTCTTCACTCTCTTCATGGGAGAGATCTTAAGATAGACATAGTCATTGACCTCAAACTCGAGATCCTTTCTACAAACATCTACATAAGACTTCTGTCAAGACCTATGATAGAGGCCTCACTAACTTCACACCAACCAATCAAAGATCTACATCTCCTACCATAGAGAGCTTCGAATGGAGCCATCTGAATACTAGAATGATAGTTATTATTGTATGAGAACTCAATCAAAGGAAAGTGGTCATCCTAAATTCCCTTGAAATCATTTGTACATGCCCTTAGCATATCTTTTAGAGTCTGAAGGGTCCTTTCTGCTTGACCATCTGTCTGAGGGTAAAACGTTATACTAAGATAGACTTGGGTACCAAGACCCTTTTAGAATGCTTTCCAAAAGTGAGAGGTGAACCGAGGACCTCTATTTGAGATGATATATAATCGTACACCATATAATCTGACCAACTCCCCGATATAGAGTTTGGTGTAATCCTCGGCTGAATAGGAGGTACAAACTAGAAGAAAATAAGCTGACTTGGTCATTTTGACTAAAATGACCCAAACTGAATCATGCTGATGATAAGCTCTAGGAAAACCCATCATGAAGTCCATGTTTACTGCTTCCCACTTTCAAGTAGGAATGATGAACTCCTACATGGAACCACTAGGTTTCTGATGCTCTATCTTAACCTGCTGACATGTAAAGCACTTAGCCATAAACTCTGTAACATCTCTCTTTATCTCACTCCACCAATATATCTCCCATAAGTCACGGTACATCTTAGTGGCCCCGGGATGAATAGAGTATCACACACCATGCACTTCTGCAAGAATTCGCTACCTCAAGTCATCTACATCTGGAGCGCACAAGCGACCCTAACAATGATGAACACCATCTCCCCCTTGGGAGAAAACCTTTACTTTCTAGTTCTGAACTGTCTCTTTTATCTTGACAAGGTTAAGATCCCTGTCTTACTTCTGAACTACTATGAACACATACACCACCCTCTAAAGAGTCAACTAAGAGAATACCTAGTCTGGCAAGCTGATGGATTTCCTGAGCTATTTTCTTCTTGCTATCCTCAACGTGAGAAATACTACCCATGGAGAGTCTACTGAGAGCGTCGTCCATAACATTAGCCTTGCCCGGATGATAAAGGACACTCATGTTATAATCTTTTAAGAGCTCTAACTACCTTCTCTGATGTAGATTGAGATATTTCTGAAAAAAGACATACTGGAGACTCTTAATATCTATAATACATCTACATAAACTCCGTTTAAATAATGCCTCCAAATCTTTAAGGCAAATACTATGGCTGCTAACTCAAGATCATGAGTAGGATAATTCTTCTCATGAGGATTTAACTGTCGGGACGCGTAGGCTATGACCTTACCATGCTGCATGAGGACACAACCAAAACCCACTATGGATGCATCATGATATACTATGAACCCATCTGAACCATCTAGAAGAGCTAGAACTGGAGCTGAAGTGAGTCAAGTCTTTAATTCCTAAAAAATCTTCTCATATGAATCTGACCGCTGAAACTTGACCTTCTTCTGAGTTAGTATAGATATAAAAGATGCAATAGAAGAAAATCCCTTGACAAACTATTTGTAATAGCCAGCGAAACCCAAGAAGCTCCTGATATTTGATGGAGATACGGGGCGAGGCCAGTTTCTTATCGCTTTGGTTTTATGAGGATCTACTCTAATGCCATCACTAGAAATGATATGGCCAAGGAATGATACTGATCATAGCCAAAATTCACATATACTAAACTTGATGAATAACTGATAATCCCTGAGAGTCTGAAGAATAATTCTTAGATGGTCTGAATGATCATGCTCTGTGCGAGAATAGACCAGAATATCATATATAAAGACTATGGCGAACATATCCAAGTACTTCTTGAACACATAGTTCATCAAGTTCATGAAAGTGGCAGGGTCATTAGTAAGACCAAAGGGCATGACTAGAAATTCGAAGTGACCATACCGAGTATGGAAAGTTGCCTTCGGAATGTCACGTTCTCTAACTCTGAGCTGATGATAGCCTGATCTAAGGTCTATTTTGGAGAAATAACTGACACCTTGAATTTGGTCAAATAAGTCATCTATTCTAGGAAATGGATACCTGTTCTTGACCATGAATTTTTTAAGCTAACGGTAATCAATACACATCTTGAGAGAACCGTCTTTCTTGCACACAAATAAGACTGATGCACCCCATGGGGACACACTGGGCTTAATGAATCCCTTATCTAAGAGATCCTTCAACTGATCTTTCAGTTCCTTAAGTTTTTCTGGTGCTATTCTGTAAGGCGGAATATAAATAGGCTAAGTATCTGGAAGAAGATCATTACTGAAGTCTATTTCCCTTTCGGGAGGAAAACCTGGAAGATCTTTAGGAAAGACATCTAAATATTTATTAACAACTGGGATGGATTTAAGACTGGGAGATTCAAAACTGGAATCTTTAACATGCACGAGATGATATACACACCCGTTAGAAATCATTCTCCTTGCCCGATAGTAGGAAACAAGCTGACCCCTGAACGTTGAAGTACTAACCTTCCACTCGATGACGAGTTTATTCGGGAACTAAAACTTAACTATTCTGTTTTTGCAGTTGACTATGGCATAGCAGGAATGAAGCCAATCCATGTCGAGAATGACATCAAAATTAGTCATCTATAACTCGACTAAATTTGCTGATGTGGATTTTTGAAATATCATAACTGGGCAGTTCCTATATACCCACCGAGCTATGATGGTTTTACTCACTGGGGTAGAGACTGAAAAGGGTTCTACTAAAATTTTAGGACTAATTCTGAAATCACCTGCTATAAAGGGAGTAATAAAAGACAAGGATGCACCTTGATCTAGCAAAGCATAAACATAAATATGGAAAATCTATAACGTACCAGTAACGGCATCAGGAGAATTTTCCTGATCTTGTCGGATCTGAAGAGAACAGAGTCTATTTGGGTGTTGCCCACTAGTAGCACTGGAGGTGGCACCTTACTGGTTCGGGCGACTGAACTGAGCTGTGGAATGATTCTGCTAACCCTGGGGACCTGGCTGAGGACACTCTCTAATCTTGTGGCCTAGATTTCCACAACAAAAACAAACATCACTACCGGCTCTGCAAATACCCTTGTGGTTCTTACCATAAGTCTGACATAGGGGATTAGTTCGGGCACTGCTAACACTGCCCTGAGACTTAGAGCCTGGTGATCTTTCTCTGTTACCATCTCTGAATTTAGGCACTGGGGCACTGGCGGAGGAAGGAGATGGAACACTAGCTGAAGAATGAACTAGAGCTGATGACTTAGGATGAAAATGTGAATGGTTTTATCTCTCTAATTTGAGTTAAGCAAAACTAAAACTGCCTGATCTTGCTCTCTTATTCTGCCTCTCCCTAGTTCTAACCTTTTTCTCCTCTATCTGCTGGGCATGGGTCATGAGCCAAGCTAAAGTCATATCACTATTCAGCATTGCAGATCTACACTCATTTACCATGTTATCATTCACCCCTGACACAAACTTGCTCATCTTATCCCTATTGTTTGCAACCACATAAGGGGCATATCTAGCTAGCTGAGTAAATCTGAGAGAATACTCCTTAACCATCATATTTCCCTGCCTGAGGTTGATGAACTCAAGAACTTTGGCCTCTCTCAGCTCTTGCGGAAAGAATCTGTCTAAGAAAGCCGTGACAAATTTCTCCCACTCAATTGGACCTGCATCATCTACCCTCTCAGGCTTTCACTATTTGTACCAAGTATGAGTGACATCCTATAATTGGTATACGGCTAACTCGGCACTCTGAACAAAAGCATCTCCTATGATATCTATGACCTTCTAGACTTGGTCAATGAACTCCTGAGGGTCTTCATCAGACTGAGACCCATAGAAAGATGGAGGGTTCATTCGGGTAAAGTCCCAAATCCTAGCTGCTGCAGAATTAGACACTGGATTGGACGAAATAACTGGTGGCCATTCATTATGGGCAGCCATAGACTATGCAAGTATGGTGAATGCAGCTTTAAACTCTGCATGAGAAATATATTTTCCCAAAAACTCTTTGGGCTGAAGAGCAGGCTGGTTTCTTCTCTTTAGGGCCATATTCTGAAATAAGAGAATAATGGATTAGACTAAGAGTTTAACTTGAGATTATGCTCACTAGCACGGCATGAATACTGAAAGAAGGGAAATTATTCCTAAAATATCTCATAGTCTCCTGTACATAAATGTGGTGCGCAACACACCCATGTATAAAACTCTACTAGATGTGGATTTTAGACTTCTTAGGACTCTATTGAACCTTAGTCTCTGATACCAAGTTTGTAACACCCCAATTATCTAAACCAGAATGCTACACAGTGCTCATGACTCCAAAGGACCACAAGATAATCCATGACTGATATTTGTGCCTATACTACCTATAATACTTGAAATAATGCAGAAAACTTGTACAATAGGACATAAGGTTTAACTAAAATAATATAACATCCATATGGGTAAAAAATACCTAAAATAATTGAAGTTTAAATCAAAACTGAACATAATTCTGAATACTAAACCTGAAAGCCTCTAAGTACTTTCTGAATAAGGAGTTGAAGGAATATATCTCTAACTAACTCTGTATAGCAAAAATGAGATGAAATAATAAATAAAATAAAATAATATCGTCCTCGAATGGAGGAGGACTTAGTGCAACCCTACAGCTGGAATGCTACTACTGATATGGAGCTCATGTCTCAGAACCTATGATGTAACATGAAATAAAGCACCATAGCGCAAGTGTGTCAGTACAACTGGAGTACTGAGTATATGGGTGAGGTAGGATAATGCAAAAGGGTTTACATGCATGAATAATTCTAACTGACTGACTGATATAAATGTAAGAGTACAAACATACATACATAGTAACTGAGGTCATGTTTACATGATAGCTAAATCTGTTCGCTAATACGTGGTTTACTAATAACTGACATGACTGAAATTTTAGTTCTAATTACATGGGCAACTGTGTCTGACAGTCTTAAATATGGTTGAACTATTTAAGTTCCATACTATAACTGAATTTGACTGTAACTAACAGTCCTGGTATATTGATATCTGAAGAACTATCTGAGTTCTTTTACAGAGACTGAGTCTGAAACTATGGGAGGTAGTTGTTTAACCGTCATGCCCCAATAACGCATATAGCTAAGTTGGGGTCCAATATCTGCCCTGACTAGAGAGATGTCAATACCGTGCCACTGGTAAGGATAGCTGTGAGTAACCCTTAGCTAGTAGGTACTCAAAAGAAGAATGGTGGGCATCCTGAACTGACAGGTTAAGCCACCTCATCAACCCTATTATGACTGGTTAAGATATCTCAACCTATGCTGGCTACATACTTCTGGAACACAAGGATGACTGCTAAGATTCACACCCTAAACTAGTAGGTGAGTTCCCATCCTTGGGTTCACTCGGTGCTAACTCTTAATCCCATCTAAAGAGACTGAACATTACTTAACTGATTATACATGAGTGGAACTTACTAAATTCCATTGATTGATGGAATACTACTGATATCTGATAACTGACTGAGATCATGAGGTTTCCTGAGTGACATGACTGACTAAATTCTACTGAATCATGGCTTGACTGAGATTATCGTGACAACATGACATGGATCTAGGCATAAAACTATATTTTTCGGGTACTAATACCCCCAGGACTCGATAGAAGGTAACTGACGCACATGACATGACTTGATCACAAGATTTGAGTCCAAACTTCATAATATCATAAGTAGGGGATATCATACTTCATGTAGTTATTAAACATCTTAAACATTGTAGGGAAAACATGGATATATATTTTGAATACATATTTTATATCTCCATTATCAAACATTCTTCATACCACAACAATAGCAACACCTCAATATCATGGAATTCATGTTGAAGTATATAGCTAGCATAGACTTGTCATTTAAATATCATGGAACCGTGTAAACATGAACTTCTAGCATTCTAAGTATTTTATCAAACACCTTGCATGCATTCTTTAAGGAATAGGTGGGTTTCATACTTGCACCATATTAAACCATCTAAAGTTCATGGTTTTTAACTAACAAACATATATATTCCATGAAAACATCTGTAGATATCATCTTGAAACTTAAACAACCATAATCAACATGTACATGCTCATATAACCACAAAAAGTTCACAAAATAACATTTAGAACATGGTTCTTGAGCTCTATGAATGAATTGGATCCATAGATGAACACTACGCATGCCTTAGATCAATAATCCATGAAGATAGTAGTGAAAAAAAGCTTGGAATTTGAAACCCCCAATTAAACCCTAGACTTGTTCTTGGATGTTATTGAGTGAATTTTGATAAAAGTAATGTAAAGACCTGATTTAGGGCCACAATCCCGTGTTTGGGACTTATATATGGATGGAAATTGACCAAAATTCCCTCAAGGACACGGAGCTAGAATGCTGAAATTTTTGACATCGTGCGATGGAGCATGCATTGCATTCTATTTTCCACTGCAGAATAGAATGTGTCGCATGCTCTATAGTATGCTAGGACCATGCGATATAGCATGTGTCGCATGCTAATCACATTATGCTACTATTTCAAAATACGAAAATGCTCTAAATGGATTTCAAAAATTCCCATACTCACCCAGGATGTACTACGACCTTGCCCCATCACAACTTACAAATGCATAAACAATGGTCGGAAAGGTATTCAAATAAATCCCTAAAGTTTGGAGGTCTAAAATGAGACTAAGTTTTGAACACTTAAGAAAATTTCTAAGTCTTGAGGCTTCTAAAGCTGAATGAGCTGAATTCTAGACTTAGGATTTTACGGGGCCTTACACTATGTATGCATGTTTTCACTCTTACTTTCATATCTGTTAGTCGGTTAGCATTGTTCATGCATGTAAACCCTTTTGATTTAGCCTATCTCACTCGTATACTCATTACTTCCAGTTGTACAAACATATTTCCGCTATGGTGATTTCTTTTATGTTACACCATAGGTTCACAGACACGAGTTCCAGATCAACAGTAGCAGTAGCATTCCAGCATGCAGAGTTGCAGTGAGTCCTCATCCATTTGAGGATTATATTATTTTATTTCATTCATTATTTCAGTTTAGTTTTGCTAGACGGAGTTAGTTGGAGACATGTTCCTTCAACTCCTTATTCAGACAGTATTTAGAGGCTTTCAGATTTAGTCCATATTTGTTTTAAACTTTAGTTGTTTTGGGTATTTGTTACCCCATATGGATGTTATGATTTGCCAGATATTTTATCCAGCTGAACCTTATGGCCTATTTTTTATGTTTTCCATATTTTTATATGTATATTATACAGTGTACAGGTATAGATATCAGTCATGGGTTAGCTTATGGTCCCTCAGGATCATGGGCACCATGTAACATTTTAGTTCAGAAAATTGGGGTGTTACAAACTTAGTATCAGAGCCTAAGGTTTAATAGAGTCCTAGGAAGTCTGCAAGCTGCATCTAGTAGAGTCTTGTACATGGGTGTGTTGCGCACCACATTTATGTATAGGAGGCTATAAGATGTTTTAGGAATAGTTTCCCTTCTTTCAGTATTCATATCGTGCTAGTGAGCATAATCTCAAGTTAAACTCTTAGTCTAGTATGTTCTTCTCTTATTTCAGAATATACGTTCAAAGAGAAGAAACCAGCCAGCTCCTCAGCCCAAAGATCCTTTGGGGGAACATATTTCTCATGCAAAGTTTAGGGCCGCATTCACCATACTTGCTCAGTCTATGGCTGCCCAAAATGAACGGCCACCAATTATTCTAGCCAATCTAGTGGCCAACTCAGCCGTATCTAGGATTTGGTACTTCACCAGAATTAACCCTCCATCTTTCTTCGGGTCTAAGTCTAATGAAGACCCTCAGGAATTCATTAACCAAGTCCATAAGGTCATAGATATCATGGGAGTTACTTCTCATCAGAGTGATGAGTTAGCCATATAATAGTTACGAGATGTTTCTCACACTTGGTACAAATAGTAGAAGTCTGAGAGGTTAGAGGATGCAGGTCCTATAGAGTGGGAGGAATTTGTCATAGCTTTCTTAGACAGGTTCTTTCCCCAAGAGCTGAGGGAGGCAAACGCTCTTAAGTTCATCAACCTCTAGTAGGGAAATATGATGTTTAAAGAGTTTCTCTTAGATTTCCTCAACTAGCCAGATATGCCTCTCATGTGGTTGTAGATAATAGGGCTAAGATGAGCAAGTTCGTGTCAGGGGTGAATGATAGCGTGGTAAATGAGTATAGGTCTACGATGCTGAACAGTGATATGACTTTAGCCATGCTCATGACCTATGCTCAGAAAATAGAGGAGAAGAAGGGTAGGACTAAGGAGAGGCAGAACAAGAAAGCAAGGTCAGGCAATTTTAGTTTTTCCCAACCCAAATTAGAGGGAGAAAACCGTTCATAGTTTTGTCCTAAGTTGTCAGCTCTAGTTCATTTTTCATCCAGTGTTCAAGTTCCTTCCTCTGCCGGTGCCCAAGTGCCAAAATTTAGAGACAGCAATAAAAATCGAGCACCAGGATCTAAGTCTCAGGGCAGTGTTAGAAGTACCCGAACTAATCCCCTATGTCAGGCTTGTGGTAAGAACCATAAGGGTGCCTACAGAGTTGGTAGTGATGTTTGTTTTGGTTATGGCAAGCCAGGCCTTAGAGTCAGAGATTGTCCTCAGTCCAGTCGCCCAAACCAGCAGGGTGCCACTTTCAGTGCTACTAGTGGGCAACGTCCAAACAGACTATATGCTCTTCAGACCCGACAGGATTAGGAAAATTCTTCTGATGTTGTTACTGGTACGTTACAGATTTTCCATATTCATATTTATGCTCTGCTAGACCCAGGTGCATCCTTTCTTTTGTTACTCCTTATATAGAAGGCAATTTTGGAATCAATCCTAAAATTTTAGCAGAGCCCTTTTCAGTCTCTACCCCAGTGGGTAAAACCATCAGAGCGCAGTGGGTATACAGGAACTGCCCGGTTATGATATTCTAGAAAGCCACATCAGCAAATTTAGTCAAGTTAAAGATGACTAATTTTGATGTCATTCTCGACATAGATCAGCTTCATTCCTTCTATTCCACAGTCGACTGCAGAAACAGGATTGTTTAGTTTTAGTTCCCGAATAAGCTCGTCCTAGAATGGAAGGGTAGTACTTCATATTTTAGGGGTCAGCTTTTTCCTACCTTTGGGCAAGGAAAATGATTTCTAAGGGGTGTGTGTATCATCTCAGGCATGTTAAAGATTCTATTTTTGAATCTCCCAGTTTTGAATCAGTCCCAGTGGTTAATGAATATTCAGATGTTTTTCCCAAAGATCTTCCAGGCATTCTTCCCGAAAGGGAATAGACTTCGGCATAGACCCTCTTTCAGATACTCAGCCTATTTTTATTCCGCTATATAGAATGGCACCAACAGACTCAAGGAACTGAAAGATCAGTTAAAGGATCTCTTAGATAAGGGATTCATCTGGCCTAGTGTATCCCCATGGGGTGCACCAGTCTTATTCATGTGCAAGAAAGGCAGTTCTCTCAGGATGTATATCGATTACTGTCAGCTCAACAAAGTTACGATAAAAAATAGGTATCCACTTCCTAGAATAGATGACTTGTTTGACCAAATTTAGGGTGCCAGCTATTTCTCCAAGATAGACCTCAGATAGGGCTACCATCAGCTCAGAGTTAGAGAGTGTGACATCCCAAAGACAGTTTTCCGTACTCAGTATGGTCACTTCAAATTTCTAATCATGTCCTTTGGTCTTACCAATTCCCCTGAATCTTTCATGGACTTGATGAATAAGGTGTTCAAGAAGTACTTGGACATGTTCGTGATAGTCTTTATAGATAATATTCTGGTCTATTCCTGCACAGAGCGTGATCATTCAGACCATTTTAAAATTATTCTTCAAACTCTTAGAGATCATCAGTTGTTCACTAAGTTCAGTAAGTGTGAATTTTGGCAAAGATCAGTAGCATTCCTTGGCCATATTGAATCTGGTGATGGTATTATAGTAGATCCTCAGAAGACCAAATTGGTAAGAAACTGGCCTTGCCTCGTATATCCATCAGATATCAGGAGTTTCTTAGGTTTGGCTAGCTATTACAGAAGGTTTGTCAAGGGATTTTATTCTATTGCATCTCCTATGTCCAAATTGACTCAGAAGAAGGTTAAGTTTCAGTGGTCAGATTCTTGCGAGAAGAGTTTTCAGACGTTGAAGACTCGACTTACCTCAACTCCAGTTCTAGCTCTTCCAGATAGTTCAGACAGTTTCGTAGTCTATTGTAATGCATCCAGAGTGGGTTTAGGTTGTGTCCTCATACAGCATGGTAAGTTAATATCCTACGCATCCAGACAGCTAAAGCCCCATGAGAAGAATTATCCTACTCATGATCTTAAGTTAGCAGCCATAGTTTTTACCTTAAAGATTGAAGGATTTCTCTATACGGAGTTCATGTAGATGTCTTCACAGATCATAAAAGTCTCCAGTATGTATTTTCTCAGAAAGATCTCAATCTTTATTAGAGAAAGTGGTTATAGCTCTTGAAGAATTATGACATGAGTGTCTTTTATTATTCGGGCAAGGCCAATGTTGTAGCCTATGCTTTCAGTAGACTCTTCATAGGTAGTGTTTCTCACGGAGAGGATAGCAAGAAGAAGATAGCTCAGGAAATCCATCAGCTTGACAGACTAGACATTCTCTTTGTTGACTCTTCAGAGGCTGGTGTATGTGTTCAGAGTAGTTCAGAGTCATCTCTAGTTTCCGAGGTAAAAGAAAAGCAAGATAGGGATCCTAGCCTTGTCAAGCTAAAAGAGTCATTTCAGAATTAGAAGGTTAAGGTTTTCTCCCAAGTGGGAGATGGTGTCCTTCATTGTCAGGCTCGTTTCTGAGTTCCAGGTATAGATGACTTGAGGCAGTGAATTCTTGCAGAGGCACATGGCGCGCCATACTCTATTCATCTAGGGGCCACTAAAATGTACCATAATTTATGGTAGATCTATTGGTGGAGTGGGATGAAGAAAGATGTTACAGAGTTTGTGGCTAAGTGCTCTACATGTCAGCAGGTCAAGATAGAGTATCAGAAACCTAGTAGTTCTATGCAGGAGTTCACCATTCCTACTTAGAAGTGGGAAGGAGTGAACATAGACTTTGTGATGGGTTTTCCTCAAACTCGTCATCAATATAATTCAGTTTGGGTCATTGTATACAGAATGACCAAGTCAGCTTATTTTTTTCAGTTCATACCGCTTATTCAACATAGGATTACGTCAAACTCTATATCAGGGAGTAGGTCAGATTACACGGTGTTCCATTATCTATCATCTCAGACAGAGGTACCCAATTCACCTCTCACTTTTAGAAAGCATTCCAAAAGGGTCTTGGTATCTAAGTTCATCTCAGTACAGCCTTTCATCCTCAGACAAATGGTCAAGCCAAGAGGACCATTCAGAATCTTAAAGATATGCTAAGGGCATGTGCAATTAATTTCAAGGGAAGTTAGGATGACCACTTGCCTTTGATTGAGTTTGCATACAATAATAGCTATCATTACAGTATTCAGATGGCTCTATTCGAAGCTCTCTATGGTAGGATATGTTGGTCTCCAATCGGTTGGTTCGAAGTTAGTGAGGCCTCAGTCATAGGTCCTGACTTGGTATTCTACGCCTTAGAGAAAGTTTAGTTGATTAGAGAGAGACTCCGGGCTGCTCAGAGCCGTCAAAAGTCTTATGCTAATGTTTTTAGAAAGGATATCGAGTTCGAGGTTGATGACTATGTCTATCTCAAGATCTCTCCCATGAAGGGAGTGAAGAGGTTTGGTAAGAAAGGAAAACTCAGTCCCCGTATGTCGGTCCCTTTAGGATTCTCAGTCATTTTGGCAAGGTAATTTATGAGCTTGAATTACCTTCAGATCTAGCCTTAGTTTATCTAATTTTCCATGTATCCTTGTTAAAGTAGTACATAGGTGACCCAGCAGTTGTAGTCCCTATTCAGAGCATTGACATTCAGAACAGCTTTTCTTATAAAGAGATTCCAGTAGAAATCTTAGACTATCATACTCATCGATTGAGGAACAAAGAAGTCCCTCTAGTTAAAGTTCTTTGGCGAAATCAGTCCATTGAGGGAGATACTTAGGAAGCAGAAATAGATATGCATACCAAGTATCCTCACTTTTTCTCCGCTAATTCAGATCAAGCTCAAGGTAATAGTTCTCCTTAAGCTTATTCAGTTTCATGTTCATGCTCCCATATAAACTTGGTATCTACTACCATTGCATACATACTCAGTCATGCATTCATGTATCAGTTTAATTATAAAATTATACATCAGCTATGCATTCTCATCTTGAGAAACTCAGTTTATCAGAACACACAGTCACACATTCATGTATCAGTTATCCATGCATCAGATATGCATGAGTTTATTATATTTAGCATGTCAGTCATGAAATCATGTCTCAATCATTCATATTTAGTTCATGTTCATCTTGTCTTTTATCCCCTCTCAGTTGATTCTTATTCGAGGACAAATGTTCCCAATGGGGAGACATTGTAATACCATATACAATCCTAAGTCCGAATTTTAGCTCATTTGTCTTTACAAGCCTCAAGACTTAGAAAATTTTGATAAGTGTTCAACACTTAGTCTTATTTTAGACCTCCAAACTTTAGGGATTTATTTGAAGACCTTCTTGACCTTCGTTTTTGGATTTTCAAGTTGTGTTGCATTGGGCAAGGTCACAGTATATCTCAGATAAGTTTTGGAATTTTTCAGATAGCGTTAGGGCATGTTTAGGTTTCCAAAATAGTAGCTCTGGGCGATAGGCCCACGTCACCCCAGCTAGAGTGCCGCTCTATGGAAGGCGCCGCCTGGTCTAGTCCGGCAGACTTGGCGGGCACCGCCTGGCAACTCCGGTGGGTTCCTAATTTTTCAGCATTCCACCTCTATGTTTTTAAGGGAATTTTGGTCCTTTTCCACCCATATATAAGCTTCATAACACGGGATTTAGGCTCTAAAACACCAAAATACACTAGTTTTGTTGAAATATTCTCAAGAACCATCAAGAACAAGTCTAGGGTTCAATTTGGAGTTCCAAGATTCAAGCCAATTTCACTACTACTTTCTCAAATTCTTAATCTAAGGTATGTGAAGTGTTCATCTATGGATCTATTTCGTTCATAGAGCTTAAGAACCATGTTTTAAATATTATTTTGTGATTTTCTTGTTGTGATATGAGCATGTACATGTTGATGATTGTTGTTTAAGTTTTAAGATGATATCTAAAGGTGTTTTCATGAAGTATATGTGTTCGTTAGTTGAAATCCATGAACTTTATATGGTTTAACGTGGTGAAATTCATGAAACACACCTAAGCTAAAAGAATGCATGCAATGTGTTTGATAAAATGCCTAGGGTGATAAGATTCATGTCCCATGATTTAGTAGAGCTTAAATGACAAGTCCATGCTCTGTGCTTTATGTTTCCACATGAAGTCCACATAATTGATATGTGTTGTTATTGTGGTATGGATTGAGCATGATATTGAATACAGACAAGTATATACATGGTGTATGAATTTCCCTTCCATATATAAGATGTTGAGGACTATGTTTAGATGAAATCCCTTATTTATGATATTGTGAATTGTGGACTCTACTCTTATGATCAAGTCGGTCGTGTGTGTCAGTTTCCTTCCATCGAGTCCTGGGGGTACTTGTACCCAAAAACCATAGTTGTGTGCCTAGAGCCATGTCATGTTTCACGAAACCCAAAATCAAGCCATGATTTAGTAGAAATCAATCAGTCATGTGACTCAAGAAACCTCATGATCTCAGTCAATTATCAGGTATCAGTAGTATTCTATCAGTCAACAGAATTTAGTAAACTCAGTCCATGTCTAGTCAGTTAATCATGTTTAGTCTCTTTAGATAGGAGTCGGAGTTACCACCGAGTGAACCCAAGGATGGGAACACATACTATCAGATAAGGTTGTTATTATTAGCAGTCATCCTTGTGTTTTAGAGCTATGTAGCCAGCATAGGTTCAGACATGAACACTGTCAGATGAGGGTTGATGATCTGGATTTGCACTGTTAGATTAGGGCCCCATCGTTCTCTTTTGGGGACACTATCAGATGAGGGTCACCCACAGTTTGTCTTTACCAGTGGCGCGGTATTAACACCCTTCCAATTAGGGTAGAGATTGGACACCAGTGCAGCTATTATAGCATACATGGGGCATGTCGATTAAACAACTACCTCCCACAATTTTGGACCTAGTCTCAGTAAAAGAACTCAGATAGTTCTTCAGATATCAGTATACCAGGACTTTTAGATACAGTCAAATTTAGTCATGGTACGGCACTCAGATAGTTCCATCAGATTCAGGACTGTTAGGCACAGTCGCCCATGTTATTAAAACTACAGTATCAGTCATGATAGTTATCAGTAAACCATGTATTAGTGTACAGATCTAACTATCATGTATTCACGATTCCAGTTACTATGTATGCATATTTTCACTCTTACGTTCATATCAGTTAGTCAGTTAGTATTGTTCATGGATGTAAACCCTTTTGCATTTAGCCTACCTCCCTCGTATACTCAGTACTCCCAATTGTACTGACGCATTTATGCTATGATACTTTCTTTTATATTACACCATAGGTTCACAGACACGAGTTCCAAATCAGCAGTAGCAGTAGCATTCCAGCACCCAGAGTTGTAGTGAGTCCTCATCCATTCGAGGATGATATTATTTTATTTCATTCATTATTTCAGTTCAATTTTGCAAGATGGAGTTAGTTGGAGACATGTTCCTTCAACTCCTTATTCAGATAGTATTAAGAGGCTTTCATATTTAGTCCATATTTGTTTCAGACTTCAGTTGTTTTAGGTATTTGTTACCCCATATGGATGTTATGATTTGCCAGATATTTTATCTAGTTGAACCTTATGGCCTATTGTTCATGTTTTCCATATTTTTACATATATATATCTAGTGTACAGGTACAGATATCAGTCATGAGTTAGCTTGTGGTCCCTCGGAATCATGAGCACCGTGTAGTATTCTGGTTTTGAAAATTGGGGTGTTACATTAAGCCTATAAAATGCACCCAAGATGTGCTCGGAATGCGCCCAAGACGTACTAGTAACTTGACACATTGTAACGCATCAAGAAAATCAAGAATCGGAGGTCAAGAAGGTCGCAAAATAGTTCATTGAAGTTTAGAAGGCTTATGGAATGAAAATGTTTCAATACTTAGCCAAATTTTTGAGTGCTAAGCTTCTCTTGGGTAGCTTAAATAAGACTTTACGACTAGGCAAATTTGCAGCGTATTATATTATCTCCCTCTTGGGAATATTCGTCCACGAATATCGCTTGCTAGGCTAAGAGTGTTGATCAACTGGGCTCACTTAAAGGACATTAACATCTGAAACATGACTAGGTGACATACAACTACTGATAGATTGAGTTCTTATACTGTACATGCATATCTGATGCACGAAATACACGACTAAAGTTACTTATAATTTGAATTCTCATAATGGACTTGCATATCTAAGGCATTAAATACGTGACTGAGTTATTCTCACGAATGAATGACTGAATACACTAATAAGCTAAACTTTTTCTACTAAACATGCATATCTAATGCATGAATATCTGACTGAACTGACTCTTGAATGTATGACTAAATTTATAACAGACTGAGTTTCTCATAATAAGCATGCATGTCTGATGCATGAGTGTAGGACTAAACTAACATATGAATGTATGACTGTATATGCAATGATAACTGATGTGAAGCTTGTAATAAAAATCTATGCATGCAACTGAACAGGGTATCTCCCCCTTGGGACAATATGTCCCTCTATGAATGCTTAAATTTACTAAGATACTCAAAAAAACTGAGGCGATATACAAGGCACCTACAATTGAATCATAACTGAACATCTGGAATCTGAAGCTAATGCACATGAAGATAAAAGACTTATAACGTACCCAAATTTATATCGGGGAAACTTTCTGGATCATGGTGAGTCTAAAGTGTATAGAGTCGGTTCTGATGCTAGCCACTATTAGTACCAGAAGTGTCACCCTGCTGATGCAAATCTCTACCCCTCTGGGCTAGCACTCTACACTCTCGCATCCTATGTCCAAGTTTACCATACCCAAAACATACATCGTTGTTTGCTCTACAAATATCTAGATGGTTCTTTCCATACTCTCCATAATATGGATAGGTACAATCACTTCATACCCTACTCTGGGCTTTGGAGCCTGGCATCCCATCATAACTAACATCCCTGAAGTAAGGTATGGGTACACTAGCTTAGGATGGAGCTAGGACTGAAATTTATTGACTATGGTGAGAACGACTACCACCCTATGACCCTGGCTAGGAGAAACTATGACTTCCCATTTTGGCTTTTTTATTAGATCTCTCTCTTTTCTTTATTTTATCTGACTCAATCTGTTGTGCATGCATCATCAACCTAGCAAGATCCATGTCTCAATATTGCATGGCAGTTTTGCACTCCTTCAAAACTAACCCGGATACACCCATCACAAACTTACTCAAACTTGCTCTAGGGTCAGTTATTAACTCAGGGGCATACTTAGCTAGCTGATTGAACTTTAGAAAATACTCCTTCACTGTCATGGATCCTTTCCTTAGGTTCATAAACTCTTTTACCTTAGCTTCTCTATCTCTAGTGGAAAAAACTGATCTAGAAAGGCATCCTGAAATACCTGCCAGGTCATAGGAGCAGCATCCTCCCCTCTATTTTTCCACCACGTCACAACCCAGTCATAAGCGATATTTTTCAACCTATAGAAGGCCAGCTCTACACTCTATCCCTCAGACACATGCATAACTTGGGTGATTTTCTTTACCTTCTCTAGAAACAACTGCGAGTCCTCACCTACCTTAGACCCAAAGAATTCTAGTGGGTTTATTTTCATGAAATCTCTAATTCTGGCTGTGGCTGAATCCCCTTCTTTATAAGGTGGGGTTGTAGCCTGACGGTTACCTTGGACAGTAGTTGTCACAGCTTGGGATAGCGCCTGGAAAGCTACCTGAAACTCTGCATGTGACACATTATCATTTAAAGGATCTATGGGTTGAGGGGCTGACTGATTCCCTATTCTTTTCTTGGGAGGTATGTCTGGCAAAAAAAAGAGGAATAAGGATTAGAGTGAGAGTTCAACTTGACCTTTTGCACATTGGTACGACTTGAACACTGAAAGAAGGAAAACTATTCATAAAAACATTTTATAGCCTCCTGCACATAAATGTGGTGTGCAACACACCTATGCATAAGACTCTACTAGATGTGGCTTTTCAGACTTCCTAGGACTCTATTGAACCTTAGGCTCTGATACCAAGTTTGTAATGCTCTAATTTTCTATAACTGGAATGCCACACGGTACTCATGATCCTGAAGGACCACAAGCTAACCCTTTTCTGATATTTGTACCTGATCATTGTATAATATAATAAAATAAATGCAAAAACTGGCGAAAACTTTCCTTAAGGTTCAAAATATCAAAAATACACAAATCTGAAAACTGAATACTTATACATTTTTCCGAAAAGCCTCTAACTGTCTGAACTATGAAGTTGATGGTACATGTCCCCAACTTACTCCATCTACTAAAATAAATTGAATATAATAATGTACTAAAATTATAATTCATCCTCAAAAGATAAGGAGTTACTGCTACGTCTACTGCTGCTGACAGGAACTGAGCTGCTAAGGGTGCTCTAAGTCTTGTGCTTCTGAACCTATGGTGTAAGTAAAAGCACCATAGCACAAATACGTTAGTACATTGGAATGTACTGATTATCCAAATGAGGTAAGGCTAAATACAAGGGCTTATGCATGAACAATTACTTAACTGAATGATATGCAAGAGCTAAATTAGCATACATAGAGAATCTATAACTATTGAACATACTGCATATACTATGACTGAGCATACTGGGATTGAATCTGATAACTGATACTGAATATACTATCAATATGAGGTTTCTAAACATGTTGAGATTCTGAGTATCTACAGCTATTAAAACTAAAATCTGAGTTTACTGATGCTAACTGACTGTGTCAGAGATTAGGCCTATCTAGCTGGTGATCTCTGAATATACTGATAAGAACAATGATTGAAGAAATTTGAGATCAAGCCTATCTAGTGGGTGATCTCTGAATCTACTGATAATGATAATAATTAACTGAGATTGAGATCAGGCCTATCTAACGGGTATTCTCTGGATCTGTTGGTATTAATACTGACTTACTTTATTTGAGACCAGGCCTATCTAGTGGGTGGTCTATGAATTTGTGGAACTATTTAAGTTCCTCATTAAACTGAGTGACTATATCTAATAGTACTGAATTTTTGAAGTTCTATTCTAAAGATTGAGACTGAAACTGTCGCTGTAATTATGGGAGTTCTCACTTAATCGACATGCCCCAACTCTGAACTAGTGAGGTCCAACCTGTAACCCCAGCTAGAAGGGTGTCAGTACTGGTCAATGGGTAAAGACACTCTATAGTCAAGCCTCTCTAACGGGTGACCCTGAAGAGGAAGTTAGGACTAAGGCTATGGGTGAATCTTGCAAGTAGTCAAGCCTTTATCTAATGGGTGACTCCTCGTCCTGCGTTGGCTACGCAGTTCTAGAGTACATGGATTGGTGCTAACGAATCTGACTTTCTAATGCGAAAGCCACCATCCCTATACTCGCTGGGTGCTATTTTCTACTCCCAACTGAAAGACTCTAAATACTGATATCTAAGACTGTATTATACTAAACTGAATCTATTTCTGATCATACTATCTGACTGATCTGAACTAAGCTTTCTGAGTTCCTTTGACTAACGGAATAAAATTGAATTTTATTATCAGTCTGAATACTACTAAGTTCTGAACTGAAAACTGAATACAGAATACAGAATACTTGAACTAAACTGATTATGAAATTACTGAGTCTTTCTAAACTCTGTAGCTGACTGAGTTCTGATAAATTCTATAATAAGCTAAGAATACTACTGAATACTACTGAGTCTGAGCAGAATACTGAGATTTACTGACCTTTCTTAATATTTTATCACTGACTAAATTCTACTGATCATAGCATGACTGAGATCATCTTGAAACATGACATTGGCTCTAGGCACACAACTATATTTATCGGGTACAAGTACCCCTAGGACTCAATAGAAGGAAACTGACAAGACATATTACTTCTTAAAAACATAACCAACATCAATGATTTATTCTACAACAATTGGGGACATTTCACGAAGCACATGCTCATCATAATCTTATTCACGAATGGAAAGGCATATAAACAAGTCATACTTTCATCAATCTCATCTCATGAACATCTCATCCAACATTCATAATGCATGCAATATCATGAAAGTCATTCTTGGTCATAAGTAAAACATGCATTTACCACTTGGGTCACAATCAAGCTATAATGCATAATATTTATTCTCTTAGCCATTTTATCAAACACCTAGGATGCATGAACTTATACATGGTTGAGGATTTCTTATCCACATGGTAAAAAAACTATATTCCCTTCATATAGGCATTCTATCAAACACTTGAATGGTATAAGCTAGTATACTTGCTTACATAATATAATTTCTCTTGTTTAATTTACATGAATAAGTCATCGAGTTATTGAAAGGCATAGTAATTGCACATAATATTAATCAACTCATAAGTATCAGAATTTAAGGCTCTAACATGAATTCATATATTACTACACTTAAAATTATTAATTTCAGCTACATCTTGCACTTAATCATGGAGTAGAAACCCAACCAAAGTTATAATCATGAATACACTTAAATCAAGTCATGGATACTACACCCATCTTGTAGTTCAAGAGCTCAACATGACATTCATATAAATCATCCACACTTAACTAGTTTCTCCATAAATCTTGAGATAACTCATGTAATTAACACTCAATCTAATATCTTAATCAAGATCAAACTTAGATATAATACAAGATCTACAAAATCAACTAACTTAAAGAGTTTATCATGAACTTCATGGAATTCATCTCATACTAGAATTAAATCTTGCAACTTGTACTCTAAATCATGAATCAAAACTCAACAACAACAAAATAATAAACTTCAATCCAAACAAATCATAAATCATAAATCATGAAGTTTTAAAAATGGATTTTGGACTTCATGAGCGAAAGGAGCCATGAATGAACATCTAGCATACCTTGCTATTTGATTCTTGAAAGGTTAGGAAGATTCTTGAACTTGGACCTTCAATAGAAGACCTTCTTCTTATTCTTGAAGAATATTGAGAGAAAGGAGTATATTTTGGTTGAATTGAAGAATAATTTCGTGTTAAGGGGTATATATAGGGGTGGCAAAAGGCTAAAATACCCCTAAGGAAACAAATCAAGTCACATCTATCCCTCAGTTGACTAGTTTGATATGCTGAAGTAAATTGGGTATAACTTTTTACTCCGATGTTCAAATTTAATAAAACTAATTGAATTGGAAAGAAGACTCAAAGATATTTCATTTGATATATATCAGCTCTCCCAGTTTATTATATACAGGAAATTATGATTGTTGGAAGTTGATCCTATAATTTTGGCTTAAAATGCACCCGAAATATGGAAGCATTTCAAACCAGTGGTTTAAGCCTCTAAAATGCACCCAAGATGTACTAGTAACTTGACCCATCATAACGCAACAATAAAATCAAGAATCAGAGGTCAGAAAGGTCGCAAAATAGTTCATCAAAGTTTAGAAGGCTTATGGAATGAAAAAGTTTCAACACTTAGCCAAATTTTGAGTGCTAAGCTTCCCTTGGCTAGCTTAAATGAGCCTTTATGACTAGGCAAATTTGTGGGGCATTACATAACTATAAAGGTGCGAGTCCAACGGACGAACACTGGAAACTCATGTTTGCCAACATGAAAGGTGGTCATAGTGACCTTATATAATACTATGCGGTACATGGGAATCCTCTAAGTACATTGTACATATGTATCATGGAGAGTGAAGGGTACTTAGGAATCCCCCACTCTTATGGTATCTCCAATTTGTGTAGTTACATGCATCGGGGCTCGTTCAGGATGTTATACTGGACTCATATAGCCCATGGATGGTTCTAGGACAGTTAAGCTTCACATGCCCAGGTTAATGATTTTAAATACATGCTAATCTTGGTTTAATTTCCTGGTATGGTTATATATATACATATGATTTTTATGGATATGGTTGGTGTACTTGGTTTAACAGGATGACATTATTTTATCCTTATCTTGAGTTCATGCTAGCTTTCACCCGCTAACCCATGTTTGGGTAGTTGTATCTCCACATGATGTAGGAATTATCTATTCTTGTAACGCCCTAAATCTGGTACCCAAAATGCTACACGGTGCCCAGGACCCCGAAGGACCACAAGCTAATCCATGACTGATATTTGTAACAGAGCATTGAATAATACTAATAATATCGTAAATGCGGAACATGAACTGAAAGGACATAAGGTTCAATACTAATACATAACTGAAAATATGGTATAACAATACCAAAACAACTAAAGTAACTGTCTGACATGCTATAGTCTGAAAGCCTCTAAACTGTCTGAATAAGGAGTTGATGGGACACGCCCACAACTGATTGTGAGCAAAAGCTAACACATTTAATGCTTTTAGCTCAAAATAATTGTGAATTCTGAAGCAACTCTTGTTTTTTTTATGTGTTTACTTATGATATTGCAGAAAAAGGCTAAAGAAATGAGAATAAATAATAATGGAGTAAAAGAGTTGAAAATCTGAGCAAAATAGAAGAAAACATGGCTGACAACCTCCGTGATAAGTCATCAGCCTCGTGATAGCCTATCAGCATTGGCGTCAGCCTAAACCAGGGAGTTGCAGTTTGAGGAGCATTTCTGACGACGTCGGTGATGTGGCATCAAAGTCGTGATAAGGCATCAAGAATGGTGTCAGCCTTAAGCAAAAAGTTAGCATGGGAAGAAGATATCTAATGATGTTAGTGATACATCATCAGATCCGTGATGCAGCATCATCCACATCATCAGCGTAAGACAGAAACTGAAGGTAACTGAAGCCTCTCTGATGCCATCCGTGATAGGGTGTCAACTTCTTGATGCAGCGTCAGCCTGGGTGTCACCTATTTCGAATAATTTTATTAATTTTGTTATTTTATTTCCTTAATTAGGTTTTAGTATAAATAGCATCTTTTAGGGTTTTTGATTCATTCATAATTCATCTATCTGAACAATTTTACTTTGGAGAAGAGAGAGACACACACTGTTCTCTTTTATCAATTATTATTAGTTGTTCTTCTCAACTATTTTTTTTGAGTTTCTACTTTGTGATTTTAACTGCAGAGATTACTCATTGTTTTCTATCTAATCGTAAGTTATCCTTAATATTATGAAATCAACTTGTGATTTTGTTCATCAAATCATAAGCGGCTAATTCCATTAGCCGGGGTTATGGGATCCATGGATTAGGGTTTGATATGATACTAGGTGTTTAACCATCTTAAAATTCTGTTGTCTTAACTGAAATCTAATGGTTGCAAACATTAGATTATGCCTTAGGTTTTATTTGCTTCTAACAGAGAAATAGACTAGAGGATATGAATTATCAACAGGGATTCGAAAGCTACCAACCTTCTGTTTAATGATTAATTCCTTAACTGGATTAATCTACCTAAGATAACATCCTATTAGAAATAGTTAAGTTATCTAAGTTCAAGAGAATTAGATAATAAATTGTCTGATGAGGTCGATAGATAAGTCAGATAGTATAATCATCAGGGATATTCTGTTGTTCTACTCATTCTGAGAATCTCTAGCATTACTTAGTATCTGTCAATTTCCAAAACCCTTGGTGAACACAGCTCTAGTTTCCCATTTATATTGATTACTACACTAAAGTTCATAAAGTGAAATTTGATTCATTGCGAACCTTAAACCCCCATCTTTCGAAAATGGTAAACTATCAGTAAAGCATTTTGTAAACAAATTAATGTTCACACCCTATTCCCTATGGGATTTGACCCCAACCTAGTTGGGTTTTATATTGACAATGATCGTTTATACCCATTCAAGAGTGTAATTTGAGCGTTATCAACAACTAACTTCATCTACTGAAATAAATCAAAAACTGAAATAGTAATGTAATCATTATGTCCTCGAAGGATGAGGATTCACAGTTGACTCTGACTGTTGAACTGGGATGCTACTGATGATCTGAAGCTCGTACTTCTAAACCTATGGTATAAGTTACCATAGTGAAAATGCATCAATACTTTGAATGTACTGGTATACAAGTGAGGTAGGCTGAATGCAAATGGTTCTTATACATAAAAAATACTAATTAACTGACAAACATGAATGTGAGAATACATGCATGACTACATAACTGTAATTGAGATCGTGATAGGACTGAATATTGAGTTCTGGCTATTGAGTCTACTGATATTGACATCTGAGTTCTGATGAGTGAGAAAGACTGATACTGTATTACTAAATATTGAGGAACTAATATTATGTTACTGATACATAAATAATTGTGTCTGACAGTTTTGATTATGAAGAACTAGTCTGGTTAACTGTATTTGATAGTCCTGAAGCTGAATATTGATAACATGAGTTGACATTATTGATAACATAAGTGACTATATCTGTCAGTCCTAAATCTGATGGAACTAGATGAGTCCCGTACTGTATCTGAGTTGATTGTATCTAACAGTCCTGATATCCAAAGAACTATCTGAGTTCTTTTACTAAAACTGAGACTAAAATTGAAACTATGGGAAGTAGTCATCTAATCGACATACCCTAATTAAATGAATAATACTAAATTGGGGTCCAATCTGTAACACCAATTAGAAGGGTATCAATACTGCACTACTGGTAAAGACACTGTGAGAACCCTATTTTGGCTGGTACTTAAAATGAGAATGGTGGGAACCCTAAACTAACAAGTTAAGCCACCTTATCAACCCTAAACTAGCAGGTTAGATGTCTCAAACTACTCTGGCTACATAGTTTTCGAACACAAGGATTGCTTCTAAGAATCACACTCTAAACTGACAGGTGAGTTCCCATCCTTGGGTTCACTCGGTGCTGGTTTCTACTCCCATCTGAAAGACACTGAACTGATTAACTGAACTAAACTGATTAGCTAAACTGAATTGATTAACTGAACTGAACTGATACTAATGGTATTATTTAGCGAAGCTAAACTGAGTTTACTGAGTTTCATTGAATAACAAAATGTATGGAGTTCTGAGGACTGATTGAGAGTACTAAAGTTACTAAGATTACTGAGAATACTGAATTTTCCTGGGTTACAGAATACTAAGATCACTAAGATTACTAAACTACTAAGATTACTGAGATTTCTGAGATTTCTTGAGTCACATGACTGACTGAGTTCTATGGATCATGACTTGACTGATAGTATCATGAAAACATGCTATGGCTCTAGGCACACATCTAATGTTTTGGGTACAAGTACCCGCCAGAACTTGATAGAAGAAAACTGACAAAGCTTGACTTGCTTGAACACATAACTAACATCATAATCCATAATGCATTTATTAAAGCATATCATCAAACAACGGATATGCATAAACTTGTACATACATGGGGATTTCATGATATCATGCTAATTGGGCACTTTTCCTTCACATAGTCATTTAATCAAACACATGATAGGCATAGTATGTGTAAACAACATTCTTTCAACAATTAAATATCCTGGTTTTAATTCTAATTTCATCATTCAAGGGTTTAATTATAGGTTTACATGAACCTACACATATACTAATCAATTCCACATGAAATACATCACAAATAGGGATAAAGATTCAATTAGTCATTTATCAACATGAACACTAGCAGCCCAACATGAAATTCATAGAGGAAAATTCATAAACTTGAACTTAGAGAAAGGATTTTTGGGCTTCATGGACGAAAGGAGTCCATGAATAAACACTATGCATATATAAGTTGAGTCTTCTCGAAGGTTTGTGGAAGAAAAGTTGAATTCTTGGCTAAGAATTAAGCACCTAGGTTTCTTGTTCTAGGGGATTGATCCTTGAGAGAAACCCTAATGTTTGTTATTGTGAAATAATGAAAAAATGAGCTGAGATCGGGTATAACTGGGTATATATAGGTGGGTGGTAAAAGACCAAAATACCCATATTAAAATAATCTAAAATAATTTAGTGGAACATACGATGGTAGGGTGCGATGATCTATTGCTAGGTCAATGGTCCGTCGGACCTCTCCGTCGGACTGAGACAGAACTGGGTCCTACTGCCTTTGTGCGATGGTGGGGTGCGACGGTCCATCGCTAGTCTGACGGTTCATTGGACCTCACCATCGTATTCATAAAGAGGGATGGATCATTGCCTCAATATGGTGGTCATGGTTGATGGTTCGTTGCTTGTCCGATGGTCCGTTGGCCTGCACTGTTGCACCTGGGTGGTTTTACTATCTTCTATTTTTCTGCCATAACTTCCTCGTCCGATACCGGATTTTTATGAAATTTATATCGATGGAAAGCTTATTCAATTTTCCACATGATAGAAAGTGAAATAATAGGAATACCACGTGTACAATGATGGTTTCATATTTCAAAGCAAGTTCTAATATTCTCGAGATGTTTTTGAGCTAGGAAAAGGTACAAGGTATTAAATATATCCCTCTTGAGAACTTTCGTCCTCGAATGAGACTAAGAGTGAGGGGAAGAACATAAACTGACGTACATACTAAACATGAATAACTGGAACATGATCTCATGACTAACATGACTGATAAACTGAACATATCATACTGAACATGTATATCGAATGAATGTGTAACTGATTCCTGAATGCATGACTGAGTATTATGATAAACTGAGTTTTTACTCAAAATGGGAATGCATATATAATGTATAATTACATGACTGAACTGATATAATAATGCATGGCTGAGTATGCAAGGGTACTTAGTACCAAGTTTGTAATGGGTATTTGAGCATGAACTGAATACCAAGTTTGTAATGGTAATTTGAATAGGGAACTGATACGTTCAAGAAAAACTATTACGTAACTAAAAAGTACTGATGACCCCATGATTAATGCTAGAAGTATGCATGAACGGGAACCTGAGAACATGACTGAGGCTAAAACATGATAGATAAACTGAATTTCATGAACTGAAATGAGTCCCTACATACATGGATCACGATTTAATTTGGAGTTGAGGCCAACTTATGAGTACCCCTACTCCAAATTGAATTCATTATGTGAAAAGGGAGTAGGATGCTTATGTTATGAAGGTTCGGGGGATCATAGCATATCTCCCCCTTGGGACACTAGGTCTTTCTAGGAATACTATCTTTGCTGAGCTACTAAGGGAAACTGAGGCAATATGTAAGGCACCTAGAAACTGAATCGTGACTGATTATCTAAGATCTAAAACTTGAGGCCTGATACTTTATCTAAGATGAAGTAACTAAGCTTCATGCACTGTAACTGAGATTACTGAAAGATTTATGAGGTGCTGAGCACGAATACATAAATATACTAACTCATCAGATTAAATTGATAACTGATAGTTGAATACTGGGCATGTGAGACTAGTCTGTACTTAGTCCAAATAACTTGACTAAGGCTGTAAAATATTATGCATAGGAGATAATGATTGACTGGATAACATAAGGTAACTGAGAATGGATGAGCAAAAATGTATCACCTCAAGAATGCTAGGCTAGGCATATAACATGATGTGGAAACATTTTGTAGATTGAGGTACTAAAATACTAATAAATGAGTAACTGATAGCTGTAGCATGGGTTAAGCAAGTCTGGAACTGAACTGAGTTTCTGATCTGGTTACTGGACTGAAGTTGGCATTATAACTAAAACTATAACTAAGATTCTTACTGGAACTGAATGATGGGTTATGATAACTGAATACTGATAACTGAGGTTCAGACTGGTACTGAAATAGTGAATTCTAAGACTAAATACTGATTACTAGGTACTAAATATTGAAATTGTAACTGAGATGGCAATTGAGTTTTCATAGTACTCGATGGGGACTGACATAAGTTAAGGATCAGAATAAACATTCACACTCTGTACTTTTCCAAATTTTAAATACAACATCATGATAACCACTTACTTGCACACTAACATGACACTCAAGCCTATCCTCATAACTACACCCTCTTGTAAAACAAGCATGACACAATCTTCTCTTAATATGAAGCATTTTCTCTCTCCCATCTAAGCAAATATTCATCACTACATTATTCCATAAGGAGAGCTTACAAAAGGATTACATCAGGAGAACCTGAAAGGTGAATAGGCACTGACTAAAGTTGACACATGACTAAAACCTGAGGGATAGAATGTCAACAACATGGATTTACCAAAAAGGTCTGAACTGAGGATTACATAACATAGTCTGAACTTATCTAATCAGTGGGGGTGTAGCATGAGTCATGAAAGCTGAGTATACCTATAAATCATGATATATGTACATAATTTATGAACTGCATGACCTGAGGTTGGAGTTTCTGTGTTCATAAGAAATAATTCATAATACTGAGTGGGATAGAACTCCTTATGCGGCGAACTGAGAGCGTACAAGAGTCTATGAGAAACATGTGAATATAAGTTGTGTTTATGGAATTGAGTTATGAAACATGTGTAGGCATCATGTTGGTTGAAGTACAAAACTTGTACTGAGATAAGGATGGATCGGGAATCCTCTTGCCTTACTGATCTTTCTATTCACACTAGCACTACAACTGGAATTCTGAGAACCTGAATTAGTCACTTGATCTATCATCTCCCCCTTAGCTTTAAGCCATCATCATAAGTCTGTGAACACTTTACTAAGCCTTGAATTGAACTACAATCATCACCATATACTTACACTCTGTTAGACACATGCTTGCCTTACTAAACACATTACCTGCTACTATTTCCTCATATACTAATAATATCGCATTTCCTAATTCACATCCACCTCTACATATTTAATTTCAAATCAATAGTCTTAATTTTTTGCATGCACTGTTCAAGCCTACGGGTTCACTTTGGTAAAACTATCCCTCTGAATACGTAATCTATTCAATTTGGATGATATTATCCCAACTCTACTAGTGCCAAACTCCTGGGTTCATGCTTCTAACTCTAGGTCTATGCTATCATAGGATTCTGAGAAGAAATCTGAGGACATTTCTAAATTCGGGTTCAAAAATAGGTCCTCATGTTCATGAATATAAGTTGCACAACTTTGGGATAGAACTAGACTGATGGGATACTTTAAGTCTGAGACCAATCCCATAACTGATTGCAGGGACTATCTGAGGAAGCTCTATCTGTAGGAATGGATCTTCAATGCTTTTATTACCTTAAAAGTAAGGTGGAGTTGACATTAGTGAAGCATGATGAGAATCTACATGAGTTTCTGAGAGGACCTTTTTATAGCATGATCTGAGACATGAAAGAAGGAAAACTGTTCCTAAAACATGTCATAGCCTTCTGCACATATATATGGTGCATAACATACCCATGTCCAAGACTCTGCTAGATTGGATTTCAAACTTCCTAGGACACTGTTGAACCTTAGGCTTTGATACCAAGTTTGTAACACCCCGAATCTGGTACCTGAAATGCTACACGGTGCCTATGACCCTGAAGGACCACAAGCTAACCCATGACTGATATCTGTAACTGAGCACTGAATAATAATAATAATAATATCGTAGATGCAAAAATATAAACTGAAAGGCCATAAGGTTCAAAACTATTACATAACTGAAAATATGGTATAACAATGCCAAAATAACTGAAGTAACTGTCTGACATGCTATAGTACGAAAGCGTCTAAATTGTCTGAATAAGGAGTTGATGGGACATGTCCCCCACTAATTCCATCTACTAAAATAAATTAAAAACTAAAATAGTAATGTAATCATCATATCCTTGAAGGATGAGGACTCACAACTAACTCTGATTACTGAACTGGGACGCTACTAATGCTCTGAAGTTCATACTTCTAAACCTATGGTATAAGTTACCATAGTGAAAATGCATCAATACTTTGAATGTACTGGTATACAAGTGAGGTAGGCTGAATGCAAATGGTTCTTATGCATGCACAATAATACCTGGCTGACTAACATGAATATTATAATACATACATGACTACGTAACTGGAACTGAGATTTTGATAGGACTGAATATTGAGTTCTGACTATTGTGTCTACTAATATTGATATCTGAGTCACTGATAAGTGAGAAAGACTAATACTGTATTACTAAATACTGAGGGACTAATACTATGTTACTGATACATGAATAACTATGTCTGACAGTTCTGATTATGAAGAACTGGTCTGGTTAACTCTATTTGACAGTCTGAAAGCTAAATATTGATAACATGAGTTTTGATAACTGATATAACTGATAACATGAGTGACTGTATCTGACAGTCCTAAATTTGATGGAACTAGCTGAGTCCCATACTGTATTTGAGTTGACTATATCTGAAAGTCCTAAAATTTAAAGAACTATCTGAGTTCTTTTACTAAGACTGAGACTGAGACTAAAACTGAAACTGTGGGAAGTAGTCATCGAACCAACATGCCCCAATTAAGCGAATAATGTTGAATTGGGGTACAATCTATAACCCCAATTTGAAAGGTATCAATACTGTGCCACTGGTAAAGACACTGTGAGAACCCTATACTGGCAGGTACTGAAAAAGAAAATAGTGGGAACCCTAAACTGACAAGTTAAGCCACCTTATCAACCCTAAACTGACAGGTTAGATGTCTCAACCTACGTTGTCTATGTAGTTCTGAAACACAAGGATTGCTTCTAAGAATCACACCCTAAATTGACAGGTGAGTTCCCATCCTTAGGTTCACTCGGTGCTAATTTCTACTCCCACCTGAAAGACACTGAACTAATTAACTGAAATGAACTGATAAGCTGAACTAAACTGATTAACTGAATTGAACTGATACTAATGGTATTGTTTAGCGAAGCTAAACTAAGTTTACTGAGTTACGTTGACTAATGGAATATACTAAGTTCTGAGGACTGACTGAGAGTGCTAAAGTTAGTGAGATTATTGAGAATACTAAAGTTTCTTGGGTTGCAGAATACTGAGATCACTGAGATTACTGAACTACTAAGATTACAGAGATTTATGAGATTTCTTGAGTCACATGACTGACTGAGTTCCATGGATCATGACTTGACTAAGAGTATCGTGAAAAAATGACATGGCTCTAGGCACACAACTAATTTTTTGGGTACAAGTACCCCCAGGACTCGATAGAAGAAAACTGACAAAGCTTGACTTACTTGAACATATAACTAACATCATAACCCATAATGCATTTATTGAAGCATTTCATCAAACATGGGATATGCATAAACTTGTACATACATGGGGATTTCATGATATCATACTAATTGGGCACTTTTTCTTCACATAGGCATTTAATCAAACACATGATAGGCATAGTATGTGTAAACACCATTCTTTCAACAATTAAATATCATGGTTCAATTCTAATTTCATCATTCAAGGGTTGAATTGTAGGTTTACATAGACCTACACATATACTAATCAATTCCACCTAAAATACATCACCAAATAGGGATAAAGATTCAATTAGTCATTTATCAACATGAACACTAGCAGCTGAACATGAAATTCATAGAGGAAAAATTATAAAATTGAACTTAGAAAAAGGATTCTTAGGATTCATGGATGAAAGGAGTCCATGAATAAACACTATGCATACCTGAGTTGAGTTTTCTCGAAGTTCTATGGAAGAAAACTTGAATTCTTGGCATGGAATTAAGCACCTAGTGTTTCTTGTTCTTGGGGATCGATCCTTGAGAGAAACCCTAATGTTTATTATTGTGAAATAATGAATAAATAAGCTGAGATCAGGTATAACTGGGTATATATAGGCGGGTAGTAAAATACCAAAATACCCTTGTTAAAACAATCTAAAATAACTAAGTAGAACATATGATGGTGGGATGCGATGGTCCGCCAAACTGAGACAGAACTGGGACCTACTGCCTTTGTGCGATGGTGCTTGTCCGAGTGTCCGTCAGACCTCGTCGTTGTACTCATCCAGAGGGATGGATTACTACCTCGATGAGATAGTCCTGGTCAATGGTCCGTTGCTTATCCGACAGTCTGTCGGCCTGCACTGTCGCACTTGGGCGGTTTTATTGTCTTCTATTTTTCAGCCATAACTTCCTCATCCGATACCAAATTTTTATGAAATTTGTATCGATGGACCGATTATTCAATTTTCCATGTGATAGAAAGTGAAAATCTTAGGAATACCATATGTACAATGATAGATTCATATTTCAAAGAAAGTTCTAACATTCTCGAGATGCTTTCGAGCTAGTAAAGATGTAATCCTCAATCCATTTCATAATTTGATTTTTAATAAGGATTTTGTGGTGTTTGTTCGCCTCTTGAAACATTCTATGGCATAAAAACAATAAAAGTTTTTATTGAATCTTTCAAAGCCCCAGGGGACTATGCTTAAGACTTTCAAAAGCCCTTGGGGGATATAGTTATGAATTTTAAGTCAAAATTTGGAGTCAAACATATTTTAATGAAATTGGTATGGCATAATATGAATGGCTCTCAAGTTTTGGTATGACATACCAAAATGAAAATGCCTTAATGAAATACTTCATGATTTATAATTTATAAAACCTTTTCATTGGGCTATAATGGGAATTGTGTAGCTTCGCCGAGAAGGCATACATCCTCGTGACTAACACCCAAAATCTATGTTTTACCGACATAGGAATGTCATACCTTAATTGGACGATGAATGGTATCCTAATATAAGGATTATAGAGGGGTTTTAGACTATTGATGACTTTAGCCTATCTTTGGTTCTTGCATCAAATTTGAACTGAGGCCCCGCTGGTTTATAGGATTGGACCCATATATCTTATGGATTACTGGAGGTCGGTGAAAAACTACATAGTTCAGGACTAAGTTTTAATGGTAATGTCTTTATATTCCTTGTCCCCTATCCCTTACCTTATGGTTTATATGGATAATGATTATGTGTTTTATCTATTTATCTGATTTGCATGTCAGAACTTGTCGTACTAATCATTCCTGAAAGCTACATCATTTTATGATGTAGATTTGAAGGCCTTTCCCCATGATTCTGTACAGCGCTAGGTGTTTATTTTATCTCTTGGACAACTGGTGAGAAGTGGTGAGACCTCTATCATCCAGAAGACAATGTAATTTTCTAGTCACATTTTCAATCTTGTATTTTTTATTTTCATGGCATAGTCGGGGTCATGTCCTGACTTCGTAGGTGTCTTAAGGTTAGAGTCCTTGTAGACGGTCTTTGTAGATGGTATTGGGTAACTATTTTTGAAATTATTTTTGATTCATGGATTTAATTTTAAATGTTTGTTGAACTTTGTACAATGGGATGGTTTCTGCAATTCTTTATTATGTTATGCTTATGATGTAAGGTTAAGGAGTTATCGCAGGCCATCGTTGATTTGGGATGCCCGTCAGAACCATGACCATGGTTCAAATCGTGTCACTATATTTGGAACCTATAGAGAATCAATGACTTCTGGTTCATTGGCCAAAAGGTACAGGTGTCAAAATCTGACATCAAACAAGAAAGTTATGGATGTTTTACTGAAAGCAGTCGGAACTGCCCAGGTATGACGAACAATTCGACGGACTGTCGAGTCTATGATGGACTATCGCAACTAGGGTAGTAACTCACTTTTGTCCCAAGTACAATGGCCAAGACGACGAACCATCGGGTATGTGATGGAACGTCGCTAAGATAGTCGCGATGAGGCAGTGTGGCCTCAACCTGGCCAATGTGTGTGTATGATCCGACAGACCATCAAGTATGCGACGGACCATCGCTGAGGCCGTCGCATCGAGGCAGTGTTTTCTTTTCTTATTGATGTGTGATGTACAATCCAACGGACCATCAGATTAAGCAATGGACCATCTCATCGATCATCGTAGATCCCGTTCAGCATTTTAAACTCATTTTTAAAAGGGCTTTTTGGTATTTTTCCCACTCTTTTTAGCCCTACTTATACCTGATCAAGGATCACAACCTCACTTTTTCCTCTTCAACATCAAAAATAGGGTTTCTAAGAAATCAAAACTCTTTTTTCTTCTTCAAGAAAAATCAAGAGAGATCAAGAGAAATCAAGAATCTCTCCAAGAGCCTTTAAGAAAGAGTTATCCTAAGGTATGTAGATGTTGATTCTTGGGTCCCTTTCATCCAAGAAGCTCAAGAACCCTTTTCTAAATTTCAAAGATTTTATGTTTATGAGTTTTTATGATTCATGTGAGTTGAAATTGATGTTCATGCTGGTATTGAGTTTTATTCATGGTTGTTTACAAGGTTTTCAAGCTTTGACCCTAGTATGTGATATTCATGTGATGTGAATGATAAACCCTCTTCAAGTTGCTTGTTAAGTGATATGTTCATGTCAATTAAGTGAAGAAATTATTGAATAAGCAAAGCATGCTCCCCATATGCTTGATAAAATACTTATGTGAAGGAATTAGAGCCATTATAACATGTTGACTAGAAATCCCCAATTGTGTGCATGCCAAGTGTTTGTTGAAAAGCCTTAGTGAATGAATTATGGCATGATAGCATGAAATTCCCCCAATTATGTTATATTTGATACATTCTAAGACTTTAATACATGCTAAGTTTTTGATGAATAAATCATGACATGATAGTATGAAGTTCCCCCAATTATGTGCTCTTTGATACATGACAAGACTTTAATACATGCTAAGTGTTTGATGTAAGACTAGTTTAATGGAATATGAGCCAATAGCATGTCTCCCTATATTATAGCATGTTTATGATTCCTAAAAAAAGCTTTAGTAAGTGTGATGGTGAATGAATGTCCATGGTCTTGATTATTCAAGAATAGTTATGTTTTACTTTTATGTTATTGAGTCCTGGGGGTATTTATACCTGACAATTTAGTTGCAGTCTAGAGCCAATGTCAATTTTCACGACAATCCTAGTCAAACCATTATTCTCAGAAATCAATGAGTTATAGAACTCTGTACTCTCAGATAGATACAAAACTTAATAAATCTCAGTAATCTCCGTAATCTTAGTATCACTAGTAATCTAGCCTAATTTTTGTACTCAGCTCAGATCTAGTAATATTTAAATGTTTAGTTCAGGCCTCAGTGGTATTCGAGTAATCTATTCAAAGATCTATATCATTCAAACAGATAACGAGATTCAATAGTATTTTGTTAAATACGAAACCAAGTGAATTCAGCTTAATTCAATCAGACCATTCGAGAAACATAATCAGTATCAGATTCAGCTCAGTTTATATTCAGTTAAGAATTAGTTTAGAGCCTTTTAGTTGGGAGTAGGAGCTAAACCCGAGCGAGTGCAGGGATAGCAGCTCCCTGTTAGAGAGGTAGAGTTGTTAGGAGCAATCTCTAAATTCCAGAACTATATAGCCAACGCAGAATGTAGGAGACACCCGTTAGAAAAGGCTTGCCACCTGTTAGATAGGCTTGACAATTATACTACCTTAGGCTTCACTTTATGCGAGGGTCACCCATTAGAGAGGCTTGACCAGAGAGGTATTTACTCGTGACACGATATTGATACCCTTCTTTCTAGAGTTATATATTAGACCCCACCAATTTAGATTTGGGATATGTCGGTTAAGTAAGCACTCCCACAGTTGCAGTTTTAGTATCTATTTTCATAGTAGAACTCAGAAATTAGGACTGTTAGATACAATCATCTATCTTAGTGAGGAACTCGGATAGTTCTATTGATTCGTGGGCCACCCACTAGATAGGCATAGTCCTATATAAAGTTATTGAGTAATCTCATAATCAGATCCTGAGATCACCCGCTAGATAGGCTTGATCTCAGTCTCAGATTTAGTTGAGTAATCTCATTATTAAATCCAGAGATCACCCACTAGATAAGCTTGATTTCAGTCTCAAATTTAGTTGAGTAATCTCATTATCTGATCCAGAGATCACCCGCTAGTTAGGGTTGATCTCAGTCTCAGATTTAGTTAAGTAATCTCATTATCAGATCTAGAGATCACCTTCTAGATAGGCTTGATCTCATTTTTAGTAAACAGAGTTAGTTGGAGACATTTCCCATCAACTCCACAGTTTAGATAGTTTAGAGGCTTTTCGAATAGATGTATCAGTATTTAGATTTTAGTTTTGTGTATTTTTAGATATTTTGAACCTTATGGCCAGTTTTTGTATTTATTATCTATATTATGCAGTGTTCAGGTATGGATATTAGTAGAGGATTAGCTTGTGGTCCTTTGGGGTCATAAGCACTATGTGACATTACGTTTTGGTTCCAAAAAATTAGGTCGTTACAAACTTTGTATCAGAGCCTAAGGTTCAATAGTGTCCTAGGGAGTCTGAAAAGCCGCATCTAGTAGAGTCTTGTGTATGGGTGTGTTGCGCTCCATATTTATGTACAAGAGGCTATAAGATGTTTTTAGGAGTAGTTTCCCTTCTTTCAGTGTTCTTGTCGTGCGAGTGAGCATGAGCTCAAGTTGATCCTTGGTCTAATACACATCTTTCTTCCATTTATAGAGTATGCCTCCTCGTAGAGATAATTCACATAGGGTTGATGACTAGCCATCTCAGCCAGCAAATCCTGAGAATAAGAGTATGTCATATGTTAACTTTTAGGCAGTTTTTCAGGTGCTAGCCCAAGCTGTGACAACTAGTGTTAAGGGTAACCGTTAGGATGTGGCCCCACCTCAGTAATATAGGGGTTTATCCACAGCCAAAATTAGAGATTTCATAAGAATGAGCCCACCAGAATTCTTTAGGTCAGTCGCAGGTAAAGACCCACAACTTTATCTAAAGGAGGTAAGGAACACTACCCAGGTTATGTATGTTTTTTAGGATGAGAGTGTAGATTAAGAATCCTATAGTTTGAATGATATTGCTCATGATTGGGTAGTGATGTGGAAGAAGGGTAGAGGGGAAGATGCAGCTCCCGTGACTTGGAAAGAGTTTTAGGATGCCTTTAAAGATAAGCTTTTCCCGCTAGAGATGAGAGAGGCTAAGGTAGAAGAGATCTTAAATCTAAGGCAAGGCTCCATGACGGTGAAAGAGTATTGTCATAAGTTCAACGAGTTAGCTAAGTATGCTCCCGACTTGATAGTTGACCCTAGAGCGAGTATGAGTAAGTTTGTGACTGGTGTGTCCGAGTTGGTCTTGAAATAGTATAGAACTGCTATGATCAATAGAGATATGGACCTTGATAAACTGATGATGCATGCGCAGCAAATTGAGGCAGATAAGATGAAAGAAAGAAAGAGAGTAAGTAAGAGAGCCAGAGTAGGTAGTCATAGTTTCTCTTAGGCTGGGTCACAAGGTGGTAGCCATTTTTAGCATAGTTAGAGATTTTCAGTCCCATCTCCATCCTCAGCTAGTGTATCCACACCAAAGTTCTAAGGTGTCAGTCATGATAGGGTGCCAGGCCCCAAAACCCAGAGTAGTGCTAGTGGTGTTCGTACCTATCCACTTTGTGGAGAGTATGGTAAGAGCCACCTAGGTATGTGTAGAGCCGGTAGTGATGTGTGCTTTGGGTGTGGTGATCCAGGCCACAGAATGCAAGAATATAGAGTACTAGCGTAGAGGGGTAGAGAGTTTCATCAGTAGGGTGCCCTTTATGGTGCCAATAGTGGTCAGCGTCAGAACAAACTTTATGTGTTTTAGGCTCTCCATGATCAGGAAAGGTTCCCTAATATAGATTCGGGTATGTTATGATCCCTTCATATTTATGATATGCATTGTTAGATCTTTTCTCCTATTTTGAGCTTATATTTCATCATGAGTCATGCATTAGTTTTAGATCTCAGTCGGTCAATCATGACCCACTTCATAGGTGCCCCGTGCACTGCCCCAGTATTTCGGCAAAGTGTGTTTAGAGGGACATAGAGTCCCAAAAGGGAGAAACCCCATGTTATTGCGATGCTTTCATGTCCTTAGACTCATTTAGTTGAATGTTCAGAATTTTCTTACAATGTTAACATCAATTATCATTGCATAGCCATTCATGCTTTCGAGAGTCAGTTCAGTCAGACATTCATGCATTAGATATGCATGTTCAGTAGAAAGAGATCAACTTTTTTGTGTGTTCATTCATGAATTCATGAGATCAATTTAGTTATGAGTCCATGCATTATATATACATGTCTATTATGATAATTCAGTTTATGAGTAGCTTCAGTCGAGTATTCCATGCATCAGATATGCATGTCCAGTATGAGAACTCAAAGTATCAGTATTTCCAGTTGCATAGTCATGAGTCAGATGCTCTTATTCCTTGAGTAAGTTTAGTTGATCAGTATTATTAGCCTATCACGTCACATTCAAGGATGAATATTTCCAAGGGGAAGATAATGTAAGACCCCACAAAATTTTCTTATAGTCTATGCCTTAGAGCATGTCAAGTGAAGCATAAATCCGATCCTATGAGATTAAGAAGTATCTTCCCAAGTGAGAAATATTTTGAACCGTATACAATTTTAATAATATCAACTTTTTGTCATGTAAAGCATTGAATAAGCTTTCCATCGATACCAATTTCGTTAAAATCCGACATCGGATGAGGAAATTATGGCCGCTTTATTGAAAACAGTCAGAACCACCCAGGTGCGATGGATGATCCAATGGACCATCGAGTCTGTGATGGACCATCGTTTGAACCGTCACAACCAAGGAAGTAACTCCTTTTTTGGCCCAAGTTCGACGACCAGGATGACGGACCATTGGGTATGCAACGGACCATCACGCTGAGGCAGTTTGGCCTCATCCTAGCCAACATGCGATGGATGATCTGACGGACCATCGAGTATGCGATGGACCATCATTGTGTCCATCGCATTGAGGCAGTATGTTCTTTTATGACTGATGTGCGATGGATGATTCGACGGACCGTCAGATTAAGCAACGAACCGTCACTTCGACCGTCGCAGACCCCGTTCAGCATTTTTAACTCATTTTTTAAAGGGATTTTTGGTTTTTTCCCACTCTTTTCAGCCCTATTTATACCTGATCAAGCCTCACAACCTTACTTTATCCTCTTCAACATCAAAACTAGGGTTTCTACAAAATCAAAACCCTTTTTTCTTCTTTAAGAAAATTCAAGAGAGATCAAGAGAAATCAAGAATCTCTCCAAGAGCCTTTAAGAAAGAGTTATCCTAAGGTATGTAGATGTTGATTCTTGGGTCCCTTTCATCCAAGAAGCTCAAGAACCCTTTTCTAAATTTCAAAGATCTTATGTTTATGAGTTTTCATGATTCATGTTAGTTGAAATTGATGTTCATGCTGTTATTGAGTTTTATTCATGGTTGTTTACAAGGTTTTCAAGCTTTGACCCTAGTATGTGATATTCATGTGATGTGAATGATAAATCCTCTTCAAGTTTCTTGTTAAGTGATATGTTCATGTCAATTAAATGAAGAAATTATTGAATAAGAAAAGTATGCTCCCCATATGTTTGATAAAATGCTTATGTGAAGGAATTAGAGCCATTATAGCATGTTGACTAGAAATCCCCAATTGTGTGCAAGCCCATGCATGCCAAGTGTTTGTTAAAAAACCTTAGTTAATGAATTATGGCATGATAGCATGAAATTCCCCCAATTATGTGATCTTCGATACATGCTAAGACTTTAATACATGCTAAGTGTTTGATGAATGAATCGTGACATGATAGTATGAAGTTCCCCCAATTATGTGCTCTTCGATACATGCCAAGACTTTAATACATGCTAAGTGTTTGATGTAAGACTAGTTTAATGGAATATGAGCCAATAGCATGTCTCCCTATATTATTGCATATTTATGATTCCTAAGAGATACTTTAGTAATTGTGATGGTGAATGAATGTCTATGGTCTTAATTATTCAAGAATGGTTATGTTTTACTTTTATATTATCAAGTCCTGGGGGTATTTATACCTGACAATTTAGTTGCAGTCTAGAGCCTGTGTCAGTTTTCATGACAACCCCAATCAAGTCATGATTCTCAAAACTCAGTGAGTTATAGAACTCTGTACTCTCAGACAGATACAGAGCTTAAGAAATCTCAGTAATCTCCGTAATCTCAGTATCACTAGTAATCTAGCCTCATTTTTGTACTCAGCTCAGATCTAGTAGTATTTAAGTGTTCAGTTCAAGCCTCAATGGTATTCGAGTAATCTATCCAAAGATATGTATTGTTCAGTTAGATAATGAGATTCAATAGTATTCCATCAGATACAGAACCAAGTGAATTCAACTTAACTCAGTCAGATCATTCGAGAAACATAATCAGTATCAGATTCAGCTCAGTTTATGTTCAGTTAAGAGTCTTTCAGTTTGGAGTAGGAGCTAGCACCAAGTAAGTGCTGGGATAGCGGCTCACCATTAGAGAGTCAGGGTCATTAGGAGAAATCCCTGAACTCCAGAACTGCGTAGCCAGCGTATGATGCAGAATTCACCCATTAGAAAAGGCTTGCCACCTGTTAGATAGGCTTGACTATTATACTACCTTAGGATTCACTTCATACGAGGGTCACCCATTAAAGAGGATTAACCAGAGAGGTCTTTACCCATGGCATGGTATTGATACCCTTCCTGTTGGAGTTACAAGTTGGACCCCACCAGTTTAGATTCGAGCCATGTTAGTTAAGTAAGTACTCATACAGTTGCAGTTTTAGTATCTATTTTTAGAGTAGAACTCAGAAATCAGGACTGTCAGATATAGTCATCTATCTCAGTAAGGAACTTAGATAGTTCCATTGATTCATGGGCCACCCGCTAGATAGGCATGGTCCCACATAAAGTTATTGAGTAATATCATAATCAAATCCTGAGATCACCCGCTAGATAGGCTTGATCTCTATCTCAAATTTAGTTGAGTAATCTCATTATCAGATCCAGAGATCACCCGCTAGATAGGCTTGATCTCAGTAATCTCATTATCAGATCTAGAGATCACCCGCTAGATAGGCTTGATCTCAGTCTCAGATTCAGTTGAGTAATCTCATTATCTGATCCATAGATCACCCGCTAGATAGGCTTGATATCAGTCTTAGATTCAATTGAGTAATCTCACTATCAGATCCCAGAGATCACCCGCTAGATAGGCTTAATATTAGTCTCAGATTCAGTTGAGTATTCTTATTATCAGATTCGGACATAATCTTTTCTTATCACTGATAGTAGATTTTGGAATCATCCGTTAGAGAGTTTTGATCTTTGAGTTAGTCAATCGAGAGTAGCAAGCTCATAATTCAGTCATTGAGGTGATTAGATTCCATTAATCAGTTTCAGTATCATCAAATTTCAAGATCACTCGCTAGATAAGACTGATCTCAACTTCAATACTTAGTTATCAGTATTAGATTATTCAATTATTCAGTATCTTAGTATTAGTAGTTAGCTCAGATGAAAGTAAAGCAGTATTTGAGTTTCAGTATTCAGAGTCGTGATGATTGTAGTTATGGTTTATGCATTCATTCATATGTCCTCATTCAGTACTCTCATGATTATTCTGTTAAGTAATTGTTCATGCATAAGGCCTTGTATTTTACCTTACCTCATCTGCATACTCGATATATTCTTGTGCTGATGCATTTATGCTATGGTGTTTTATTTGGCACTATAGGTTTAGAGGCACAAGATCCAGAGTACCCTTAGAAGTTCTATCCTGATCAGCAGCAGTTGACGTAGCAGTGAGTCCTCTTAATTTGAGGATGATCCTTATTTTTATTATCGCATCAGATTTTATTTATTTTCAGTAGACGGAGTTAGTTAGGGACATTTCCTATCAACTCCACAGTTCAGACAGTTTAGAGGCTTTTCGAATAGATGTATCAGTATTTAGTTTTTAATTTTTAGTATTTTTAGATGTTTTGAACCTCATGGCCAGTTTTTGCATTTATTATCTATATTATGCAGTATTCAGGTATAGATATCAGTAGAGGGTTATCTTGTGGTCCTTTGGGGTCATAAGCACTGTGTGACTTCTGGTTCCAGAAAATCGGGTCGTTACACAAGGCCTCTGCACGAGTTCAAATCCCTCAAGGACCTTTAATTTGTTCTTTCATAAGTCACTGCACATATGCATGCTTATTTTCCTTTTTGCATTCCCTTCAAACTTTTGTCTTTTTTTATGGTGTTTATTTTTATCGATTTCAATTCTCCATCCAATGTTAAATATATTTAATGAAATTACCTCTTATTTGTTCCTTTTCAAAATATCCAGCATTTAATTGAAATTAATTGAATTATTTTTTTCTCATTTCAAGGTAAATTTTATCAACTTATTCTTTGTTTCTTAATCTTTTAACTAAATACAATGATTGATGCATTAAAATTCATATGAAAATATTAAAGTACATTTTTTAGAATCATAGTTTTCTAGAAAAGTTTCTAGAATATCTAGTGTAATTTTGTAACGCCCCGAGTCTGTACCCTAGACGCTACATGGTGCTCATAATCCTAAAGGACCACAAGCAAACACTTGATTGGTACCTGCTACATTAACTTATTGATAATACTGTAACATGCGGAAATTAGGCAGAAAACATGCCATAAGGTTCAATACTGAAATAAACTAAAATGCTGCAATACTAATCATGTCTTCAAACATGAGGACTCACCACTAACTCTGCCTGCTGAAAATATGAATTGCGAAGGGTGCTCGGGAGCCTGTGCATCTGAACCTATGATATAAGACATCATAGCGCAAAATAAAAGCATGTGTTAGTACTTTTAATGTACTGGTATGCTCAGTGAGGTGGGATGAAATTACATGGGTTGATATGTATGAACAATACTAACTGAATATCATGTGTATGACAGAATGAGAGTACATGTGTAAATATGTAAACTGTACTGAGATCGTAATAACACTGAATACTGAATCTGAATACTGATTAACTGATATCTAACTATACTAATACTGAATTACTAGTAACTGAATGACTGCATCTGACAGTCTTGATTTGTGGAACTATACTGAGTCCCGTACTGAGCTGAGTGACTGTGACTAGCAGTCCTGAACCTATAGAACTAAACTGAGTTCTATACTGAGATTGAATCTGAAACTGAGAACGTGGGAAGTAATCATCTAACCGACATGCCCCTTCTCTAACTAATTTGTGGTCCAACCTATAACCCCAGTTGGAAGGGTGTCAATACCGTGCCACTAGTAAGGACAAGCTGTGAGTTAACACTCTCTGACAGGGAGCTCTTTCGTTAACCCTTATTGGTAGGATAACTCAAATGAGATATATCAACCCTAGTATTACAAGGATATATCTCAACCTACACTGGCTACGTAGTTCTGGAATGCAAGGGTTACGTCTAAGGACCACACCCTTTACTGGCAGATGATCCCCCATCTTTGGGTTCACTCGATGCTGAATTCTACTCCCAACTGAATGGACACTGAACTAATTTCCTAGTTCATACTAGGCTTGACTGAACTATTACTGATCATAATATTTAACTGAACTAAACTGAGTTCACTGAGTTCTGTTGACTAATGGAATATTACTTAATTTTGTTAACTAATTGAATTTTTTGAGGTCTAAACTGAGTACTAAACTGGACTGGACTGACACTGAGTCTACTAAGTTTTCCTAAGTCCTGTAACTGACTGAGAGTACTACTTATCATGACATGACTGACATTATTCTATAACTGACACTGGCTCTAGGCAAACAACTAAATTGTTGGGTATTAAATACCCCTAGAACGTGATAGCATGAAAAGTAAAACATCACACGATCTTGCATAGCATAAAAATGTACACTTGTTTATAATGTATCTATAGAAATATTTTATCAAACACTTGCATGGTATAACTTGAACATAAGATAGCAAGACATAATTTTTTATTCCTTATTAGTTCACATAAACAATTCATCAAGCACTTGATGAGCATAAAATATGAACATAATAGTTGAGCATCATGATTCAATTCCAAGTTCACAATTTCAAGGGGTTTAACATAGATTCATACGAATCTACACACATAATAATCAATTCCACGTGAAACATGTAATAAATCATGAAACAGAAATCTAATTCAAATAATAATCATTAATACACATTTATTTCAATCATGGAATTCATGAATTCCAACTACTTGAAGTTTAAAAGAGTTTCTTGGACTCCAAGGGTGGAAGGAACCCTTGGATGAACACTTCACATACCTTAGTTGGTGAATCATGGAAAATTAACGGGAAGTAATTATCTAACTGACATGCCCCTTCTCTAACTGATTTGGGGTCCAACTTGTAACCACATTTGGAAGGGTGTCAATACCGTTCCACGGGTAAGGATAAGCTGTGAGTTAACCCTCTCTGATAGGGATCTCTTCTATCAACCCTCGTTGGTAGGAAAACTCAAATGAGATATATCAACCCTAGTCTTGCAGGGAGATATCTCAACCTACGCTAGCTACATAGTTCTGGAACATAAGGATTACTTCTAAGGATCACACCCTCTACTGGCAGATGAGCCCCCATCCTTGGGTTCACTCGGTGTTGAATCCTACTCTCAACTGAATAGACACTGAACTGATTTCCTAGTTCATAATAGGCTTGACTGAACTATTACTGATCGTACTATTTTACTAAACTAAATTGAGTTCACTGAGTTTCATTGACTGACGGAATATTACTGAATTCTATTAACTGATTGAATTTACTGAGGTCTAAACTGAATACCAAACTGGACTGGACTGACACTGAGTCTACTGAGTTTTCCTGAGTTCTAAAACTGACTGAGAGTACTACTGATCGTAACATGATTGATATTATTCTGTAACTGACACTGGCTCTCTAGGAAAATAACTAAATGGTTGGGTATTAAATACCCCCAAAACTCGATAGCATGAAAAGTAAAATATCACATGATCTTGCATAGCATAAAAATGCACACTTGTTCATAATGCATCTATAGAGACATTTTATCAAATACCTACATAGTATAACTTGCACATAAGCTAGCATGATATGATTTCTTTTCCTTATTAGGTCACATAAACAATTCATCAAGCACTTGGTGAGCATAAAATATGAACATAATAGTTAAGCATCATGATTCACTTCCAAGTTCACAATTTTAAGGGGTTTAACATGGATTCATACAAATCTACACACATAAAAATCAATTCCACGTGAAGTGTAATAAATCATGAAGTAGAAATCTAATTCAAATAATAATCATGAATACACATTTATTTCAATCATGGAAATCATGAATTCCAACAACTTGAAGTTTAAAAGAGTTTCTCGGACTCCAAGTGTGGAAGGAACCCTTGGATGAACTCTTCACATACCTTAGTTGGTGAATTCTGGAAAATTAACGGTGGAATCTTGAGCCTTGAATTTGAATTTAATACACCTAGGGTTTTTTTTCTTGAGCAATTTCTGAAAGAATGAGTATAATTTGCTAAAAAAGGGCTAAATTTTGTGTTATGGGAGCTGAAGGGCATGGGGAAAAGACTTAATTAACCCTGAGGATATGGCTTGTTAATGACTGTAAACTGAATCATTGATGCACAGGCCGACACACCACGTCATTAGCATCGATGCGATAGCCAACTCATCGCGTCGAGTCCACATTGGTTCAGTGGAATTAGACACTGGGAGATAGGGAAAACATTTATCAACGTGATAGTCAACGCGACGGATCAAGATCGCGTTGATTCACTGGTTTAGGATTCCAAAGGTGCCTCAAACGAAGTTTGAAAAATCCGAAACTTGTTCAGAAACACCTATTGATATTCCTAATCATAAATTAAGTCAAATATCAATATTAAATGGACGTAAAGGTCACAAAATAAGATTGGAAACTTTCGAAGGCTAAAATAACACTAAGTTTGAATACTTAGCTAGAATTTTCTAAGTCTGGGATCCCATAACAAGCTTAAAAGACTGAATTAAGCTAAGAATTTTGAGGGGTCTTACATTATCTCCCCCTTGGGAACATTCGCTCTCGAATGAGACTGACTAACCTGAGAATACTGGTAGACTAAACTTACTCACTAAATATGAACATCTGAAATATAATTATCTGATTGTCATTACTGACATACTGAATTTCATACTGAACATGCATATCTAATGCATGAGTACATGATTGAGTTTATCCATGAATGAATGACTGGGATTACTAATAACCTGAGTTTCTCATACTGAACATGCATATCTGATGCATGAACACATAACTGAACTGACTCCTAAATATTTGACCGAATATGCAACGATAATTGATACCAAGTTTGTAAAGGTAATCTAAACATGGAACTGAGTAAGTTCAAGGAAAAACTATTACTTAAACTGAAAATACTGATGAACTCAAGATCATTTTTAGAGTATGCATGAACGGGAACATGAGAACAAGACTGAGACTGGAAGGTGATTCATGAACTAAATATCGTGAACTGAACTGAGCCCCTTGAATATGTCGCTTACGGCTGAGATTGGAACTTGAGGGTCAACTTATGAGTACCCACTACTCCAAACTAGATTCGTTATGTGAAGAGAATTAGGAGGTTTAGTACATGAAAGCTTGGGGTAATAGTGCATATCCGCCTTGGGACATTATGTCCCCGAAAGAATACTTACTTGGATGAGATACTGAGGAAAATTGGGGCGATACGCAAGGCACCTACGAACTAAATTGTGACTGAATATCTGGGGCCTAAAACTAATACATGATACATGAACTAAGTTGAACATGTAACTACTTGGTTGGTCCATCTTAGAATAGTTACATTCATGAGACTTCGGATAGTGCCACTAGATGGAAAAATGGAAAACCACACCACACGAATATGTCCATCTGACTGCTAAACTGAATTACTGGCTTTACAAACTAACTCATACTGAAAACTTATTCTCAACTGGAGCTTTTCTATGAAACTCTTTTTTATTGAGTTGTCAGCAACTTTAGGGAGCAAGAAAAGCTTGGCATTGTCTGAATAAGACATCACAACATGGATATAATTCTGTAATATGAGGTAAAGCCTACGAATCATCATCTAAGATAGATTGACTAAGGCTTATGCGCTGCAACTACAAATTTTTAAGCTTAGACATATCCCTTGAATCATCTCTCAATTATACTCTCCACCTTAGTACGAACTTCACTTAGGACTACTGAAAAATATTCACATAGGCATTGTGCACGAATGCATAAGCATACTAAGTTATCTAATTAATTGAATGACTGATAGATGAATACTGGATTTGAAAGACTGAACTATACTTAGTCTGAATAATTAGACTAAAACTGTAGAATATCATGTATACGAGGTAAGGACTGACTGGGTAATATAAGATAACTGAGCATAAATTCATGAAAGCTATATTATTTGAGAATGAAAGACCAAGAGTATAGCATGGTTCTAAAATATTCTATAAACTGAGGTATTAAAATACTAATAATTGAGTACCTGATAACTATATGCTATGGTCGAGAAAACCTGAAACTGAATTGAGTTTATGATCTGATTACTATAATTCAGGCTATAACTGAGACTATGATTCAGATGATAACTGGGACTAAACACACTGTAAGGAATGAGTGCAGAAGTCATGAGCTGCATGACCTGAGTTTGTAGTTTTCGTGTTCATGGAACATGATTCGTACTATTGAGTGAACTGGAACTCCTCATACTAAGAACTGGAAACGCACACGATTTTATGGAAAGTGCATGAATATAAGTTATGTTCATGGAGCTGAGATGTAAAGCATGCGTAGGTATCATGATGACTGAAGTACAAAAGTTTGAACTGAGGTAAAAATGGATTGGGCATCATTCCCACCCATTACTTTTCTACATATACTAATATTACTACTGAAATCTGGAAGTCTGACTTCCAGAGATATCATAATCGGATAGTTCCTGTATACCCACTGGGCAATGATAGCCTAATCCATTAGGGTGGAGGCTGATAAAGGCTTTGTTAATATTTGGTCTGACTTTAAAGTTAACTACTTTGCAAAGAGTTACAAAATATAGATAAACTCCTAGATCTGATGAGACGTAAACATGTAAATGGGAGGTCTATAATATACCAGTAACCACATCAGGGAAAATTTCCCGATCTTGCTTAGATTAAAGAGCATAAAGCCTATTTGGGCGCTGCCCACTGGCATACTGGAAGTGGTACCCTACTGATTCAGGCGATCGAACTGAGTTAAAGGACGACTATGTTGACTTCATAGACCAGCCTTAGGATAGTCTCGAACTCTGTGACCTGACTCGCCATATCTAAAGCATACATCACTGTCGGCTCTACACATACCCGTATGATTCTTACCATATTTTTTGCAAAGTAGATTAGTACGAATACTGCTTGCACTACTCTAGGTTTTGGAGACTGGCGCCCCATCATGACTATCATTCTTGAACCTTGGTACTGGTGTACTATCTAAAGATGGAACTGGGGCTAAAAACTTTTTACTAAATCAAGAACGGTTACCACCCTCTGACTTTGGTTGGGCAAAACTAAAGCTACCCATTCTGGCTTTCTTATTTTCTCTTTCCTTCTTTTTAAGTTTTTGTTCCTCAATCTATTGATCATGGACCATAAGCCTAGATATGTCCATCTCTCTAATCAACATCGCAGTCCTTCACTCCTTAACCACTCTACCTGATACCCCAGACACAAACTTATTCATTATGGATTTATTGTCTGCTACTACATGGGGAGCATACCTGGCTAACTGAGTAAACTTGAGGAAATAATCTTTCACACTCATACTGCCTTGCCTGAGATTAATGAACTCTAACACCTTGGCTTTTTTCAGCTCTAAGGGAAAGAATCTATCTAAGAAATTCGTAGCAAACTCTTCCCATTCTATAGGCTCTGCATCTGCACCCCTGTCTACCTTCCACTGCTTAAACCACGTATGGGCTACATCTTATAGCTGATAGGCAGCTAACTCAGCACTTTCACTAGAAGTCACTCCCATGATATCTGTGACTTTCTAAACCTAATTAAGGAACACTTGTGGATCCTCTTCAGACTTAGAACCTAAGAATAAAGGAGGATTATTCGGGTGAAGTATCGAATCCTAGCTATAGTAATATTGCCCACTGGGTTGGCTAGAATAGTAGTTGGCCATTCATTCTAAGTTGCAACTAAATTGGCGAGAGTAGTGAATGCAGCCCTGTATTCTATATGGGAGACGTGCTCATCTAAGGTATCTTCTTGAATGGCCTGAGGTTTTGACTGATCTTCCATTCCTATTCCCTTAGTACTCTTTAGAGGAATATTCTGTAAATGGAAGAGAAAAGATTAGACTAAGAATTTAACTGGAGCTCATGCTCACTTGCATGACATGAATACTGAAAGAAGAGAAACTTTTCCTAAAACATCTCGTAGCGTCCTGTCCATAAGTGCGGCGTGTAACACAACTATGTACAATACTCTACTAGATATGGCTTTCAGACCTCCTAGGACTTAATTGAACCCTAGCCTTTGACACCAAGTTTGTAATGCCTAGATTTTGTACCTCGGATGCTACATGGTGCTCATAATCCCAAAGGACCACAAGCTAATCCATGACTGGTACCTACTTCATTAACTGAATGATAATACTGTGATATGTAGAAATTAGACAGAAAATATTCCATAAGGTTCAATACTAAAATAAATCTGAATGTGGTATAACAATACCAAAATTGAAACATCTATCTGAAAATACTCTAGTCTGAAAACCCTCTCAACTATCTGAAATATGGAGTTGATGGGACAAGTCCCCAACTAACTTTGGCTACTGAAATAAATTGAAATTCTATAATATAAATCATGTTCTCAAACTATGAGGACTCACCACTAACTTTAACTACTGAAAATCTGAACTGCTAAGGGTGCTCGGGAGCCAGTGCGTCTGAACAAATGATATAAGGCATCATAGCACAAAAGAAAAGCATGCATTAGTACTTTGAATGTACTGGTATGCTCAGTGAGGTGGCGTAAAATGCATGGGTTGATATGCATGAACAATACTAACTGAATATCATGCGTATGACTGAATGGGAGTAAATACATGAATATGTAAACTGTACTGAGATCATAATAACACTAAATACTAAATCTGAATATTGATTAACTGATATCTAAGTATACTAATACTGAATAACTAGTAAATAAATGACTATATCTTACAGTCTTGATTCTATGGAACTATACTGAGTCCTGTACTGAGTTGAGTGACTGTGACTGATAGTCCTGAACCTGTAGAATTGAACTGAGTTCTATACTGAGACTGAGTCTGAAACTGAGACTATGGGAAGTAATTATCTAACCGACATGCCCCTTCTCTAACTGATTTGGGGTCCAACTTGTAACCCCAGTTGGAAGGGTGTCAATACCGTTCCACGGGTAAGGACAAGTTGTGAGTTAACCCTCTCTGACAGGGATCTCTTCTATCAACCCTCATTGGTAGGAAAACTCAAATGAGATATATGAACCTTAGTCTTGAGGGAAGATATCTCAACCTACGCTAGGTACGTAGTTCTGGAACATAAGGATTACTTCTAAGGACCACACCCTCTACTGGCAGATGAGCCCCCATCCTTGGGTTCACTCGGTGTTGAATCCTACTCTCAACTGAATAGACACTAAACTGATTTCCTAGTTTATAATAGACTTGACTGAACTATTACTGATCATACCGTTTCACTAAACTAAACTGAGTTCACTGAGTTTCATTGACTGACGGAATATTACTGAATTCTGTTAACTGATTGAATTTACTGAGGTCTAAACTGAATACTAAACTGGACTGGACTGACACTGAGTCTACTGAGTTTTCCTGATTTCTAAAACTGACTGAGAGTACTACTTATCGTAACATGACTGAGATTATTCTGTAACTGAAACTGGCTCTCTAGGAAAATAACTAAATGGTTGGGTATTAAATACCCCCAAAACTCGATAGCATAAAAAGTAAAACATCACATGATCTTGCATAGAATAAAAATGCACACTTGTTCATAATGCATCTATAGAGACATTTTATCAAATACTTGCATAGTATAACTTGCACATAAGCTAGCATGACATGATTTCTTTTCCTTATTAGGTCACATAAACAATTCATCAAGCACTTGGTGAGCATAAAATATGCACATAATAGTAGCGCATCATGATTCACTTCCAAGTTCACAATTTCAAGGGGTTTAACATGGATTCATACAAATCTACACACATAAAAATCAATTCCACGTGAAACGTGTAATAAATCATGAAGTAGAAATCTAATTCAAATAATAATCATGAATGCACATTTATTTCAATCATGGAAATCATGAATTCTAAATACTTGAAGTTTAAAAGAGTTTCTTGGACTCCAAGGGTGGAATGAACCCTTGGATAAACACTTCACATACCTTAGTTGGTGAATTCTAGAAAATTAACGGTGGAATCTTGAGCCTTGAATTTGAATTTAATTCACCTAGGGTTTTTGTTCTTGAGCAATTTCTGAAAGAATAAGTATAACTTGCTAAAAAGGGGATAATTTTCATGTTATGAGGGATGAAGGGCATGGGAAAAAGACTTAATTAACCCTGGGTAAAACATTTATCAATGCGATATTCGACGCAATGTGTCAATATCGCGTTGATTCACTGGTTTAGGATTCCAAATATGCTTCAAACGAAGTCCGAAAAATACGAAACTTGTCCGGAAACACCTTTTGACATTATTGATCATGAATTAACTCAAATTTCAACATTTAATAGACGTAAATGTCGCAAAATAAGATTTCCAACTTTTGAAGGCTAAAATAACACTAAGTCTAAATACTTAGCTAGAATTTTCTTACTCTGGGACCCCTTAACAAGATTAAAGGACAGAATTAAGCTAAGAATTTTGTGGGGTCTTACAAATTTCAAGACTAATTATGTTGAAGAAATATCTAGATATTCTAGATAATTCTAGGTAGAATAATCTAGAAAAGGATAGTATAGTTATTTGATATTTTTATTTAGAAAAGATCTAGATATTAGAGGGTGTCAGATATTTGATGGAGACATTTGTGGAAGAACATAAAACACTCTAGATTTGTAGTATCTAGAATCATCCCTACACAAGTATAGATAGGAAATGACATTAGGCATTTGTAACTAACCAAAACAAACCCAAAACAAGCCAATTCAATAAGTCTTCTTCCATATCAAAGTATCTCTTTCATAGCTTCCTCTTCTTTAGTTGAATCTTCCGATCCTAGTTAATGATCTTGGACTAGAAAAAGGTCTCTCCAACTACACCTTTCTTCTGCTATTCTCTATATGGCATCTGAGCCAAAGTCGTAGATTGACTTGTATTTATTTCACGATCGGGTTTGTAGTCGATTCAACTGGTTAGTGTGGATGGATTTAAGTGGTCGCGTTAATAGACTAGAAATGGAGTTATTGAATCAGTCCAATTACAAGGTATGGAAGACATGTATGAAATCATACTTTATGGGTGATGATTTGTGGGATGTTATTAACTAGAGTAACACAAGTCCTTTAGACTACAAACCGAATAATAGTAGTGTATACAAGAAGTGGAAGAATATTAATGAGAAGGAGGAGTTCATTCTAAAAAGGTCCAACTCGTCCGATTTACTTGACCATATTATAAGGTGTAAATCAGCTTATGAAATTTGGAAAACCTTCGATCAGCTGTTCAACAAGAAGAATGAAGCTCGGCTATAAATATTAGAGAATGAATTGGAAAACACCACTCAAGGTAATCATTCTATTACCGAGATTTTAAAAAAATTAAGAACTTATGTTAGAGATTTTTTATTGAATACGGACGAGGCTATCTCTGAAGAACGAATGAAAAAAATTATTATTCGTGCCTTGAAACCAGAATATATTCCCTTTGTGACATTAATTTAGGGATGGGCTAAACAACCATCCCTGGATATCACAACCCGAACCAATGCCCTAACCATGATGAACATCCTGAACCATGAAGGCCCGAGAGACCCCTTAGCATGTAATCATAAGCATAACTCATATGGTATGAAAACGCAGAAGATAAACTGAAAACATGGTTGTCCCATAATCAAACTAAGAACTTCATAAGATTGTATCAAAGAATAAACCATATCCAATCTAAAACAATCTACGAAGCCTCTACAGAACAGAAAACAATAGTCTGTCTAAAATGGGACAAGCCCTTCAGTCGGACCACAAAAGTAAAAAGGAACCAACACATGGGAAAGACGCCTTTCGAAGTAAGGAAGGCTCACCAACTCTAAATGTCTGTAAATAATCTACTAGTTTGCAGGAACATGAGACTTTGCCTTAGAACCTGAAATATAGGGGGTCAATACTCGAAAGTACTGGTATGTAGAACAATCCAAAAGTCTAACATATATTTTTATAAAATGTAAGTGAGAGCATTTCATAAATAAATTTAGCATAAGGTAAATGAAAACACATGGGCATAATTTGATGAGCTTCAACCATTCTTGTAAAACACTGACTCAACTCTTTATATTAATTCTAAGCTACATGGTATACCCTACAATTCTACAATCCCACGGGCTATACGGAATCTGCTCTTATCTCGGCGGCCAAGAACCCAACCCAAGTTTGCTGCAAGGGCTAGAGTTTCTGATTCTGATATGCAAAGGGAACAAAGCCAGCGTATAATCCCCTCTTTCGGGGCATAATTAATCTTGTATCAACAAATCATGATTTCGGGCAATGAGTTATCTAAACTCGTGCCTTCTTCAGGTAACCATCTAACTCTCTTCAAGTCCAATTTTAACCTTTTAAAACCATGCTTCATGCTTATAACATTATTTACTTTCATGCTAAGGACATTTCGTAATAGGTATCGTCATGTCTATACTTGCAAGCCATATCATATCATATCATATTCATAGCCCTTTTCTTTAAAAAGCATGTAAATAACCACCCAAAAGATTTAAACATCACAACCGAGTTCTTATTTTGAAAGCACATGAAAACTTATGCAAACACACTCGTTTTTCAAGACTTAAATATGCAGTAGTCAATTCAATCATTTAATTCATGCATTATCTCCATTAGGACACAAAATCCTTTAGAATAAGAATCACCTCATTAAAAACATATGAAATAACAAATTATAATTGACCAAGAGACTTTTATGATACGAGAAACATCATCATTTAGAAAGCAGTCTTAACATAAATTATACATAAGTTTCACGATAAAAAAGGGACTTATAATTCATGCTCTTCAACCCATTTAACAATTCATAACATGGTAATATCATAAACTTCATCATGGAAGAGGGATTTCCCCCAAATCATGCTCATAAAATGCTTTCCAAAAACTCATACCATGAATGCACATGATTAAACACAATACACTAAGGTCACACGTGATCGAGTTTGCTTGGTATATTCTCTAATGACGAATGTTCCCATCAACATTGGTGCAGTTATACGAACGTCAATGCGAAAAGCAAGGGTGCACAAAAGGTCTCATTTTAGTTTTGGCAATTTATTGACTGCAATTTTAAGGAAAGAGCACATTGAGGAGGAGCCAGCAGACCATAAGTTGCCACATAACCCAAAGAAGGTAGATCTCACAAAAATCAAAGATTCTGAAACTGGTCAAGGCATCAACCTTACCACTGCTGAGAAACATGCTCGAGATGAGAGTTTTTTTCGCCATCTGTATGGCATGACTAGGTTTACTATGATGAATGGGGGTCGTGTGCCGACTGATGCAAAGCTTCGACAGTTGGACTATGACTACCTGCTTAATGAGCATGCTCAGGCCATGTGTGGAGTGGGGGTAAATTTTGAAGAACCTATAGATGATGATGTGCCGACAGACGATGATCACTAGCTGCTAGACTCTGATGTGGAGGAAATCTCTGATGATGAAGACTCTGATGATGATTCTGACACAGGGGGTATGACCCCGGATATAGAGGAGGAGTCTGACTAACAAGGTTTTTGCTTATTTATTTACACTGAGGGCAGTGTGTTCCTTCTTAGTATAGGGTTCTGCACTGCGTACTGCTTTCCCGCATTTATTCTATAGTCGTTTTGATTTAGTCGTAGTTAGTTAGTTATAATTAGTCAAATTTTTGCATGAAATTGTTCTTATAGACGGCATGGCATTATAACAGGAGTTTGTGCTGAATCATTACTATTGAAATATTTAGGCTCTAAGTTGTGACTCATGCTGTGATAATTGCTTGTGGTTTAATTCATTTATCTGTTGGGACAAGAATCTATAATGCTCCTAATTAAGTTGACCATGTGTCATGTGTGTGTAAGGTTATTGTATATTCTTTGTTGCGGCTGATGCTAGAACTTGCCTAGTGTGTGTGTGAAGCGAAATAAAGATTGTAAGTTTAGGAGATGATTTAGGCATTTCTTTGGCAGCCCTGATTTTTTATCTTCTTTTTACCTACCTTTGTACATTGTCCTAGTGAACACCCATTGAGCCTTTAGCTATTTTCTTTGGCAACCCCATATGTAGCCTAATCCATTTTTTGAAAAGACCATAATTTGATCCAAAAGCTCCTAAGCGCTTTAAATTGTAGAATCAAGTTAAGTAAAGAGTGTGGCAAAATAAGAGGAAAATGGTGAAAGTGATGCCCCAAAGTTTAGTTATTGGTACATGAAAATATTGTGATCAAGGGTGGCTATCATTGGGATGCTAAAAATAATAATAATAATAATAAAAAAATAATAATAAAAAAAAAGAAAAAAAAAGAGTTGTATATTCCCATCATAGTATTTTTGATTGAGTAACAAAATGGGTGAAAGGGGGTTGGTAGATGAAAGGAAGGTAGAGTGGTTGTTAAAAGTTAGTGTAAATGGCATAAGGTAGTGTATTAAAGTGCTTAGGGAGCATAGTCACCATTTCTGGCCAAAATAGTCCTACCCGTCCCTTTAGCCTACTTTACAACCCGTAAAGACCTATTTGATCCTAACCTTAGCATTCTGATATTAGTGGAGCATCACACTAAGGGCAAGCATATGATCATCAGTTGTAATCTAAGAATTCTTTGTGAGAGTGAGAGCAAGCAAGTTCTTATACCCATATTTCTGAAAAATGCAAAACTATGAGTGATTATGGGTAACATTTTGTGTGAGCGCACATGGTTGATGATTGTTGGATAGTTTTATATGATTTTTTGGCTTAACTTGTGTATACGAATTAGCCAACTTAATGAGTCTATGTTGGAGGGTGAGTTGTTTCTAGTAATGATCAAGAAATCCACTCTTTGTTAATAATTGCAGTGTATGTCTTGTTGAAAATTTTGTGTTGGTCTTGTGAATTTTAGTTAGGTATTCACATGGATGTATTATTTTGTTTGAGGACAAACAAAGCTTTAAGTGTGGGGTGGTGATGTTGTGCGTATTTATATGTCTAAGCACCATAACTTACCCATGTTTTAGCTAAGTTTTGAGGATAAAATATATAAGTCTTGCACTTTTAGTCTATTTTTAGTTAAGTGAGCTGACCTATGTGATTAGCATGCTTTTCAGGTACTAATGAGGAAGATTTCAGCACTTTGGGGACCTGTGGACAGCAAAGTAAAACTTCACATAAAAAGGAAAGCAGCTCTTGGACTGAATGTGACACATGGGAACTTTTTCCCGAGCAAACTCAATATTTTTTAAATAGTCAAGGATGCAGTAGCAATTTATTAGAGAAGGATGTTATTAAAAGCATGATTGCCGAATTTTTAGTGGATGATTCATTCTGTATTATTTTGAAAACAAGGGAAAAGCGGCTTAGCTTGAGGACAGAGAGAGATAAACGTGCTTCTCTCTTAATTTTGCTAGTCACCTTCATCACCAAGATCGTTCTACGTTTTGGTATGATGAATATTTCTATGTTGATTTCGGTTTTATTCATGAGTAGCTAATTTTATCTGTTAGGGTTATGGAAACCTTGTAGTATACTCTCTATTGCTATGGGTTTTTGAATTTATGATGTGTTAATCCACTTATATCATTACTCTCTTCATTTTGATTGAATTCTCATGGTTGCAAACATAGGGAATGCGTCATTATAGCAATAACTTGTTCGATAGAAAAGTTACTGTTTGTAAAAGAGAGTGTGATGAGAAAATAGGGTTTCCAACCTCTATTTTACACGTTAATGCCCTAGCAGGATTAACTTCTTGGAGAGTTCGTACAATTTGTTGCACACTTTGGATTCGAAAGAACTAAGGTGAATAAATCCTTAATGGTTGAAAAACATTTGGATTTAGAATTAGAATACGTCTCTCTATAAGTGCATGCATGTATAAAATCTGTATTACTCATAGTTAATAGAGAAGTAGAAGCTACAAGGCGGACATAACCCTAACTTGTCATTCTCTGTGATCAAATATAATTATACATATCATCTCATCATTACACTGATAATATTATTGTGCACTTAAACTAAACCCCCTTATCTTGGAACCTTCGACCAACAGTCTAATAATAATCACAATACTTAGTGATCATAGTATTCCCTGTGGGATTCGACACCCAACCCAGTTGGGTTCTATATTTGACAGCGACCGCTTGCACTTTCTAACGAGAGTTGTAATTTGGGTGTATCAAATTTTGGCGCCGCTGCCGGGGAATACGGTTGTCAACTAAGTTTGTGATAGTTAATAGACCCTTTGGTCAAAGATTCTCAAATTTTACTTTTTGTTTGTTGTTTTTGTTTTGTTCAGGTTTAGTGGATTGTATGCCAAATACACGGAGATCTGGTCAGCCATTATTACCTATAAATCCTGAACCACATATTATTGGCAGAATGGATGCGCAACGAGACCTTAAAAGGATAGCTATTCAACAGGAGCAAGCTAGATTAGCTGCATTGGCAACTGCACAAGTAAATCAACAGAATGCTGATAACCCAGGTCGGGTACCAAATCTTGATGATGAGGACCTGGGTGATGATGAGTTATTAAATCCAACGCGTGCAGATGATGTGACTGCACCAGTGAATAGAAATGTCAACAGAGATCATCAAGCTAGGATGAGACCCGAATGCCGAGCTATGCAAGTTGCTTTTGATGATGATGATAACGACTTGGATACGGCTGGTGCCACAGGGGCTATTATTCCTCAGCCCTTGGCACCCGGAGCCAAGTTCAATATCACTAGCACCATGCTCCAGCTATTGCAACTCAAAAGGTTATTTGGTGGACTTGCAGGCGATGATCCTAATATGCATCTGATTAATTTTATCTCAACGTGCAAATCGTTTGACAATCCAGGGGTTGGATAGAATGCGATCCAGCTGCGCTTATTTCCATTGTCTCTATCTGGAGAGGCAACTCTATGGTTAAACAGCTAACTCCTGACTTTATTACCAATTGGAGGAAACTGAAAGAAGCTTTCCTAGAAAGATTCTTTCCGCCATCCAAGAGAGCACAATTAAGAGATGAGATAAGCAATTTCAGACAGCTTCCAACTGAAGCTCTCCACGAGACATGGGAGAGGTTCAAGAAGAAGCTTATGCGGTGGACAAATCATCAGATGACCAATGTCCACTTGATGGAAATATTATATAGGGCTTTGAACTCGGTGACTAAGCCAGTGGTTGATAATGCTGCAGGTGGGTCATTCATGGACCTTACTTTTATTGAGGCATGTGATATGCTGGATCGTATGACAAAGCAGAGTAGATCTTGGCATACCAGGGATTCTGAGGTAGCAAGCTCTACTGTATCTAGTGACATGACGGCAGAACAGAGGCGAAGAAAAGAGGAACATGACTAGGATATGGCTCACATGAAAACACAGATGGACCTTCTTACCAAGCATTTATTATCAAGGAAGACAGAAAAGGTCAAAGCTATTGTTTCACAGGGAAGAGATGACTCTGATTCTGAGGAGGAAGCAAAATTACTTGAATAATCAGGGGGGTTTCTGAGGCAATTTCCAAGGAAACCAAGGTCGGAACTATTATGAAAAATCCGGATACAAGGACCGAGACCAAGGGAATTGGAAGAATAAGAATGACAGGAGCGGTTTGTATGTCCCTTCTGGAAATCATGAAGCTGCTGCACCTAGCTCTGGGAAAATGTCCATGGAGGACATGATAGCTAAGCTGTTGAAAGGAGTGGAGGCAACCAACACGGGAGTAACTGAGGTAAAAAATGATTTGTCCTCAATAAATCAATTGGTTTACTCGCATTCCACTTCAATAAAACAGCTGAAACAACAAATGAGTCAACTATCAGCGGCATTCAATCAAAGAAAAGCTGGCACTTTACCGAGTGACACTGTCTAAAATCCAAGGAAAGATGGATCATGTTTGGCTATTACAACCAGGAGTGGTAAAGTGTTGGAAAATCCATCCAAGGGCAAGCCTGTGGTTGATAATATAAAAGAGAATGTTATTGAAGTAGATTGTGATAATTCTGTAGAAGTTGAAAATCAGAATAAGAACATTCATGATACTACACCTAGATGCCAGCAGTCTGAAAAGATTGATAATGGGAAGCACAATAAAAAGGAAGTGGTGGAGAAAACTCTTTCAAATCCACCACCACCTTTTCCTCAGAGACTAAAGAAGAAGGCTGATGACACCAGGTTCAGTAAATTCATGACCATACTGAAGCAGCTGACTATTAATGTGCCTTTGGTGGAGGCACTGGAGAAAATTCTAGGGTACGCCAAATTCATGAAGGACTTTTTGACAAAGAAAAGGGCAGTGAGCTATGAACTGGCAAATAATTTTCATCATTGCAGTGCAATTGCCACGAGGTCTTTAGTACAGAAGAAGGCAGATCCGGGTGCTTTCACTATTCCTTGCACGGTTGAATCTTTAGATTTTGCTAAGGCGTTATGCGATTTGGGGGATAGCATTAATTTGATACCACTAGCCATTTATAGACAGTTGGGGTTGGGGGATCCTACACCAACCAACATGCGGCTTGTAATGGCAGATAGATCGGTAAAACGACCTGTTGGTATCTTGTATGATGTATTAGTGAAGGTTTCTACCTTCATTTTTCCTACAGACTTTGTTATTTTGGATTGCGAGGTGGATTTTGAGGTTCCCATAATCTTGGGTCGACCTTTCCTCGCAACAGGAAGTGTGCTTATTGATTTACGAGCAAATGAGCTTTTATTTCGGATGAATAACGAAGTGGTACGTTTTGATGTATGCAAATCAATGAAGCGGCCCAAAGATATAAATGTGTTCTCTATAGCTGATGTTTATTATGAGAATGAGAAGGAATTATCTTTAGAGAAGCAGCTTACTGTTGAGCCATTGGCTGCTGTGCTTTTGAACTTTAATCGTGAGGATGTTAAAGAGTACGAAGAAACTATCTATGCTTTGACAGGAATGGGGTCGTATTCTTATGCCCCCAAGAAGCTGGACCTTGACCTTAAGAATCGACCTTCACCACCAACAAAGCCATCCATTGAAGAGCCACCGGTGCTAGAAATTAAAGAGCTACCCAGTCATCTAAGGTATGCGTTCTTGGGTAGTGTAAATATACTGCCGGTTATTGTTACTGCTGATTTAGGTGAATAACAGGTAGAGGCTCTCATCTCTATTCTGAAGAGGTACAAGAGAGCTATTGGTTAGACTATTACTAATATAATTGGTATCCCTCCTGGCATATGTATCCATAAGATTCAGCTAGAGGAAGATTGCGTACCCACTATTGAGCATCAACATCGTCTGAATCCACCTATGCAAGAGGTGGTGAAGAAAGAAATCATAAAGTGGTTAGATGCAGGGGTGGTGTATCCAATCTCAGACAGTAAATGGGTGAGTCCTGTACAATGTGTGCCCAAAAAAGGGGGCATGACAGTAGTAGCAAATGAGAAGAATGAGGTAATTCCACTCAGGCCTGTCACAGGGTAGAGGGTGTGTATGGATTACCAGAAGCTGAACTCGTGGACGTTAAAGGACCACTTCCCAATGCCATTCATGGATCAAATGCTTGATCGATTGGCAGGGAAGGGATGGTTCTGTTTCTTGGATGGTTATTCCGGATATAATTAGATTTTCATTGCTCCTGAAGATCAGAAGAAAACCACTTTTACATGCCCATATGGTACTTTTGCATTCAAACGAATGCCATTTGGGCTATGTAATGCACCTGCCACTTTTCAGCGATGTATGATGTCCATTTTCTCTGATGTGGTTGAAGAAACCTTGGAGATGTTTATGGATGACTTTTCAATTGTAGGTGAGTCATTTGAGTCATGCTTCGCAAATCTGAGTATGGCTTTACAGCGATGTGTGGAATTTAATCTGGTGCTAAATTGGGAGAAGTGCCATTTTATAGTTAAGGAAGGCATTGTTCTCGGGCATAAGGTCTCTGAAAAGGGAATTGAAGTTGATCGAGCCAAGATTGAAGTTATCGAACGACTACCACCTCCGATTTCTGTGGAGGAGGTTCGTAGTTTTCTCGGTCATGCTGGTTTTTATCGGAGGTTTATTAAAGACTTCTCCAAGATTGCAAACCCATTATGCAAACTTTTGGAGAAGGAGGCAAAGTTTTACTTTAGTGAAGATTGCTTGAAGGAATTTGAATGCCTCAAAGAAAAGCTAGTTGAAGCCCCTATTATAGTAGCACCCGATTGGTCTCTCCCTTTTGAAATTATGTGTGATGCAAGTGGTGTAGCCTTGGGTCCTGTACTTGGTCAGAAAAGAGAAAAGCTATTTCATCCAATCTACTACGCGAGCAAGGCCTTGAATGGAGCACAGAAGAACTATACCGTCAATGAACAAGAGCTTCTTGTAGTTATTTATGCTTTCGAGAAGTTCTGTGCTTACTTGTTGGGAACCAAGGTGGTGGTTCATACAGATCATGCGGCTCTAAGATACCTAATGGCAAAGAAGGATGCCAAGCCAAGGTTAATTAGGTGGGTGCTACTACTTCAAGAATTTAATTTTGAGGTAAAGAATAGAAAAGGTTGTGAAAACCAAGTAGCTGATCATCTATCTAGACTTGAGAGTGAGCACACAGTGCAGACCGATCTTGATATTGATGATGCATTCCCCGACGAAGAGATTCTAGCAACTATGGTGGAAAACTTACCGTGCTATGCAGATTTTGCTAACTACATGGTAAGCGAAGTGATTCCTGAGAACCTCTCCTTTCATCTAAAGAAAAAGTTCATGCATGATGTGAAACATTCCTTCTGGGATGAGCCTTATCTTTTTCGATGATGTGCTATGGTATTATTAGGCGGTGCATCCCAGATGTAGAGGTGCCTAGCATACTGGAAGCAAGCCATGCTTCCCAAGTTGAAGGTCACCATGCAGGCGAACGGACGGCCAAGAAAGTACTGCAAAGTGGCTACTATTGGCCTTCATTATTCAAGGATACCTATGATTTTGTAAGAAGATGTGATCAGTGTCAGCGGCAAGGTTCTATCTCAAAGTATCATAAGATGCCCATGTCCAAAATACTTGAAATAGAGTTATTCGATGTCTGGGGTATTGACTTCATGGGCCCATTTGTGAGCTTATTTGGGATGAAATATATCTTAGTTGCTATGGATTACGTATCCAAATGGGTCAAAGCAGTCGCTCTAGCTAATAATGAAGGTAAGAGTGTTGTGGCGTTCTTAAAGAGAAATATCTTCTCTTGTTTTGGGGTACCTCATACCATCATAAGCAATGGAGGATCACATTTCTGCAACAAGTTGTTTAGACCCATATTGGCAAAGTATGGGGTTAAGCAACATAAGGTAGCTACACCGTACCACCCACAAACTAGTGGACAGGTAGAGGTTTCAAACCGGGAAATCAATTTGATCCTTGCTAAGACTGTGAATGCCAGCAGGAAAGATTGGTCCAG